>NW_005841938.1:2895693-2899624 GCF_000455745.1 Alligator sinensis | reverse complement strand
CCCTACACCTTTTATTTTATGCCTATCCATAGCTCCACAAAGCACCAGGTTAATCTTTTCCTGGCTTTAGCCAAACTTTCCATTAGGCCTGTGCGAATAGGGAAGTATACAGTTTGGATTCGGCCGATTTGGAGGACAGTGATTCAATTCAGAGATTCAGATCACGGTCCCAAATCAATTTGGCCGAATCAGCTTCAGAAGATTCGGCGCTGATTTGGAGAGATTCGGAGATTTGGCCATAGACTGTAATGGGGACTCACTGAAATACCTATAACTTTATCATTTTTTGCCAGATCTGGATGAACACATCAAGGATGATAGCCCCTTTTGAGGACATAAAGCTTGCCATGTTTCATGGAGATAGATGCAGGGGGTTCTGGGAAACTGTACTTCAAAATGCTGAAAGCAAAACTCGTGTCACTTTTGTGTGTTAAGGCAGATTTGGATGAAACCAGCAGGGATGGTAGCCTGTAATAGGACCTTCCCAATGCTCATTAGATCTCTGCCTGCCCACCTGTTTCCAGGCCAGCCTCCCACCCCTTTTGGCTCAGGCAGAAACAGCTCCCAAAAGGGACAGAAAGGTTGCAGACAGAGGCATATGTGCTGTTTCTACATCCCTCCTCCAGAGCCCTGTGATTGGAAGGGGACTCAGAGAAAGAGCATAGTCACTGGCTAGCTACAGATGTCAGTCTTTCGCCCCCTGCTTCCCCTCCCTCTTCTCAATTTCTGTTCCCCTGAAAGACCGCCTTCCGAATTTCCAAATCCTTTCCCAATTGATTTGGAGCCTCCGAATGGATTCAGAGGGGGGTTTTTGGTCTCCTGATTCAATTCAGATTTGGTGATTTGGCCTCCAAATGAGGCCAAATATTTTCCAAACTGAATCAATAACCAAAGCTTCGCACACCGCTACTGTCCATCTATCAGAGTCAGAAGAAGAGGCATTTGCTAAATGTTAAGCCATGTGTAAATGTTGTGCTGGCCATCTGCATACAGATGAATTTCAGTCCAAGTAGGGAAACTGGGGAACTTAACTCTATTGCCATGGGAAAGACTATCAAATATCGATGGCATCCAAGGTCAGGAGAAAGGAAACGGGTGGCAGGGAGGCTGGGGTGTTCTGTGGCTGCCTTGAGTTGATCAATAGGGAATTGCAGGGGTTGATTCCACTTCCAACCCCCCGCGAGCCAACTTCTAGGGTTCATTTTACCAGCTGCTTCATACACAGCACCTTGAAAGTCTCCCAATGTTCAAGTAATAATTACATATCTCTCGGGGTGTTGTCAGAAGGAATTAGTTGTTATTCATAAAGAAAGGACCTCAAAGCATTTTACAAACTGTTAGCTATCACACCAATAACTGAGGCCATTTCTGGGGCATCTTCCTTGCAGACTACTCACTCACACAACAATGCAGAGCATGAGGGAGGGAGGTTTTGCCCATGTTCACCAGGAAAAGGCCCTCTCCAAAAGTTGCAATGGCATCTTCAGTGTAAGCATTTAGACTTTACCCATTACCATGGTATTCAGCAACCACAGACAGCAGGCAGGAGTCCAGACTTTAAAAGGTCTCACCTGAGAGATGCCAAGACAGACAAGTTCTTTTATTCAGGTCATGTGCTTTGAAGATAAAAAGCTCTCTAAGTATGGGGTATTATGTTCACCTTGAGCATAATGTGAAACTTTTCATTGACATTGTATTGCTCAGTTCTCTGAAATATTAATGCATTGTAAAAAGGGAGGGGGAAAAAAAAAAGAGACTCCTTCCTTTATGAACATAGATATTCGAGCTAGAATACTGGCATGCAGGTTGAAGCTTAGGGCATTGTGCCATCCCTGCGTATCGTCTAACACATTTGCTAAAATGAGATAACATCACTGAATTTTAAAAGCTTACCATACCTGTTTAATTTAAGCAGTAATGAAACATTAAATATAATTTAACAATGAAAAATACATTAAGGGCTTGAGTCCAGCCAGGAAATTCACACTAAAGGCTGAAATCTCCAGCTGTCACTCTAAAGTTTATGCCATTCAGCAGTGAAAATGAAAAAGCTGATGTTCTGAATTCAGGCAGGGGAGTGTAGCTATTTCTATTCAGAATAAACTGCTTTTGTGGGTTTGACCCAGGGTCTTAACTTCATTTAAACAAGGCTTTTGGAATTCACATTGTTCTACAGTTAGTAATTTTATATATTTACATTTGTTATACATGTATGTGACAGATTTTACCTAGTAAGGGAAACCAGGCTACATATGAAAAATAGGATAAATGAAGTTGGTTTCCACTTACATTGCTTTTCTTTCAAGGAACATGTGCTGTAAAAGTATTACCTAATAGGACTTTCAGCACCTGGACGTCCTAACAAAATCAGGGCCCAGTTGTGTGAGGCCCTGTATGAAGCCGCAGTAAAGGCAGAAGAATTCACTATTTAAGTTAGACTGTGTGTAGGAGACAAAAAAAGATGCACAAATAAGAGTGAAATGACTTGCCCAAAACATTTCAGAGAACTTTGGTCTTTAAGACTTACATGTTCTTAATAGCCATCAAGAGTATTGTGAGCACTAAAGTATGAAAAGTGTTTTGAGGTATTTGGATGGAAGATGCTATCTGAAAGTTTGATTTCTTTAAAAGGCAGTCATTAAATTACTCTCAGAATCAGACTAGAACAGTCCCTCTGTAACTGGAGCGCTGTTGGTTTCAGGGGTACAATCTGGTGTTTCACCTTTTATGGTAAGACAAAGCAAAGATCTTAACCAGACCAGGCATATACAATAAGGCCAGACATTAAGCATGCTATTTAATATGCTGGGGACAACTCAACCTTTCATTTTGCATACTCTGTCATTTGTGAGCACAAAGAATAAGATCTGTATGAGCACAGAAACCATGGGCAAATCCTTGGTTGGTGCATGATTTTTTGCACAAACTACGTGGACAAAATTGGGAAGGGCCAGGTGGAGGGTACAAAAACCCAGCCAAAATACTCCAAAAAATTAACAAAGTGTCTTATAGTAGAGTCATAACCAGCTCAGTTGGTTCAAGGTTATCAGAAAGGATAAAAAGGAGAGTTACTTAAAATATCTAAGTACTTTCACAGAGAGAAAATAATGTTGAGAAAAACGTTTAATCTAGCAGGGAAGAGCTTAACAAGAATCAATGACTGGAAGTTAAGCCAAGCATATTTAAATTAGAAATAGGGACTCTTTCTAAAACAGAAATTAGTTAGGGGGTTCAATGGCTGTAACAAACTACTATGGGAAATCATGGAGTCTCCATTTTTTGGCGTCTTCAAATCAAGACTAGATGCCTTTCTGGAAGATATGCATTAGCCACACACAATTTATGCTGTCGTGAAGGTACTGGGCTTAATTCAGAGGTAACTGGATGAAGTTTAATGACCTGCAGCAAAGGAGGTCAGACGAGATGAGCTAACAGTCCCTCCTGGCCTTAAACTCTCTGAATCAGAAAAATTCCAGTTTGACACAAATCACTCTCACAAATAAGATATCCACATGAAAGACCTTTCTTTGCACAGCTGTTCCACTAAACCTCTATTGTAATCCAGGCCCCGGTCAACAATAATTTTGGTACTTATTCTATGGAATGCAATGGTCCTTACAGCTGCGCACAGTGAACGTCCCTGTTTTTCTACTTCCTATCAGAAGGACGGTGTGGAGTAAAGGAATTATAGTTCAAATCTCAAGAGAAACCCCACCCTTGTCTCAGTTCCTGCCCTTTGCCTTTGTGAGGCTAAAAATAAAGCCTTTATAGGTACTTATTATTGCAATACATCTTTAGCACCACCTGAGACTTCTTTTGTCATTCATCATGGCCTTTCTAAGCTTCAAGGTAAAAGGAGGGGACAGAGCTCAGATCATACTGGTCTGAAAATACAGATCTACTTGAACTAAAAGAGACCCTCTCTTGGGTT
>NW_005841938.1:2879071-2895671 GCF_000455745.1 Alligator sinensis | reverse complement strand
TTCCCTACATTTTTGACGGAAAATGTGGTTTCCAGCTAAATGCTTCCCTCCCCATCCTTCAGTGTATTTATATTGTGGGGAAAAAGGTTGGGCGGAAAACCGAACGTCACTGAGCCACCAGGTTTTCAGCATTCATCTGGAAACTGAAGAGAACTATAGACAAAAAATAATTCTGTTTGAAAGGTTGATGTGCAGCTTCACAGGCATTGTAGTCACACTCCTTATACCCATACTGTCTTCAGCACGCTGGGTGCTATAAGCAGAATTACATGCTGCAAATTGGGACTCCTATGATATGTGGTAACTCAGCAACATGGGAGACTATGGTACTGTAATGACCCTCTGGGTGCCAGACTGGCAAACCCACCTTCTTGGGCCTCCACTTGATAGCTTCCTGTGTTTACTCCAGGGTTCACCGACTCCCTGTGATCTCCTTGGCCATGTCATGATGTCAACAACCAGTGGAGGGGAGGTTGCCCCAAGGGCGTAGACTGCTTTGGTTAGTGGACCCTTGTCTGGAGTGTGACCCCTTTGCCCTCATCCCACTTTTACTCTGGCTGAGCCCTTCAGCTTGGGGCTCACTGCCCAGGACCATTAACTCTTGGCTCAGTTTTGGTCATGCCCTTGCAATCTCAGGCCCCCTGACCCCTATACAGGCCTCTGTAGTCACAGGTCTCTCCTTCCCCTTCAGTCCTTGGTGAGCTTTGCCCCCCACAGGTTCTGGGCTTATGCTCCAGTCTCTGTGCTCCATCATCCAAACAACCCGTGCCTAGAATTGGGGGCATCCCCCGGGCACCTCATCATTGGCCTCTGCCTCCTCTGCAGCCACAATCTAGTCCACCAGGGAACAAAAGAGAAAAGGAACCCAAACCATTCATGTCTGCTTGAACTCAAAGAAAATGCTACATCTGGAGTCAGCCTTACCCAGCTGTAGTGGGGAAGGCTGAAGCTGTACCTTCACTACAGCCTTACCTAGCAGTGGTGCTTGCAGAAACCAAAAATGCTCAGGATACTTATTTTGGTCCTGGTGCAGACCCCCAGGTTTCCTCCACACTGGCTACTGCTCTGAGTCCTTCCTTTGCAGTCCCAAGTCCTGCCCCAGGCTTTTCCATCAGGAGCTCTGTACACTGTAGTTCCTATGGCCAGACTCCCCTCTCTGGCTTAGGGCCTTCTAGGTCAACCCTCCACTTCTACCCCAGGCCCATCAGGCAGTTTGCACCTGTGCTGAACAGCCATTTCAGATTTCTCCATCTGTTAGCTTGCCTTGATTACCCCTATATATCCCCTCCTCTTTAGTAATGGGGTAGGGGTCCTGTTACAGGTACCTTATGGGAAATGGAGTCAGCCACTGAGCTGAGAGAGGAGGATGTGAAGCACCCAAACACAAAGCCTGTGAAGTTTCACTATCATAACTGTCACAAACTACCACAGGAGCATTCAAACTGCACATTTATATTTTAAATGCTGATTTTGGGGGGGGGAAAATCCCAATTTTTCTGTGTAAAATTCCAAACTCACTCTCTTGCACTACACCAAAGACCAGTTTTAGGCTTAAATGAGACATGCTGTTCTGTGTCCTCACACAAAGATTTCATGTACTTTGACTCCCATATTAGTATCAGTGGAAAAGTCAAGAAGGTAGCACAGACAACTCAAGCCATCAAGAAGAAATTAAAACAATCTGTAGTCTTTTTTATTTCATGATGTAGTTTGTTGACTCGGATTTTGCCTGCTTGAGCTATACAAGTAATGTTCATGGACTCAGTAAGTGGCTCTTGTGATTAGCAGACATCTCAGTTTCACATTGGCATCTAATTGCCCACTAAAGCCATTTATTGCCTGGTACACTCCTCCATAATAAATATTATCCCTTAATTGTTTGAGGTACTGCTAAAAAGAAGTAAGAACCCAGTGATGGAATATTTTCACTCCTTACAGATATGTGCCTTTAATATTAAAGAGATCCATCCCGCATTAGCTGAATTACAAAATATTCCCCAGGCCACTTATTTCCTTCAAGCAGAAGGCTGAGGAAATGCATCAAAGTTTGAAGAGCAATCAAGTGATAGCACAAAGCAGCATTTCATTTACATATAATATTGCTGGTCAAACACATACAGTTTTCAGGGACATATTCCTGAGTGTCTGCTGCTGAAATGTGTCAGCAAATTATCCACATGTGTAACTAGATTCGGTAGGGACAATAAGATTTAAACTGTGCTTTATTAAAAAGCCTCATAACCAAAATATGCGGATGCTGCAGTAGGATAGAAATTCACCCCATTGGGAGTTGCGAAGGAATCTGCTTACATTTATTGAGGGAACGAGTGCAGAGATTTTCATGCCCTAGTCAAACAGGAAAATACATCCTCCCTTCTGTGAGAGGCCATTAAGAAATCACAATATATAGAGTTAGTTTTTATTAAAAAGTGTCTATCAAACTCTAAGTGGTCCAGTGTGTGCATGTGTGTAAATGTGTACATGCACTAGAGGACATAATTAATCAAAACAATATACTGAAAAGCCCAGCCTGCTCTAGCTTCAATAAACAGCAAAGACGTTCACTATCATCCTTAACCCCAAGCCATCCTACAACATATACTTCTCTACCACCACTCTTACTAAGTCCCTGATTAAAAATAAATGCTCCTTACAGCAAGTTTTATGGGTTCAACCAACTCAGGCCATTTTAGCCCCAATGGAGTTGAAAATGAAGTGTGTGGATACCCCTTAGGGAATTCCAGCATTGAGGGTCTCATGGAAAATGCCACTAGATTCTTCCCTTTCAGAATAGGGTATAAATACCTGAAGGCCACCCTCATAGGTCATTTTGTATAAAGGGAAGACTCTAAAATAGAAAGGTTCCAAGCCACCAGAGACTCAGAGACCAATAACCACCTACTTAAACTCGCTGAAAATGAATAGCTATCGCCAGCCCAGATTTTAGGGCACTGGTGTATGGTGCTTTAAGCGTGAAGAGTGTCTGAATAAGAAAAGGGCTGAATTATGCAATAGGTGTCCTAGCATCCAAGCAATCCTAGCCTACGGACTATGAAAAACTCATCATGATTTTCCCCAGCATTGGATCATGTCCATAACTTAGATTTCTAAGGAGTACCAACATGTAGCTCCATGTAGAACACAATGCAGACATGTAATGGCTTAATAATAAAGGTAAAAGGACTGAACTCAAAGAAAGTAGTGAGGCCTTTTGGGCTAAGGGAGATTATGCCTGATACGGCATTTAGCTGCCCTAAGTCATGCAGAACACTTAAATTGACTGTAGCTTCTATTAAAATGCATATGAAAAACACATATATTGTAGGGCCGTGCGAAGCTTTGGGTGCTGATTCGATTTGGAGGAGATTCGGCCCGATTTGGTGACTGAATCTTCAAATACGAATCAAATCAGTGGACCAATCCACGGAAAAGTTTCGGAGAGCTTCGATGATTCAGGCAGTCCCCGCTGGCCAGACTCAGAACTGGTAAGTAGGGGGCAGGGGAGGGGACCATGGGGGGACCCCTGCCAGGCCCCATCCCCTGCCTGCTCCCCCAGCCCCCCCATGGCTGCCCTACCCACCCCAGCTCCCAGTGCTTTAAAAAAAAGCCCCACTCACTGGGTGCTGCCAGGCAGGGAGCAATCTCTGCTGCCCCCCACTGCCCCATGCTGCATAAGGGGCTCTGCCACAAGACTCCCAATCCCCCTTGCTCTCCCAGCCCCCCACCATGGCTGGCCTGCCTGTCCCCGCCCCCGCCCCTTAAAAACCCCCCCCCCAAATCCTGGGACTCACCACTCTGGCAGAGCACGAGTGGGGGGCACCAGGGATGGCCCCCCCACCCAGCAGCACCTGGTGAGTCTGGGTTTTTTTTTTTTCAAAGAGCTGGAAGCTGGGGTGGGCAGGGTAGCCATTACCAGGCCTGGGAGGGGGGTGGGGGGGATGAGCTTGGGTGATTTGGAGATTCAGTAGCAGGCAAATCTCCAAATCAGATTTGGTTAAATCAATTCAGGACAGTGATTCGAATCACTGAATCGAATCACTGTCCCCTGAATTGGCCGAATCCAAATTCAAAGTGAATACTAGCCACTTTGCACAGGCCTAATATATTGTACATTATATTCTACTGAATACAGTCTGAAAAAGAGATGAATACCTCATATGCTAGCGAGTAAAGAAAAAGAACTGAATATAAACAGCACCAAATGATTGTACCTCAAAATCAGAAGTGTTTCCTGGTTTCTGGTTCTTCTCTTATCATTAGTTGCAAGACGTCCCTCATGCAGAGATCTGAGTTTCAAGACTGATAGGGGGAAAAATGAAGTGACACTAAAAGTAGCTCATGCTCCTATGTACCTGACAAGAACAGATCGTGTAGTCCATGGGGAAGGTTGTCATTTGATCTCCGTTTGACCTTTTCAAGTATCTGCATAGGGCTGTACAACTCTCCTGATGGCATCTGTCAAAACTCTCCTAGGAGTTTGCTGCAAACCTTTCAGAGTTTTTATGATCCCTTTCTCACCTATACAAATCCTTTTTTTTTCAGGAATATCTACACATAGGAGCTAATAAAGAGTGGCTGAATAGATAAGAGAGACACAGATGAGTCAAAACCAGTGGGAGATGGATACCAGCCTCTGAAAATCCTAGTCTAAATATTTTTAATGGACTTACCTCTGATATATGATAGGGGATTTGGCTCACATGTCCTTAGCTGAGTACATCTGGACAACTGCAAGACAAGCAACTGAGATGCGCTATTTTAATACATTTTTATCCTCCGAAAGACTATTGGGAGCCAATTTTTGCCTTTATCTCATTGATCAAATCTAGCACTGCTTCCAATGAAAACCATATAATAAATTAACTGCTCCCTCAGTTAAAAAAATGCTTCTGAAGGTCTACTATCAATGCTATTTTTTTAACTTAATTTCCTTTCCTTCTTTTCATGAGCCCAGAAAAAAAAATACTCAGGCGGCTGTCAGTGTTTCTACAGCAATTCAAATGGCGAAATATAATGGTGTGCTCTCTTAACTGTCTTTTCCAGAGTATGCAAATAGCTGTAAACTTGTCCTAAAAATGCATGTCTTATTTTTTTAGACTTTGGTTTGTCATTGGTTTTGGTTTAATGAAGAGCCATAAATGTCCTTTTTCTCTAATGCAGTGTCCGAAACATTTTGTGGAACTTAAAAAGTATGCTCAAGATTGAGAAGCATTTGCCATACATGAAGAGCACATACTTCCTTCACCTGTTCACCTGCTGACTATCACAAGGTTTGCTAGATTATTAACTCGTATTCAATCCCGTTTTTTCTTAGCCAACTAAAATCAGGGGGGAACCTTCTAAGTGCTGAGAAACTGAAAGAAATTTGCAAAAGACAATATTTGCTGTTAGTACTAGACTCTCCCACTCAGCAATTCTGTGACTCTACAAGACACATCTGTATGCACTCCTCATTTAGATCAACAGGGCATTCACCTAAGACAACCATGATGCAGAGACCCTCTGTTCATGGGTCTTCAGTATTTACACATAACAGACAGTGGCACTTCTTAATAATACACCTTTTGGCTACCCGTCCTGAGATTGTGACAGACCCTTTGTGGATCTGGGAGCTGTAGAGTGGGCACAGAGGATCTGTAGGTGGGACTTAGTCATTATGGAGCAAGGAAGACCTATTCAGAGGGAGCAAACCAGGTTGGGGAAAGAACTAAGGGTGTATCAAGGCCTGAGACTGAACAGGAAAGAGCCAGACCTGTAATAGGTGCTAAAAGGCTGGGGGCAAGTGGAGTGGCACAGTATTCCCCAAACTAGCACCATAGTGAATCTTTCAGAGATATAAGACCTCAGAGATCCTTGGAGGTGGCAGGCTCCACAACTCCTTCCATGATAGGTGGCAAATTCTGCCCTCCTACTTCTAGTGTTACAACAGAGAGGTCTCTGCAATCAGACCTTGGTTTCCCTTGACACTCTTCAACCTGATATGTATACTATCAACTGATTACCTAGATTTTATTCTTCAAGAAAGAATAGAAGATACTCATCTCACAGTGCCAAAGAGCAGCGGACAAGTGCTTGGTTGATCATGCAAGAAGGGATGAGTTTCAGGCTGGCCCAATCCCTAATTCCTTAAGGGCAGGACACAACTAGCCACTTATGCATCATAACCAGGAATCCAGGTTTTCTCAGGTTTAAAAAAATCTCCAGTTTCTGCTTTAAAAAAGGAACCCCAAATCCACATTTTTTCATTATTTAAATGAAACACCACTAATATATAGATATATAAATAGTGGTGTTTCTTTTTAAATCATGGAAAAATGTAATTTGGGGTTACTTTTTTAAACTGAAAATTGTGGATTTCTTTTAATCAGAGAAAACCAGGATGCCTGATCATAACTCAGTATTCTTGCTTGTTTCAGAGTCTTTTGTGCCCAGTGCTACGTAGAGAATATTTAGTTTAGAAATTTTGCTTCTTTGGAGATCATTGGAAAGGCTCAGCACATCGTGTTACTCCCACTCATGGTGCAGGACCATATATAGAAGCTGCCCCCTTCAACACAATTTTAAATCAATTTGGCATTCTTTTAAACATTTATTAAGCACAAAATATGCATTGCACAGATAGTATGGCCTGGACTGAAACAGAAAATAAGGTCTTCATCCTTTCTTAATCTAATTGTAACAACCTGCTGATAGCTAATGAAAAGGAGCAGAAGGCAATCATTTTGTCCTTTGTGAGAAGACGTCTGGGGCCAGACTGTGACTATGCATGGATTTCAAGCTTAATTTGTTGAAATGGACACGAGCAATGTACATTTGACTCTTTTTGGAATTATTATGCAAAACTGTTTGGAGGTCACCAGACTTTCACCGACTTTATATTAATTTCCTCACTCTTTTATTTTATTAGTTTCTATTACACTTTCTAATAAGGCCAATACTGGTTATAGGGTCTGAAAGGAGAAAAAGTCCACATTGAATTAGAATAGATTATCTGCAAGCATTTTCTCTCAATTAAAATGTACATGTTGATTTCAACTAGTTGGATCACAGGATTAGAAAAAATAAGCCAACTTAATTAATATTCAATTCAGATAGGTTTTAATGATGAAGTTAATAAATGCTGACAAGACATTCAGTGTTCAGCGAGGGCTTGGTTCCTCTTCCAGTCCTATTCTTACTTTTCCACTGCAACATTTGCACCTAGGTCCTTCCTCTCAAATGTACCCAACCAAAGCCCATTTCTACATACCCTTGAACGATGGAGAAGTTCCAATCCTAACATTATAGCTCAGCATCGTTTTTTCTACTTAACCATCTCTAGGGAGCACACAAGTTGCTAGTAGGCAATGGTATATGCCTCAGATATGCATATCAAACCTACCTTGCTGGGGTAACAGTAAGATTATGCCTAGGATCTTTGGAGCCTTTACACAACTGCTAAAGGATTATACCATAACTGGCAGCACATCTGTATCTCACGTGGCACAGACATTTAAAGGCAAGGAGACAGGCAGAGGAAGTGTGAGTTACACATGCATAAGGCTTACATAACATGGTTTTACCCTGGTGTGATTCCAACAATAGCAATGAATATATTATTACACATCAGGGGAGGGCAGTGAACCAGTGACACAATATCCATTAACATCCGTTAAAGTCCTTGGGATTTGTGCATGGATGACTGAGGGCGCATTTTGACCTATACAGCTGAAATCAAGCCCCCTGTGATGTTTAAAATGCTGAGCTTCACTACTCTGCTCTCCCTTCTCCTTCTACACAAATCAACTTAACATTCAATCAGCAGCAGACAAGGAGCAGACAAACTGAAATGGGTGAGCTTGTTTAAAATATAGTTAAAGTTAAAGATCAATAAAATCCAGAAAGACAGGCAGAAGTGGATCATAGATAACTAGATAGCAAGGTTTTCTCCCCACTTTTCTTTCATCCTCATTACGCTTTTTTTCACACTTTCCTTTCAGCTCTCTGTTCTGCTGGACCTTCTTTTTTGATTTCTCAGCATGACGTTTACAATACATCGCTTTATATTCTCCTACAAACCTCCGTGGACCAGCTTTAGAGTTGATACCTAATGGTGGTGCAATCGTTACTGGTAATTATTTACATCATTAGGGGAAATGAGGTTGGAACCCCGTGGCACTCTCATATAATGAGAGAGTTGATGTCTCGAAGATCTTACATCCCAGGGTCTAGATACCTGCCTAAATTCTAGCTCAGTCTCTGTTTAGGTACCAACATCCATTTTTTGGATTTGGTCTTCAGTGGCCCATCCAAAGTCATAAAGCAGGACTTTGGCCATGTCAAAATCTGGACTCATATCTATCTAGAGTCCAATCAGTGCTTTAACCATATGGACAGACAAGGTTCCTTGGGCGAATTTGATATCTTTTATTAGACCAACCCAAATAGTTGGAGAATAGATATTAAGCAAGCTTTCGGGTTCAAAACCCTTCGTCAGGCTAAGGACGTTTCAGCAGTTGGTGTGTGCTCTTCCTGGATGGATATTCTTTATCAAAAGATGCCCCCTTCACTAGGTGAGCTGCAGGTCAAGGAAGCCTGTGTGTGCATTGCAAACCATACCAGCTGGGGACACCATTAAGAGAGAGAAATTGTGTCAAACTAGGGCCACCTTTGAATATGGCCCAGCTACTTGATTACTCGACAAACTCTGAAGACTTTGCAAGGGAACTCCCATCCTCTGTGCTTTTTTTTCCTCTTTTCCTCTCTTTCTTTCATAAAGCTCACATGTGTCCTAGCTCTTTATCAGTTCGGTAGAACAATGCAAAATAAGGCTGGACAATAGTGGCTGTGGAAAACAACCTGCATTTCCTTTTTCATTTCATACATCATTTCAAGCTTGCTCCAGCAGAAGCTTTAAAAAGTGAATAAGAAAGATGTAAGAAAAATGTATCGATTGTTGTTTCAGTGAATCTTGAAATGTTGGTGGTTATCTATACTGAAATGGCATGTCAGCTCCTCACTGGACGTATTTACTACGCCATGCTGGCACGCAGACTTATTTATCAGTAAGGACCAAATGTCACTTCCTACTTTGTGCTCAGACTGGCAAGACTTCCATTGGTTTCAAAGACAGAATTGCCTGAGAAAGGAGTAAGGCTTTTGCTCTGCATTTTTACTTTTAGAAATGTAATGTAGTGATACATATATATTCATGTAGAACTAGGTCTGATTTTCTGTTGCAAATAGGACTGAGGTGTACTGCCAGTCAGTCAAGCTCATCTTCGGTATTAAAAATCCATGCATGCCTATGGCACAGCATATCTTAAAAAGAGTGGCTCTGATTCTGAGCCAATCGGGATTAATTTCACTGAATGCAATGGAATTAGACCAGCATAATCAGAACAAAATCCGGTCCAATAACTAGTGGCACAGAAATCTCAAGAAGATCTGTGATTTAGGTCAGGCATCTAGAAAGCAGGGTCCTTATCAAAAATCACTCATCAATTGAATTTGCCACTGTGGACTCCTATGAAAGTGGCATTTCTCATAACAGCTTAGATTGTGTCCCTTTCAAATCAGGTTTTGGACACTGCAATAAGTCCTGGTCTCATGGCATTTCAGGGCAGCTGGTTCCATCAGATCAAATACAGAGCTGTGAAAACTTTACAAGTAATTGGGAAAAAAACATATAAAGGAAACATTTCAGATGCTTCCCAAAGAAGCAGTCTGAGTAAAACTGGGCAAAAGTGCAGACGGTTTTTCATTTACCCAAGCCAGTTTGTTCATTCACAAACGAAAAATGTCCTACTGTGAATGCCAGTTTTAATGACTAGGGGCTTTATTTCCCTTAAATTCAATCATCTCCAAATGAGAACCATTACTAATGTAAATATTGGCAAAAGGCGGTGCTAACAGTCATCACTGGTGAAAATCCTTCAGTAGGTTCACATTATTCTCTCTTTCATGCTAACATTGCCCTCTCAGCATTTTGTGAGATCATTTGAATTTTCCCCTAATATATCCCATGACTTCTCTGTATTATTTTAATAACATCTCATGCGCTAAACTACTGGCATCTAGAAACTGCTGAAAAAAGCATTTTCTTTTTAGGAGTACATATAATCACAACCTCTTCCAATTTAGATGCTTTGGTTTTGTATATCAACATGTGCACAGCATGCTTAGGTTAAGCATGCAGTAATCAGTCCAATAAAAATTGTACTTGACTGACAATTTAATTACTTTATCTTGAAACTTTAAAACATGCTCCCAGTTCTGTGTCTTTCAAGCCAGTGAGTTGATGAATGAATCGGTGCTGAATACATAACTTTCCATCCTGCAACACCAGCGCGCTTATTTTGGGATCCATTTAGCAGCTACATTCAGCAAGAGGTACAAGCATTTTTTGCTATTCGCTGACAAAACTAATCATCAAAACTAACAACTTCTCGCATCTCTTGCAGCTAAATCTGAACCAAGCTTCTGTACTTTATCAAAAATAAAACTTCTGACAGCAGGCTAATAATTTTGGATGGTCATTAGGAAAACCCAAGAACCGGGAATAGCAGCAGGAAAAAACCAAACATCCTATATTTGGAGGCATCCAATCATGTTTTTCTAGAAATACTTATTGAAGATGTTGGTTCATTTGTCCAAGGCTGGCACAGCTTATTTTTAGCAAGCAGGTTTCATTCAGGACCATCTATTTCTTTCCCTTTCCATCTGAAGTGACTAACAGGCCCAGTCATGTTCCTTTCTAATGTCACAGTTCACTGAGACAGGTTCATTCAGGGAAGTGTAGAGATCTTTTATGCAGATTTTTCTAGTGCCGCAGGAGATTATTTCACCCTTGTGAATGGGGGTATCTATATACGTGCTTGGGAGAATGTGTTAATGAAGAATGATAAATAAGAGAAACAGGATTGGCTACTTCAGATTTGATGCAAAGCTCACTGAAGTCGATAGAGAGGTGCCTATTTGCTTCAATGGATTTTGATGTGGAGCTTGTTAAAATAGTGCTTCCAACTGCCACTATTTTATTGCAAGTCTCACAGTAATTGGTGTTTTCTTGAAGCCCCGGCTTCTGGCATTGTGCAATTACATGAGATTCTCAGTGTCATTTTAAAAAGTAAAAGTTTCTTGCCCTTACGATTACAAGGGAATGTAAGAAAATCTGACCTAAATTGACGTAAAGATTTAACAACATTTTTTTTGTTTTTTTAATTTGAGATTACTGACCAATGATTCAGTTTTTAGGGGTCCTGACTATGTTTTGCACTTGGGCTTTGCGATACAGAGGCATAGGTGGTAGGCTATTACCAATCGCATGCCCTGATTTTCATGTTTATACACAAAGTTTCATTTTTACTTGTTTGTTGTGTGCTTCTTTGCATTGTCTTGCATTTTGTAAGATCTTAAGGGAAAACACCATACACACACATGCACATAGGTGCACATGCACAAAATACAGATCAAAGGGGGAACTCCTCTGTGCACTAAGGGCTATAACAAAGCTGATACCCTCCTTAAGTGTATCTTAAGCTCAGAACTCAAAGTCCTTGTGTTGTCCCTTCATCCTGGGATGAATTTTGCAACAAATGACTATTACTGTAAACTGCCACAATTTGTAGCCAGACTTTATGTACTATATGTTAGGGCTGTGCAAAACGGCACTGCTCCGTTTCACCCTGAGTTTCGAGGTTTTGATGGAATAGCGTTTTGTTTCAAATTTCATTTCAATTTGAAACAGCTGTTCTGTTTTGCTTCATCGAAACAGTGAGGCTGTTTTGACTCTGTTTCAGCATTTCACTAGATCGGGCTGGGGACAGGGAGTCAGCCCAGGTGGGCTGACTTCTCATCCCCAGTGCAAGATCAGGTTGGGGGACAAGAAGTCAGCCCAGCTGGGCTGACTTCCCATCCCCAGAGCAAGATTGGGCTGGGAACGGGGAGTCAGCCCACCTGGTGGGAGACAGGAGTCATCCTGGTGGCGGGAGACAGGAAGAGCCAGGGCTGGCTCTCCCCTGTCTCTCACCACCTCGTTGCTGGCCGCTTCGAAACTCGACATGTTTTGCAACTTTCGAAATATTTCAACTAGCCTTGTTTTGTTTCAAGGCTGTTTCGAAGCTCTTCATTTCAATTCAATTTTACTGTTTCGAGTTTGAAATGAGTTGAAACAGTGCCGAATTGAAATAGCCAGCAAAATTTTGCACAGCCCTACTATATATCATGTTATGATCATATTTCAACATATGGCCACGAATATATGAAAATACACATATTATGGGTGTGTACAGTTGTTCGCTGCACCTGGTCTATGTTCACAAGGCTCACTTTCAGTCATGTGAAGGTAGAGCACAAACAGCATGTACAGGTGTTTGCCAGACCAAGGGCTGTATGGAGAAACCAGAGAAAGTCACTTGGGTGGGAGGGTGGGGATCAGCGGTGGCTAGCAGGTCTCTGGGGTGGGGGAGGAAGGGTGGCAGGATCAGGAAACAAATGTCCATTCAGGTCAGGGTCGGGAGGGTAGAAGAAACAAAGCCCCAAGGCTGGGGCAAGTGGCTGGGCTTCCCCAGCTCTGGGACTGCACTCTGAACACATGCAATATATTGGGCTAACCTGTTCCTAAACTAAGTTTATTCACCTCCTCAGGTACACTAACTTAGATCAGGCCTATAATTTTTTGCTAGATTTAATCCCCTCGAATGCCTTTCACAGATGGGCATTTAAATGAACTAAATGTAAACGTCTGTGTTTACCCTCTATCTATGTAAACGTCTTGTTGTATTAAGTGTAAACCATGGTGATATATTTCAGCAAATGACCATAGGATGAGTAGATATGAAAATACTAAGTTATTCTTTCTATCCCTTCAAATTTTTGCAGAAAAGTAAAATTGTTCCAATAACATTTCTCACTGTGCTACTAGCATGAGTTATTTTGAAAGAGAAATGGCTAGAAAAATGTTAGGGTGCCTATAGAAAGGGGTGAATGCGTGTGCGCACATGTATGTTTGTTTATAACAACGCTTTTCAGGGCAGGGAGTATTTTTAATTTGTGTTTGTATAGTGCCTACAAGACTGGAGCAAGGATTCCTGGTTGGAGTACACAGACAATGCTAAAACACAAATACTACTATTATTACTACTTCTACTACACCTGAGATTCATGTGGCCAATGTGTGGCTCATGCCAGCCCAGTGGGTTTTGAACAAAGGTTACTGAAATATATTTCATTTTACAAATACAAAATAACTTGAGGCAAAACATACCTCATTCAGAGATGACCTTCAGTGCTGCTGATTTTGCAAAACAGGCTAAGGGGAAAAGAGACAAGGGTGTGGGGGAGGAAGAACGACCTTCATGAAATACTTCCTGGACTCCCTCTTGGCTCCATAGGACAGAAGAAATGCTTACATGAGCTGACTACTGAACAAAAGCCAGTTTTGCTTGCTAGAAACCAGAGAGATTGAGGGCCTCTTTGTAAGGAGAGAAACCAGAGGAAGTAGAGGTTTTCTTTTACACTGCAAACAACCACAGACTTGGATAGTTAATTGAAATAGGAACATGGCAGCAGCCCAGTTTGTTGTCTTTGCCCAGCCTTCCTCCACACCCCTGAATTCTTACTGCAGCACAACCCCAAAATGGAAAACGGGAACCGCAAAATGGGGTTACTAGCTTTAACCCCAAAATGGAAAAGCACAAGAGAGTCTGTAAAATCCATTAGGGAATTCCACTGGGGACAACCTTATTCTACATGGAAGCCATTCTACCCAGAGAAGACAGGCATATGCAGGACTACAAAGCTTGGAGACAGTGAGGTACAGTTTCAGACCAGAGTGATGGCCCTGAAAGAGATCATCTGTTACTGGATGCAAACTGGGAGTTCAAAGTGCAAGTTAGGATCAAGAAAAAGAGATGGTTGAAATAACCTTGCCTGGCATAACCAAACTAAAACATATAGGACCCGGCAGTGACAAGAATAGCATTGTTTGCATCCAAGTCATCTATTGGGATGCAAAATTACAATCAAGAGCAATTAAGTAAATAATGTATTCATTTCTCCACGTTTTCATGCGTTTCTTCATATGAAAGGATTAAATTATTTGGCGTGTTAGTTAGGGCTGTGCAAAACAGTACCATTTCGTTTTGATGTTTCGATGGGACAGAGTTTTGTTTTGAGTTTCATTTTGTTTCGAAAGCACTGCTCCATTTTGTTTTGTTGAAACTGTTTTGATGTTTTGCCCAGAGGCTATAATGGGGAAACACAAAACTGCCCATAATGTTGTCAGTTCTTGCCTGATTCAGATAAAACTTGCAGAGACAGTACCCTCTTCTATGGCCATGAAGTCTGCCAAGTTCCAAGAGGATAGGGGTTTCTGGGAAACTGCACCTCAAAGTCTTGAAAGCAAAACTCATGTCACCTGTGTGTGTTAAGGTGCAGCAGGGTGAAAACTGCTGGCATGGTAGCACCTGCTGAGGCCACTGAGCCTGCCAAATTTTAAGGAGATAGATGCAGGGATTTCTGGGGAACTGTACCTCAAACTGCTGAAAGCAAAATTCGTGACATGGGTGACAGAAAGCAGGGCAGTTCAACCAATGCTGCCTTTTATGCCATTTACCCATCCCTCCCCCAGAGCACTGGAATTGGAAGGGACCTCAGGGAAGGATGACAGTCACTGGCCAGTTACAGAGTCAATATGAGAGCAGTCCTTCCCCCCTCCTCTCCTTACTTTCTGTTTCCCTGCAGGCAAGCCCAGCTTCAGCTTCGAAACTCGAAATGTTTCTAAACTTTCAAAACATTTCAGCTGCCCTCGTTTAGTTTTGAGGCTGTTTCGAAGCACTTCATTTTGTTTTGACTTTGCTGTTTCAAGCTCAAAATGAGTCAAAAACAACATCAAAGCAAAACAGCCGGTGAAATTTTGCACAGCCCTAGTGTCAGCTACCTTTCTCGTTTGTGAGAACGAGAACAAGAAAAAGAGGCATCCAAAGAAGCCGTCCAATAGGATCCAGGAACACTACCACCTCCCTGTGTGGGTGCGGACCAGCAGAGATCTATGTACCCAAAGGGTCCTTCTGTATTCAGATACAAAGGGGATGATTTGGGCCATGGCTTTTGTATACAGAATTCCCTTACAATTCACATAACAAGCGGCCAGGAAAGTTCTTTAGGAGGTTATGCTATATCTCAGTCATCTTTAGCTACCATGAGATATGACAGTTGTTATGGCAACCACTTTTCATTGAAGGCAAAGTATTAAATATGTAGCACACTGGACAGATGTGCCAGCAGCTTCCTCTGTTTAATACAATCGGTTTTCATCCTGTTTAAAGGCGGATGATTTTTTCTTTAAATTTATGCTTATCTAAACAAGATACAATACATCATCTTTTTTCTTTTTGCTCCATTTCTGTTCTCTCCTATACCTTCTTTTTTAAGTCAGCTTCTTCCAGCGGCCCTAACTCAGTACCAGTGAGAGGTGTAGAGAGAAATGTTTTATATATCTAGGGATTTTATGATTTGGCAACACATGCAAATTTAAAAGGGGGAAAAAATCTCCTCATTTTCACCAAATCACAAATGCCAGGAGCTTGGGGAATAAGCAGGAGGAACTCATCCTCCTGCTCAATGCAAATAATTATGATGTCATAGGGATAACGGAGACCTGGTGGGACTCCACCCATGACTGGACCACGGGTATAGATGGCTATACCCTGTACAGGAGGGATCGTGTAGAGAAAAGGGGCGGGGGGGTAGCTCTCTATGTTAAGGAAAGCTACACGTCCCTGCAAGCCGATATTGGTGACCAGGGTGGACAGCTGGAGACCCTCTGGGTTAAAATCCATGGGGAACACGGCACAGGGGACACAATGGTGGGAGGCTACTACAGACCTCCCACCCAAAGTCCTGAGCTTGACCAGGAGTTTGCCCGGGAACTGGCTGAGGCCGCATGCTCCAGGACCATGGTTGTCATGGGTGACTTCAATTACCTGGACATCTCGTGGGAGGATCGCTCAGCAAAATCTGAGCGGTCGCAAAGCTTCCTCTCGTGCGTGGATGACCTCTCCCTGACTCAAGAAGTCTATGGGCCAACGAGAGGCAAAGCGCTGCTCGACCTGGTGCTGGCTACTGGGGATGACCTAGTCGGCAACCTAGTGATCGATGGGAAGCTGGGTGACAGCGACCATTAGCTGATCCCCTTCCCCATCCGCTGAAAAGCTGGCAAGTCAGTCAGCAACACAGAAGTCCTTGACTTCAGGAAAGCCAACTTTGACAAGCTCAGGAGGCTTGTCAGTGAGGCCCTAAGGGACCGTGACCACGGGGAGAGGGGAGTTCAAGAGGAGTGGTTGCTCCTCAAGGGAGTGATCCTCAATGCACAAACTAAGTCTATTCCATCTCGGAGGAAAGGCAGCAAGAGGGCACAGCAGCCCCCCTGGCTCTCCAGGGACCTAGCAGACCTCCTAAGGCTAAAAAGAAAGGCGTACAAAAGGTGGAGGATGGGAGTCACCTCCAAGGAGGATTATTCTGCACTGGTCCGGTCCTGCAGGGAGCAGACCAGGAAAGCCAAGGCTGCAACTGAACTCCAACTAGCTTTGAGCATCAAGGACAATAAAAAGTCCTTTTT
>NW_005841938.1:2835801-2878227 GCF_000455745.1 Alligator sinensis | reverse complement strand
GACAGGCTCAGCAAGTGGGCGGGCGAGAATCTGATGGTGTTCAACGCCGATAAATGCAAGGTTCTCCACCTTGGGAAGAAAAACCCTCAGCATCCTTATAGGCTCAGCAGTGCTATGTTGGCTAGCACTATGGAAGAAAGAGACTTGGGGGTCATCATTGACCACGAGATGAACATGAGCCTGCAATGCGATGCGGCGGCTAGTAAAGCGACCAAAATGCTGGCTTTCATCCATAGATGCTTCTCAAGCAAATCCCGGGACGTCATTCTCCCCCTGTACTCGGCCTTAGTGAGGCTGCAGCTGGAGTACTGTGTCCAGTTTTGGGCTCCACAATTCAAAAAGGATGTGGAGAAGCTTGAGAGAGTCCAGAGAAGAGCCACGCGCATGATCAGAGGTCAGGGAAGCAGACCCTACGATGACAGGCTGAGAGCCCTGGGGCTCTTCAGCCTGGAAAAGCGCAGGCTGAGGGGTGATCTGATGGCCACCTACAAGTTTATCAGGGGTGACCACCAGCATCTGGGGGAACGTTTGTTCACCAGAGCGCCCCAAGGGATGACGAGGTCGAATGGTCATAAACTACTACAAGATCATTTCAGGCTGGACATAAGGAAGAATTTCTTTACTGTCCGAGCCCCCAAGGTCTGGAACAGCCTGCCACCGGAGGTGGTTCAAGCGCCCACATTGAACACCTTCAAGATGAAACTGGATGCTTATCTTGCTGGGATCCTATGACCCCAGCTGACTTCCTGCCCTTTGGGCGGGGGGCTGGACTCGATGATCTTCTGAGGTCCCTTCCAGCCCCAATGTCTATGAAATCTATGAAAATATCCTAACATCCTAATACTGGTTAAATTCTGTATGCCCTTAGGATCCCAGTGAGACTACCCATGCACATACAGTGTGTGTGTGTGTGTGTGTGTGTGTGTGTGTGTGCACGCGCATGCGTATCCATCTTGTAGGACTGCAGCCTGCCTTAGTGGGCATTTTTCCTTTTCCTTTATTGCATCTTCCATTTTTGCTGTGCTTCAAATCATTTACTGAAATATGCCAAATTGTTTCATATGGAATATACTTCTCCTTTTAATCAGTGTGGCATCAAAGATTTGAGACTGGTATTTTCTAGGTTAGTGCAGAGGGTGTTTATTAATTTGTCTGTGAAGCTCTCTCTCATGAATGTTCAATGGCATTTCAAGGAATCCCACAAGCTATCTGATAATTTATTTTTTTTTAAAACAGATCCTTATTGCTGCTTTGAAAAAAAAATCAGAAAGCCTCTCATTTCTGAATAATCTAGAAACTGTCTTCCATATTCAGACAAAAAACCTGGTGCAGGATTAGTCCTGATTAAATCAGGTTTAAAGAATTTTAGTTTTTCATTTGAATTTAGTGGGATTAAAAAAAGTACCAGATTAACATCCCTAGAGATTTGGCTCTTGGCTAATGCAGGATGATAGTCCCTTCTGCACAGAGGACTAAGACAAAACTAATGAATCATTTCACATTCTCATGCAAGCCATGGCGTTTTGAGCGTACAACATTTACGCGTGCCTCACGTGCTGGGTCTTTGCACAGGTGGGAAATTTTATTTCAGTAGAACAAGCATAGACACATAACCAAGACACATCCACACGACCAGTCTGCTCCCATTCATTTCTCTACTTCACTGCTGCACCTGCCAACAAGAAGCCCAAGTCAGTGCTATTTGTATTACTGGCTTTACTAGAAAGACACTGGTCCAGGGAATAAGGCTTTAAATCCCCAAAAGCTTCAAAGCACTATAGGCCATGGCTTTATTCATACCTGAGATGTAATGTTAAAAGGCTCCAATGGTAACATTTCCAAAGCCCCTTGGAAAGATCTAGTCACCCAGTTTTCCTTAACGTTAAAATGGGAATCAGATGTTCAAATCTCTTGGGCACCTTTTAAAAATCCAGCCTGAAGTCTTTTTAAAGGAACATGTAATAGAGGAATAGATTTCTTAATGCCTTGATAAGTGCCTAGCTCAACCATCTCTTGCTACTGGGATGTTTAGAGCTGGAATTAATTGTGAAGGTGTAACTTTTGTTTATGCAGACAACAATTTTAATCCAATGTCAACTCAGCATGGAAGGGAAAAAAGCATTTTCTATTTTTTTTTTTGAGCAAATAAAAATCTGAGGACGTGTGGTACTGAATTCTCAACTGGAAATACACCGCCAGAATGCAATAATGTTCATTCCTTTGGTAAACAAAATAAGAGTTTGGACTTTACACGGCGAAGTGAAACAATGCTATGCCAATACATCACAGGACATTTCTAGTTTACATGCACCAAGTACTGCCTCCTTTCAAGCCAAAAAGGTTTGTATCACCTTGATCATGGTGTATGAAATCGCATTTGCATTCTCATTTCCAGCTTGCATTCTTATTTCACTTAATAACGTTACAATTCAAATTTAGCTTTCAAGACTGGAATTGGCAGTTGACTGCATGGGTATGCATAATGGTTAGCTGTCCATGTATGGAAGGCAGGCAGCAGGTGCAAAACCTGGACTCACCACCTTGTAGAAAAGCTGGCATGTGTTGCTAAAGTTTGGGTGGAGAACAGAATTTAAAGGGAAGTTTAGTTAATCTCTTTTTTGGCAAAGAGGATGTACTATGCAACGGTGGGGTGGTTACACTCCAGGTGCACTGTTCTTTGTCTTAAAGCAATGAGGACTTGTATTTAACAACTAGGCAATCTTACAGTGCATATTACTAACATAGCTAAAAGACCAAAGCCTCTGCAAGCCCGCTGCCCAGATGCCACCTTTCACTATGGAGAATGGTTCTTCTGGTTGCTGCCTCCATACCCTATAATCACATAGGCATTAGAAGGAGGTCCATTCCTCAGTGGTGAGCACTCTTATTTTACCTGTGTATGGGGATTCATCTAGGAAGAGGACAGGCTTAAATTGCAATTCATTTCATGGCCAGGAAACCTGTGGGCATGCGCCAGTTTCTCAGTTCTTCTGTGGGCATCCTGGACAGTGTCTAGCTAAAATGACTGGCTTTGCAACCCCCAATGAAATAGGATGCCTTCCATCAATCTAAGTGGGTGCACTATTATTGGGGCACCAACGCATGCTGGTCTACTTCAGGGTTCAACAAAGCCCATCATGAAATTAGTCACTGTTGGTAAAGAACTAGCATATCATATCTGGTGCTCTGAATAAATAGCTGTCAAGAAAAGGAGTGGGGAATAACAAAAATGAGGACAGGAAAAGTCTTGAATGCAATCCTACTCTAGTACAAGTCAATGGCAAAAAAGGAAAAAAGAATTCAATGGCTGCAGAGTAGGACAGCCTAGACAATCAGACAGGTGGGATGGGGCAGTTCAGGTATGAAGGGGTGGGAAAAGAGAATGAAGACCTGTACAAGGTAAAGCCTCACTATGGATAAACTTGGACTGAATGGTACTACCAGATCATAAGAAGTTGGCTTGTGGTTAACAAGGTATAGCATAAAACGTTACCTGGAAGAGTTACAGGCAGTCCTCGGACTTACGACATAATTGGTTCCTGAAAACCGTCTTAAATTGAAACGTTGTAACTTGGAACCAATTTTCTCATAAGAAACAATGTTATAAATGGGGGATTGGTTCCTGAACCAAGGCCTGATACCCTATTTTCACCAAAAATACCCCAGAACTTTTTACTCGATCAATTATAGATGAGTAATACAGCTACATTTAATGTATTTATATTGTAAATAGCAATCGTATTGATTTGGAAGAACTTCTTTGAGGTGACTTTGCTGGACTTTTTGAAAAGCTCTTGGCTGGAGTCATCTCAGGAGTCTTGTCTGCAGGTTTTTCTAGCATCTTGTCTGCTTTCTTAAAGAAAGCGACCAAGGAAGTTTGGACAGATGTTCTCCAGGGAGATGAGCGACGCAGTGAACTTGTTCGTTGGCATGGCATCGCATCAGATCAAGCGTTGTAAGGTCGAAATGGACGTCAGAAAGTTGAAACAGGGTGTCATTTTGTAAATGTTGTAAGTGCGAAACATAACTTGAAATCTTGTAAGTCGAGGACTGCCTGTATTCCTTGTTAATAGCAATCTGACAAGATGGTGGATGTGGACATTTTGGTGCTGTTGCATAGATTTCAGTTCAATTACTGTTTCTTTGTGCTGCAACTTGAAAAGACCAAGAACCCTGGCACTTACATGGAATATTGACCGCTTTGGCCACATCCAGACAAGCGCGGCTGTGAGGTAGGTGGCACCGCAGGTGTGTCTGCGGCTCTGCAAACTGCACTCTCAGTTGTTCTTTGGGCTACAAGGGAGCAGTGCAGAGAGTTTTTTTGACCTCTGGGTCAAAAAAAAACTGTGGAAAAAAGCGTGCAGCAGTGCGTGCATGGGCAGCGCACGTCGCTCAAAAGCGAGCTGGGCTGGCTGGAGCTGTGGTGCGGCTGCCCGTCAGGCTCCATGCAGCAAGATCACCACTGCTGCAGCCCTGGGAGGCCTCCAGGACCCCAGGTAAGGCTGCTGGGGCCAGCCCAGTACTGGCCAGCCTCCCCTACCCCACACCCGGGTAACTTGCTATGTGCCAGAGCACACATGGCACAGTCGTTCCCCGGGGACAAGCAGCAGCAGTACAAGCTGCGCCACCACTATTTGTCCCCAAGGAACCAAACATCCACACCATGTGTGGACATGGTCTTTGTGAATATTTTCATGGCGGCTATTATAGAAGAGTGGCACATTGAATCTCCACTGTCACACACATACTGGAATTAGTCTTTTCAACCTGCTGTGCATAGGTAGGCATATCTTTCTGGTAAGATTACCACCATGTTATACGGGCATAAACAACTGCAATCAAGTGCATCTTGATAGAGAACCGGGTCCATTTCATGTTCTTTGGTGAAACCTTTGGTCTCTCATTCTGCTGTGCTCGTTCCCTAAATATGAGAGCATTCCAGCTGGAAAGTGCTGGTGCAGAGGAGAAATCAGTGCAGCAGATGCACAGACCCTGATTTTTCCCTTCATTTAAGGAGAAATGCAGTAGGCTTGACGCTAGTGAATACTCTTGAAATGCTAACAAATGCCAATTATTTTTCTCTCAAACATTAAAATCACACAAACATGAAACAACACTACATGTATATGTACAATTACAGAATTCACAGTTTTCTTTAGACTATAAGCTGCTAAAGTGACAAAGAAAAATTCAGTGTAATGGAAATATATGTTAATTCTGGCTAATTGGATGAACTGGTGGAATTATACCCTATGCAAAACCCTTCCCCGCCTCTCAAATTTGCTTGCAAGCTCCTGTACTAAAATTGAAAAGATTATGGTACACATTTTCACAGGGCAGTCATTTGCTAATTGCTCTGCATTTTGTTCTGCTTTTTCCTACCGTACAAATGAAAACACAGTAGGAGAGAGCATTCTTACATGATTAAGCAGAAAGCATCAGCCTGAAAGCAATGGTATTAGGAGCTGGTGCTTTAAAATGATTTTCCATTCTTATTCTACGAAATGCTATAAAATACTGCAGCGCTGTATCGCTACCACATGCCCAGTAACACATAAATCTGATGAGACTTTCAGGGATTTGGGTTTTTTTTTTTTTTAAGTGGATACTAAGCTCAAGTGAATCTATCATTATGGGAGGTTTCTGGTTGTTTTCAATTTGAAACATATTTTGTGTGATTTAGAGTAATTAAAAGTTGTTATTAATAGTAATGATCATGTTTATTATGGTAATGCCTAGAGAACAAGAAACAATGTGGCCCTCATACCACTTTCAGGGATTTGGGGGTCGAAGGAAGATCTCTCTCTCTCTCTCTATATATATTTTTTTGGCTGGAGTTGCTGTGTGTGTCTGCAAGTCAGGTCTCCAGGTAGTTACATTCTGGCAGACAAAAGCTCAGGCTAACTTTGAAAAATTGGGACAATGAGTTTTGAAACAGCAGAACTCCCCACAAAAAAGAAATCTGAGTTTTCAACCAGTTTTACTTCTTTTCTTTCCAAATCAGAATAAAATACTAACATTTCCAGATTTCATACCACTGTAATGGACGGTCCCTCCTTAAACAGACTAGACAAAGACTAAGTAAGGTAAAGGTATAGAATATCCTAGCAGAGCAATTTATACAATTCGGGGGGTGGGAGTGGAGACAGAAGATGTTTTTGGAGATTAGCTAAATAGAAAGATAGAGAAGGGAGGTTTAGTTTGGATATTAGGAAAAACTCTCTCACTAGGAGGGTGATGAAGCACTGGAACGGGTTAGTTAGTGGGGTGGTGGAAACCCCATCCTTGGAGGTTTTTAAGGCCTAGTTCGACAAGCCCTGGCTGGAATGATTTAACAGGGGCTGGTCCTGCTTTGAGCAGGGGGTTGGACAAGATGACCTCCTGAGGTCCCTTCCCAACCCTAATTTTCTATTATTCTAATAAAAGGAGGAGGAGGAGGAAACTGGTAAGAGGGACAGGAACAGAGCCTGAAGGACAGGGAAAAGTAAGGATGAGGAGACAAGACTACGTGCAGGCAAAAAAAAGGGGGCACCTAATGGAAAAATGCCCCTGCTTATACCCACAATGCAAATATAACCAGTGACCGCGTCCAGACGAGCGTAGCTGTGCTGGATGCGGCGCTGCTGACACACCTGCAGTGCCACATACTGCATGTTCTGTTGTTCTCCATGCTGCAAGGGAGCAGCACAGAGGTTTTATTGACCCCGGGTCAAAAAAAAAAAGCCATGGAGGAAAAAAGTGGAGCAGGGCATGCACAGGAAGCATGCACTGCTCCAAAGCAGAGTCGGGCTGTCCGGAGCCACACTGCAGCTGCCTTTAACTTCATACCCTGTCAATAAACTGATTTTGATTCCTCCCTGGGGCTTCAAGAATTAGGTCTTTGTAGACCTGTCTACTGAAGAGATGTTTTGCACTAGTATCTGTACAGGCAAGCTTGACTTATGCTTACCATAACCTAGCCATTTATGAGAGCGGACCTTTTGCTGAACGCTGACACTGAGCACGACTGAGGTGAATTTCAACAACATTCGAGTGATGGTGTATGGAGATTGCTTTTGACCACTTTCTCTCAGTCATAATACTACCAAATATTAGAATAAATCTTGTACATTGATGGCATGCTGTAATAAAAATTGTCATCCAGAGATGTATTAGCGGCTTTTTCAGTGCTGGTTTTCATTTTCTGGTTCTCCACACTCTGGACCAATTCGCAAAGGCCTTAAGACCCTTCGTGCCTTATGGTCTCTTGCCCAGCACTTTGCACAGGCATTTATCCCAGTGCAAAGTGAGTACCACTGACCGGTGAGTGCCATGTACCCATTCTGCACATGACTGCACGGTGCAAAGCAACGCGGAAGGAGGCGTGTTGGCTTTCTTTTGTATTAGCCCAGATTTTGAAACCAATTTCGAACACTGATTGGCTGGCCTTGAGACTCACTCTAGGGTCTGCTGGCAAGGGATTCTCAAGGGTGGACCTTTGGCATTTTCCCCGCTAGCCCTCCTTAGACCACGGGTGGGTTACAGTCTGATCAGTTCTGGAGTGGTACCAAGTTTCCAGTCCGAGGTTTGGTTGCCAACATACCTGCAACTGCAATTCACTTTGTATGTACGTGGCGGTCATGCACGGTGCTCAGTCCCATTAAAACAGGGCTGTTCTAAAACCCAAGGAAGTTAGTGGAAGGATGCCCAGAGACTTCAGGAGACTTTTGATCCCATATCACTAACCAAATGAAAATATGAAAGAAAAATATTAGGGCAATTCACATATGCCAATAATGTCTCTAGAACGAAACACTGCAAAATAATTCAAAACTCTTTAAAGATTAGGTGGCTGAACTGAGTAAAAAATGCTTCAGGAACCGTACCACTGACAAAAATTATTAGGACTATTACCAGTCAGTGGAAACAGTTGGGTCTTATAAAGGGAATTTGACTCACAGACCAAGCATGTGGAAAAGAGGTTAATTCCCCTCAAACAGATTAATGTAATTTTTCAAGTTACCATGCTTGAGATGCAGAGCCAGTTTGGGAGAATAAATTATAGATGACTGAATATAAAAAGATCCCAAATGAAAGGGAGAAAGAATTACAGTGAGGGCTGTATCCTCATTTTGATGTGAAGAAATGTGTGTAGCAGTCCCATTGGCCCCAGTGGAAGTTGCATACAAATACCCCTGAGACTGGAAAGCACTGTCTTCTTCAAATTTACCTACATAAACAGTTTCATAGACTATCTAATGATGTGTCTCTTCCTTTGAATGTTACATACAACCTCCAAGAGAAAATAGAGATGAAAGACTAGGAAGCAGCCTTATGTCTGTTCTTCTCTAGGGAAGAAGAATCGTGGGAAATTGAGAGGAATTAATGTGTAGCCCAATTACACCCAGGAAACCGCAAAGGCTTCAGGGGAAAGCCCTGGCATCCCTGTGCCCTGCCTCTCCTCTCACACCAAGTTTGCAAATTTGACGCAAAGATTTCTGTCGTGTTTTTTGTACAATTTGCTATGACTTGAGGAATTGAGACCAGTGACCAGTGTCAGAAGAATGAATCTAGCTGCAGAACCTCATGTGAGGATCCTTGCAGAAAAGCTCTGCAGCATCTGAACGGGTTAATGCATAGCACTCAACACAAGGTCACGGCAGAGGGCGAGTTAGGACCAGAGCTATTTATTCTGGCAGATGGGCTGGTACCGTGGCCAGAGCCACATCGTACCAAACATACACAGGTATTAAATCCAAGTCTCTTTATCCTGTAAACCCAAACACGTTCACTTCCATAGAGAGACCTGTCATGGCAACTCCTCTGCTATGCTTCAATGGATGGAGAAGCAGCACCTGGGTGCTTTACCAATGCAACCCTACTTCAGGGCCTAAGTACCTGTGTGAATTTAACACTGTGTACTCTAGGCACTTGAGGCAGCAATATAATTCTCCAGTCTTTAGTGTTCAAAGCTGCAGCTCCTTTCAATTTTATAGGTTAAGGATAGCTCTTTGTTTTAAAGTCAGCAATCCCAGATGCTTGGCCCCTGGTGCAGTGCAATAACTTTAGGAGTGACATCTTAAGGAATTGCGCTTACAAAAAGATTTTAATATGTTTGATGTGGAGTTATGAGACAGATCTGGCAGAGTTATTAATTTATGCTTGTGCTCAATCAACAGCCTAGATAGCTTTGGGGGGGTGAGGGAAGATACATATATGCACGCGCACACACACACACACACACACACACACACACACACACAGAGATTTATACATCTATCTATATTTATAGATCTATAGATCTATATAGCTATCTATATCTATCTAGATCTATAGATAGATATAGATATCTAGAGATATAGATATAGATAGCTATATAGATATCTATATCTCTAGATATCTATATCTATAGCTTTTCTTTTTTTTGCTAGAGCTGCTGTGTGTCTCTGCAAGTCAGGTCCCCAGGTAGTTACATTCTGGCAGACAAAAAGCTCAGGCTAACTTTGAAAAATTGGGACAATGAGTTTTGAAACAGCAGAACTCCCCACAAAAAAAGAAATTCTAGTTTTCAACCAGTTTTACTTCTTTTCTTTCCAAATCAGAACACAATACTAACATTTCCAGATTTCCTGTGAAATAGATAGTCTAACCCATTGAAACGTTACATTCAGATGAATATAAATATAATGCATATCAATCAAATCAATCAAACCAAAGCAGCCCATTTTGACATTTTAGGTGTAATTTCATTGAAATTGAAGCATTTCAGAGAAGCATTTTGATTTTGATGTCAATTTTTTGTATAGCTACTGATAAAGAAATGCTCCCTATAGATATTAGCTATTTTTGCCAGTAAGTTTGTGAATTCTTTTATCATGCTTTTCATTAGGAATATTTTTTCCTCATCTAACAAGCAGGTCAAATGCATTGAAGGAGTTAAACCTTTTGGGATGTTTTGAATTGAGATTTAAAGTGAAGGTCTTTGTTTGAACCAACAATTCCAGTCTTTTAAAATATATGATTCCTTTAAATACCAAAAATGCAGACTAAACCTTTAATATGTAAAGGTAAGGTTCTCTTCCCCTTCCTCTAGGATATCTAGTACTCTGCAATGTGTTATTTTTCATTAAGCCATGTTTCAAATTGTGTGTGATCAAGAACTAAAATTTCAGTTGTGATTGATTGTCTCACAAGCCAAGTGAATACTTTTAATTGCTTCCCTCCAAGATGAATGTTGACTCAATTCAATTTTGCAAATAATTCATGAGGTTTCATGAATATGCATATTCTATCCTGTACAGCATAGAGTTATTAATCTGTCTTTTCCCAAGAGCAGAGTAATGAATTAAATAAAAGGGGATTTAAGAAGAATAATGGATTATAAACAAAGGGATTTGGAGGAAATAACTTTATCATTTAGGGTTGGTTTAGCAAATGTATCCCAATTGCAAAAAGTTCATTGGTTGTAGGGTACCATATTATTGGTCATTCTCCAATTTGTGGTGGTTGGATTCGTTTTCTATTTTCATGGATGTCTTCCTAAGTAGCCTGCTGTGGTGATAAAAGACTTTCCATTCATCTGTAACACTAAGTTACAGTGGCAGTGTCATCCAATTCTGATGTGCTAAAATGCCATGATCTTGATCATTTTGAAGATATTTCTGTGTCCCCAACTCAAGATCACATAAGGCTCATCTCACAGAAGACAGAGAAGTGAATGACCTCATTTTTTCCCGTCAAAAAGAAAATGCGTTTGCCCTTTTCATTCACTTTGTGCAGTATTTACACCCTAGAAACAAAGAACTCAATTCCCGTATATAGACTCCCTGGAAATACAGAAGACATCTTTTTTCAGAGGCTCTCTCAAGTGTTTTATGTCAGCACGTGGCTTGATTAACATGGCAGTGTACATGGTGAGGAACTGAGATGCTATTCTGTGCTAGCCTACAATTTAGAGAGAGAGAAAAAATACAGCTAGATGACTAGCTGTTAGCTAACTGTGTTCTCATCCCATATGGAAACAAAACTCCAGCATTAGCATTCAATTTGATATTTTATTTATAGTTTGGTGCCCACTTTCCAAGCAGCAGAGGATTTACTTAGGAGAATTTAAATTTAGTTTATAAGACCATCAGTTTTCAAGGATTGAGTTGTAGTTTAACATTAAGGATGTTGGGTTCTATTCTGGGTCTTTATTTTTATGCCATGATACAGGAGTGATCAAAACCTATGAACACTCATTGGCATTCTTCCAGCCATGTTGTATGGTTTAGAAGTTCATACTAGGCCTCAGTTTCCATCTATATAGTGTAGATCTCAGTCTGCAGCCCGATACTTTTCCCATACTCAATCCAGACTCAAGCTCTATTGTACAGCTATTGCAGGGCCTGATCCTGTCAGGTACTAAGAACCTCTTGTGACATCCCCAGCTAAATCAGTTCAGCTGACTGTCCAGAAGATATTCACCATTTCAGGCCCAACAAAATGAAGGCTAACAAAATGGAAGGATGTTTTGCATGAGTAAAGAATGCAAGATTTGGCCCTCCATAATAAAAAAAAGGGTTTTTTACTTTGGTGAGGTAGGTCAAATGACTATTTCACCAATGTTGCTTTCAATTTCTAATGAAATTCAGGAAAAATTTGGTTGTGTAAAAACTAGCAAAGACATTTAGATTGAGCCCCTGATTTATAGTTGACCAGCAGCCAGGACAGCATCGACTTGAAAATAGTATTTCAGTATTTGGATTTTACTTAACTTTTGGCTTTGGCCAATTGCTAGAATGATTACTATCTGGGCAGTAAAATGTGTCATTCAACAGCCATTACACTGAATCAGAGGCCAGAACAGTACTGCCTCAACCAGGTAAAACCATCCCGCAGTGACTTCATTTTGACAACTTAACTAACAACCTCAGTGGGTTTCAACCTCAGTGACTCAATGCTGCGGACTAGAGAAATCAGATGTGCTGAAGATATTTACAGTAGATAATTAGATAGAGGTACATACAAAACACAAAACAATCCTGTAACCACATTATATTTATATTCTCTGTCTTGTATTTGTTCTGGGAGGATTCACATGAAGAGAGAAAAGGAGCTGTAACATCCGTATCCGCCTCACAGGGAGAACGAAGCCAGGTTTTTAAACAAGGAACCCAGTTCTTTTCATCTCCAACATACGGAACGCAACTCTGGTAAAATCAGGGACCGCACTCATATACCAGTGTGTTACTATGAATATTTCAAGACACATAAGCGTCTCTTACCCCGGATCAGAATCAATTTGATATATTAAAAAAAAAATTAAAGTTAGAAAAAATAAAAAGAAGCCAAATGAAAATGCTTTCATTTCATCCGGGTGAAACTGAAAAGAATCAAAGCTCGTCTATTTCAGGTGCTCGGCAAGGAAAGAAAAGTGCGTGCTGATAGCTTGAGAAAAGTATATTGTATATCATCCAAATAAAGATGGACGCCGTCATCAGGAAGACAAAATTCTAAGCTACCAAGCAATAGTTAATACTCCAAAATGAACACGGGACAAGAATCAAACATGCTTCAGAAGGAGGAGGAAGACTAATAGCTGTGCAAACGTATGGCTACAGCTGTGCGCCCAATAAATATAGGAGGAGAATGAGAATGAAGTGTTACATGTAGCATGTAGATGCCTGCTTCCTTGAATTTCTATTAACATGGTTTCCAGACCTGAGGAAGGGAATCAAAGTCCAAAAGTGCCTCTCCCGACTCTACAAGCAGGTCCAATAAAGGGTATTACCTCAGTTTGCACATCTCGCTTCTCTCGAAGTCGGAAGCATACGTACGTTATGCAATGACTTGGGTGGAAATAGGTGACCTTCAGCCATCTATTACTGGAGGTGTGAGTGGCATTCCTCTTGATATTACTGTGATGCTAGATAGCAGGCTAAAAACACGATGGGGTGGGTTCCACTTCGAAAGCCGTTTCCCTAGAAATACGTGCCCGCTGTGGACACTGCACTAGATGAGTTTTTTTCCCCGCTCCAACTCATGGTTTTGAAGAGGTGTTATTGCTGATGGTTCCCTGACTCTTCTTTTCACTCTTTGCAATGATATGTATTTTCTCTAGTCACATTTTAAATGAAAAGGCTTAAGGTTTCAGAAATAAATATCTGGCTCTGCTCCCTCTTTGACATAGTTAAATTGTAATCCTTTTTTCTGGGGGATAAAAAAAAGAGAACTGAACCCATAGCAGTATACAGGATTGTACATTCTGTTTGCTGTACAGAATACATTCTGATTTGGATATCTGTACCTGAATGACTTCCAGTTGTCTGTAATGGAAACCTGAGAATCAATAAAACCTTAAGAAAAAGTTAAATTCAATGCATTTCCAGCCATAGATTCCTTAAAAACCTTTTTTGCAAAGGCATAAATTGTTTGCTGGAGGCATGGACATGGGCCATGACAAAAATCAAACCAACAGAACAATCTGAAAAAAAGCTTCTACTTCATTTTGGCAGAGCTGCTTTCGCTCTTCAACTTGGAGCAGTGTCCTGACACTTCCAAATCTCTGCCCCAGTTTCACTGCACTCCTGTTTCTTTCCCTTCCACCTCTCTACCACTGACCCTCAACTTTTCCATTTGATTTTATAGCACTGAAAATAGAGAAGGAAAGACCTGTTAGGTCATCTATTTAGTTCAACTCCCCACCAGTGCAATTTTATTTCTTTAGTACCTTCCTTAAGGCTTTGTCAAGTACTATTTTAAATACCCACAAAAGTGGGCCTTTCACTATTTCCTTTGCGAAGACCATTCCTCAGTCTAATGCAATGAAGGAAAACTTCCTGACAATGTGCAGTCTGAATGTCTTTGTCTTAACTTTCCACTGGCCTAATTCAGTCCAATTGAAAAGTGCCAATTGGCTTTTCCCAATGAGAAATTTTAAAACAAAAACATCTGAAATTGCTGATGAAAACCAAACTCAGGACAGAAAAATACCTTCATGAATCAAGACAAAAAGGTTTCTGCCTTGAAAATGCATAACTGAATTCAGGAAGCCCCCAAATGTTCTGAGTTAGACAAACCTGGTATTGAAAAATGGCTGTGTTTTCATTTTTTAAATGTTGTTTGGTCATGGTACGGCCATATCTATGCCGCCTCCTTGCCAATTGGTAACTTCCACAGAACAAAAACCCTTCTCCCTCACTGCCACTCCATGTGTGTCCAACTCTGGCAATTAATCACTGTAGATGGCTTTGAAGAGTCCTGAACTTATGCCCTATATAATGGCCTCTGGCTGACTGAATGCCTCAAATCTAAAAAGGTTGAGAACCACTGCTCTAAGTCATCTACTCGGATCATTTGCCAAGCTTGAGCATACGCAGAGAGGAAACAAGTGTGCACGGCTTGTTTCTTTCTGGTGATCCTTGGCTCAGAGAGGGGACAGTATAGAAATATGGTCTACCTTGATGCAGTTCATTTACATTTTGCTGTCATCTGCAACTGCTAATATCTGTCTTCACTGATATTTGAGTCCTATTTTGGAACTAGTCTAGATTTTCCCCTTTCCTATTTTCTATCACACCCAGTATAACATACGCTCAGCCCTCCAGGCACAATCATTTGTGAAATTAGCCTTCAGCAGTTTCTCTGAAAATCATGGCTGACATAAATTGGCATCACTCTTCTAACAGGAGCTGCAAATATTTGTAGGCATCCAGTGCTGAATATTAGAATGGCCTGGGCATTAGGGCTGTGTGAAGCTTCGGGTACTGATTTGATTCGGAGGAGATTTGGCCTGATTCGGTGGCTGAATCTCTGAATCTGAATCAAATCAGGGGACCAATTAAAAGGTCCGGACTGATTCAAAGCTCTCCGAATCTATTCAGAAAAGATTTGTAGAGCTTCAGCGATTTGGGCAGTCCCTGTTCGCTGCAGCAGGGTGTTGAAACCAGACTCCATGCTGATAAGTAGGGGCAGAGGAGGCAGGGCTGGAGGAAGGTGGGGAAGGGACCTTGGGGGGACCCCTGCCAGGCCCCATCTCTTACTTGCTCCCCTAGCCCCCTCCAAGCCCCCCAACCCCCACCTGCTTTCCCAGCCCCCACATGGCTGCCCTGCCCATTTCAGCTCCAGCCCTTTAAAAAAAACCCCCAAAACCCAGGACTCACCACTCCTGCATCAGCCTCAGGACTTTGGGGGCTCATGGCTGAGCCCCCCCACACAGCACGGGGCAGTGGGAATTGCCTCCCACCGGGCAGTAGCTGGTGAGTTGGGGCTTTTTATTTTTTTAAAAGTGCTGAGAGCTGGGGTGGGTAGCCAGGGGGGGCTGGGAGAGCAGGTGAGGACTGCAGGGTACGTGACAGAGCCTCCCATGTGATGGAGGGCAGTGGGGGGCAGCGGGGATTGCCCCCCACGTGGCAGCAGCCAGTGAGTGGGGGCTTTTTTTTTTCAAAGAGCTGGGAGAGCGGGCAGGGGATGGGGTCTGTGTGATTCCGATATTTGGCAGCAGCAGACAAATCTCTGAATCAGATTTGGCTATATTGATTCAGGACAGTGATTCGAATCACCGAATCAAATCACTGCCCCCGAATTGACCGAATCTGAAGTGAATACTAGCCGCTTCGCACAGGCCTAGTGGGCAATCATTTTGATGACCAAATGATTTTCATTGGTGTTTAACATTTCAGTGGTCAAAAACCTAAATGCGAAAGGTAGCAGAGTTAAAGCATTGGTTTGACATGACATTAACCCAGTTGTACAATGTTGCTAACTTGCACAATAGAACATAACAAATGCAGGATGATGTGTAATAGATTTTTAATTATCATATTTATTTTAAAGAGATTATCCAATATATATGTGCTCACTCTACGGTTGTGCACATAATTGTTTGGCTGCCTTCAGTGTTTCCTTTGGATGTTCAGCCTCTTATCAAAAGTCCACTGTGCCTTTGGATAACAGGAGTAGTAGTGTCTAGGATTTTTGGCACGCTTTGTTTTGTTTTAATCAGAGGGTCCTCTATAGGGAGGAGTCAGCTCAGCAAAACAGGGAAGCATCTCATTTATGAAACTTTATTCAAAATAATTTATTTCTATTAAGTTATCACTTTGGGACCCAATTCTGGAGCAGGAACCCATTATGCTAGGTGCTCTGTAGCAACATCAATCTAGAAGACAATGCCCATTCCAGAGAGCTTACAATAAGAAGAACATGCTCATTTGCTTTCCCAAATTGAAGACATTTTGTGAACCGACTCCTGAATCTTCAGTCCTCTCTCAATTTGGTGTTTCTTGCAGAAATTCATCTAATCCCAAACTAAGTATGAAATAAATATTGGGTTGCAACTATGACTTCTTTCAACATGTGTTAACTACTCCAGTTCTACATTAGCACCTATGGGTATAACATCATTTTATTAATTACTGTGTTGGGCTTGAATTATTTACAACTAGAATTCAAAAGTGTGCGATCCTGTTTAACAGTTAGCAGCCTTTTTGGGGGTGTCATTTTACAATGAAATCTGAAACACAGGTATGCATTACCATTTTGCTATTTTAATTTTCCACTGTGCGCTCTTTTATCAACTTGCCTTGATATAATTTTTTTGATTCAAATTAACTACATTCATGTTTGCAAAGCACTTTGAGCATGCAAGGCACATTATGAAGGTTAAGAATTACCGTAGTATTGCTATTATAAATACTTGTATTTTTTATAATTTACGGAGCATGGGCACGTGTTTGTTGCTTTATAGATATCCAGGTTTTCTGTTTCTGTATGCCTACCATTTAAGAAAGATGGAAATAACCAGGTTGTTTTTGGTTTATGTTGAGATATCAGCTCAAAAGATTTGCATCATCAGAAGCATGGGGGGCTGGGATGGCACGGGTACCAAGGTACACAGTTTCCAGGCTTGAGGTCGCAAGTTTGTAGGCCACAGCAGAAGTGCCCATAGTGCAGCTCTATCAGATTCCAATGAACCTGCAAATCCTGCTAAACACCTTGTCACAAGGACACAAAAAAGGAAAGGATCAGAATAGCCTGCTGGATTGAAAGGAATTCTTAAAAAAACCCTTTGATTTGAAATCAGATCTATTCTGAGTCAGCAATTTGATAGGATAAAAAGTTACTTTAAAATACTGAAGCAAACAATTAAACTAATTGTAGGAGAAAAATATCAGATTTGCTTCAGAGAACCATCTTCCCCCCCTCCCACCCCCCCCAAGCAAATAAATTTAGCATTTCTCAGAAGGGATTATTTAAAAGTATGCAAATCAATTATGTATGTATTAGTAATCAGAATTATAATGATTGCTCCTTTAGAATAGAGGCTGGCCTATCAGCTCATTAACTCAAGGGTAAAGAGGAAGATTTGTGAAATGTACTGCTTCTGTAGTATGTTGCTTTTTTGGTTGACTGTGTCCCAGCGCATATACTGTACGAACTGTAGAGAACATAATGGCAACAGAAAGAGAGGAGCCACTGTTGTCTTCTTTCTGGATTTGTGCCTAACCCAATTCTGCTCTGATGAACTTTGTAGACCTCCACAGCTGGGTTTCTAGGAGGCTGAAGGTAGCTCAGGCAGCATTCAATTCTCCGGACTAATTCACTGTCAGTCCTACCTACTGTCAGACCTACCATATAGTGTCAGGAAAAAGTGTCCTCTCATATATGTGAGTTATGCCCGCGGCTGCTTGACTTAATAAACACTCTGCACTGAAACGTATATTTTGGGATTTGGCTGTCACAAGTCTTGAGGCAGCTGCATTGGCCCAAGAACCATTTTGTAACTTTAAAGAAAATCAGATAGTGTTCTCATCTGCCTCCTTCCACCTGCTCTTGAGGATATGAAAGCAATTTCCTCTCTACATAGAGCTGGCAACTGCTTTAGGGGGTGAGAAATAAGCATAGAGCAATAAGTAGGGCTGTGCAAAGCTTCAGTCCCTGATTCGATTTGGTAGAGATTCGGCCCAATTCGGTGGTTCAATCTCTGAATCTGAACTGAATCAGAGGACCTTTTAATCTCTCCAAATCGAATCGGATCCCTCCGAATCAATTCAGAGAGATTCGGAAAGATTCAGAGATTTGGACATAGACACAGATTTAAATGTTTTTTCTACCCACCTCTAGGTAGCGGGTGGCTCATGAATGCTGCGATGCTGGGGTGGATGGAGCATCCCACAGAAGCGCGTGGGGCTCCCCAGCGCGCTCGGTGGCAGACCCCCAAGTGGACCAGAAGCACTTCCAGTCCACTTCTGGGTCTGCTGGGGAGCAGGCTGGGGGGCCCCCCTACATCCCCCTGACTCGGTGACTGGTGCCTCCTGGGTCTGGGGGAGGCACCCGGGGTCCCCCTGTTTACATCCCTAGAAATAAGTGGTTCTTTATGCTTGTTTATACTCCTGAACAGGATTCTGGACGAGCTCTAATTTTGCCAAAGTGTGATTGCCTAAGAAAGTAGACAGTACTTTGGTCATCAAAATGGATGCAAAAAAATAGGTATTCTGTACCTCTTTCTAGTTTAATTGTGCCTCAGAAGCCTAAGTGATAATAAGGGGCAGAAGAAGCTAGTACTCTGATTTGGGAGTCTTACATATAACTTTGCATGGGTTCGCTGCAAGGAAGGGAATACTCAGGAGCACCTTTTTCAATGCACAGTGTTATTTCCTATATGCATATTGGGAATCCCTGACCAGTAATTAATTTTGCTGTTGTATCTGTAATCTGTTTCCACTGCTCTGCTTATTGACATGGTAACACAGGTGAAAACAAAAAGTGAAGAATACAGCCTGTCAAAAGCACTTCAGTAACAAAAAACCCAATCCCCGCCCACCCAATGCAAATCTGTTTTTTTACTTTTATCCTTATTTTGAAATAACCAGAGCTACAAAATTTGAATTGTACCACTGTTAACTTCTTCCCTTTTTTTCAGAATACAGAACATCTCTCTCAATCTATAATGGTTATGAATAAGCATTTCTAGTTAAACCCTACTAATTTCCTTTTTTTCCTCATTTGTGAAAACTAGAGTTAGTAAAAACTCTGAATTTCCGTTTCACGGGAAGTTTCAAATTTTGGTGGACTTTCTAGTGGAACTAAAAAATTGCTGAAGTTTTTTGGGGAGTGGAATTTGTTAATTTTCCAGCACTGCTTTTTTTTTTTCTTGTTAGAACTTCACAATTTGTTCTGGAGTTTCCAAATTAAGTTTTATTGTAGGGCTTCCCATTTTAATGCGTTTAGTATGTTTCCATTTTTTAATGATAAGCTGTAATTTAATAGTTGAAATAGTCTGTTTTAAAAAGCATTAAGGAAAGCAGCTACTTAGTATTGCATGACATACTTTTATTTATTTTGTCTAAATCAAGATGTTTCCTCTTTGCACTGGAATGAAAAGCTTGACAAAGCTGTTTCAAACAGTCCAAGTAACAAATGCCTTTAATGATTTTGAAAATTATTATTAAGAAACCCCATAGAAATATACTGGGTTGAGCTGGTGCTTGGCCAGGACTGCCTGGACTACAGGTCAACCTCCTGTGGAAATGGGTTGACTCATTGTGTGGATGCAGCTACCCAGACCACAGGTCAACCAGCCATAGAAATGCATAAGATGGGTGTCACGGCACGGGGTCCTGCAGGAGGGCCATGATTTCCTCAAGGCCCCCTTCCCATGCCAAGTTGGCCCAAGGGCACCCTCAAATTCTTGTCCGCCACGTCTTTGATGATACCATATATTTGGGAGGCTGCCTTTTATGCCCTCTTGGTCACTTCTTGCTGGTCACTCAGACCCCGTGGTTTCCTGGACCCCTCATGGGTCCCACTCTGCAATGGGTGCATCCTAGCCTTATGGGCTATGCATGGGTCCAACCACCCCTTTACCATGCCCCAAGCCTCGCAACTGGAATAGATGTTGTTCGGTCCAGGTCTACACCTTCTCTCTGGCGCTCGGGCTCTCCGCGGCCCTGTCTCTCTCCGCACCCTCTCTCTGGCATTTCTCAAAGCACTGCCCCCTTCTCTGGGGGCTCCTCAGTAAAGCTGCCCGCTCTCCGGGGCTCCTCAGTAAAGCCGCCCGCTCTCTGGGGCTCTTCCACAATGCCACCCTGTCTCTGGGGCCTCTCCACAATGCTGCCTTCTCTCTGGGGCCTCTCAACTGCCCCCTTTCTGGGGCTGGGGTCAGTGCACCCTGACTGCTGCGCCCTCACTGGTGCTGGGGTCCCCACACTGCTGTGGGTCCCTTATGAGGCCTCCTCCAACTCCTAATAGCCTCAGCCAAACCACCGGTTTTAAACAGTAAACAAAATGCAAGCCCTTCTGCTATAATTTAAACGGAAGCCACCCGGCCATAACAACATCCCAGCCTACCAGGGAATACCCCATCCCTCAGCTGTGTCAGACACTGCTCCTTCAGTCAGGCTGCTCCTCTCTTCCATGAGAGAGAGCGCTCCTTCCTCCTTGGCTGCTGGCAGGGAACTGCCCTCTGACCTCAGCCCCTAGGGTTTATAAGGGAGCCAGGCCCTGCCCCATCTGGTCAGCTGACCTCCTCTGGTTGCCCTGGCAACCCACCGCTGGGCTCGTCCCTCACTGCTAGGGCTCCTTCCCTAGCAATTTTTTCCTTCTTCAGAGCAGTAGATGGCTTTGAAGAGTCCTGAACTTATGCCCTATATAATGGCCTCTGGCTGACTGTGCTCTGCGACAATGGGACTCGGACAATTTTTCTCTGAACAATGGGTCAGCCTCCCAGAATAATGAATAAGTTGACCGGTAGTCTGGGGAGGCATCAGTTGTCCACCCATCGGTTGGTCAAAACCTGTTTGCCGACCATTGCAACCAAGTGCCTGGTCCTGCCTTCTGGCTTTCATTGGCAATTGGTCCAGGTGCCAGGGCTGCCAATCCTTTGCACCAAGTGTGCAGAGATTTTCAGGAATATGCACTATTATATTTACTGGTAGAAGGTATGTCACAAAATGATGCAATACTTTTGCAAATATTAAAATGAAAAACTTTGTACAACTGAACAAAATCTGAAAATGGAAAATATTTCCTGGGAGAATTTTTTTTGTATGATTTCATGACAAATTGATCAGAAGTTTTGCTGCCAAAATCTATCCAGCAGGTTTTCCAAGCAGGTCTAATGATTATGCTTTTGAAACATGGGCATCCTAATAAATACTTTGAACGTTAATGAATTATAGGCTTGAACTTTTGACAGAGCCAAGAATAGGGAAGTGACCCAGAAATGAGTGCTCCTTGCTGCTACACAAACCCGCTTTTGAATGTGTTTTCATTCATTGTGCTCTGCAAGCCCACAGCACATGCAGTTAATATACTGGAAGTTGTGTCATGCATTGTTAGGTACAAATCCAATACAGTCTTTCAATATTTCCCCTTCTGGAATGAAAAAAAAATTATTTGTCTGAAGATATTTCAGTATATATAGTCTGTCATTGTCGATCAAGTCCTTATTCCAGTGAGTTTAGTGTCTTGATTCTGAAAGTAGCTAGTACTTAATGCTTTAGAGAAAGGCAAAAAAAAAAAAAAAAGACTTCCCACACTGCACCTCAACAATATTGCAAATGGGATGGAAAGAAGAACCCTCCCTTACTTCCACAGACAGTTGAGTTACTCTTTGAGGCATGAGATTTGATTGCTTTTATTATCTCAGCTTCCATAGCTTTTCAGCTATTATTAGAGGTTATAAACTCATCCTGCCTCTTTTGTACCTGTCTCAGTGACCTCATGCTGCAGTGAACTTTATTATGGGATGCTCCTTACTCCTACAAATGATTCAGCTAAATGGGAGACAGGCTACTTCATCTTGGGAGTGCTGAAATTATAAGGATCTCGGGTACTTAGTTGCACCATAAGCAGAGCCATGGGCAAAGCTTGAATGCACAGGGGATTCAAATGTCTCCTATGAGAGACTGCCACTTCCAGGCACTTTTATGTGATAGGAATTAGAAGACCCATATCAAGAAACTAGAATGGAAGAGTGTGTTTCAAACATCCAGGCAATCTGAAAGGGTAGACGGTAAGTGTGATAATAAAGACAAGGCAGACCACTCAGTGATTCCTACTCAAAACACGCTTGAGGAGGAAAAATAATAAAGAATGAGGATAGGCACTACATATCTGGTTGGTTAAAAATGGTGGTTCACAGTGCCAAGGTTAGCCACTTCCTTCAACCACCTCCTGATCTATCTTTTCCTTAGGGCCATTATCTGACCTCAGCTCTAAGAAAAAGCTTGCTGCCACCATGGGCACGATCTTACCCTTTCGCTTGTATCTCCTCTGGACCACGCATCTAGCCCCAAATCAACAGCCTACACCAACTTTAGCTGTCAGGTTTCAAATCAGCATCAAACCTAATCCCATCCTAGGGCTAAAAATGGCCCCAGTTCTAATGTGAGGCTTCCTTTTATTCCCCAAAGTAATCTAAACCAGGGAACCAACCAGCACAACCTGAACTGTTGCACTTTCAAACATTGACAATTTTACCTTTCCCTTTATATTCTATGCTATACTTATGAAATTATTAAGCAAATTTTTCAGAAAATAAACTGTCACGGTGAAACAATAGTATACCTCTGTATATTGTACTTTATACAAGTTGAGAGGGTTATACGTATTTGTACCATAAACAACTCCCTGTTTTTCAACAAGTTGCATAATACTCATAAAAACATTTGGTACATTTTAGGACTTGTAGAGGACCCTCTGCACAATATAGGATGTTGCATACTCTCTACTGCATGTGATAAAAAAATAGCTCTATAATTGTGTATAGTGCATGATACTTTGATATACGTCAGTTTTATGCTATTGTCTGTACTGTGACTGCCCCTTGTTTTGTTTTTCCCTAACAAATGAAAGAGCCTGCCTTCAATCTAACTGTAATCTGTGTATTTAAATCTGCTAAAATGGTTGTAATCTAGCATCTCTATTTGTAATGTCTTTGCTCCTGAAATCTGCTTTGCAAGTGCTTCAAAAGTTGCTTGTATACAACTGTAAAACTAATGAATAATCTTAAGCACGTGCATTGATTGAATCAGCTATGCACAGACTAACTACAAGTCAGTCATTTACGTTCTTCGAAAAGTAGGCCAAGAAAAGTCTAAAAATGAAAGTGATTATATATATTTATATATATACACACACACACACACATATATACACATATATGTATATGTGTGTGTGTATACATACATACATACATATATATATGTGTGTATATATATATATATATATATATAGACAAATAAAGCATAATTGCATTTCATTTTAATGCTAGAATACTATGAAAACATGCAAAAGTAAACAGCACTGCTAAAATTAAAAATATTTGCTGCAATAGAAAGCTAACAATATTGAGGACAGATAATCACTACTAGATTAATTGAATTTCTTGAGAAATTCTAAATTTTCTGTCGTTATTAATAACATTGAAGTTCATATCTCTTTTTAAAAAGGAAAATGGTGTTGTAAATACTTCCTTTATTTACTTTCCCGAGCTTTACAAAAACAAAACTTAAACTTCCACGTACAGCTAAACATTGATACTTTGTGCTCCTATACAGGAAATAAGAGCTGACTAGAACATTTAATATATGTTGCACCATCATTTCTAGGTCTGTTTCTCACTTGCTTTTTGGCCATAGGCAAGTTCATTGACCAGTCTATACCTCTGTTTCCCTTTCTGAAAAAGGAACCTGAGAATGTTTTTTTTTTTCCTTCTTGGACCTAAATGCTTTACAAAGCATGAAACATTATATGTGTGTATATATATAATGTTTGGGGGGGGGGGGCGTGGGTGTGTAATATACACTATATCTATATAGATTTTTATATAGATAGATATATACACAAAATTTCCCATTGCTAGATACTATTTATGATGCAAAAACCATTGTGGTACATTGAGAAAATGTGATAAATTGAGAAAGCAGCATGGTGGTATGGTACACATTCATCAGGGCTCAAGTCTGAATAACTGTATCAATTCAGTTGTAATGTGTCCTGCATAAATAAACTTCTCTCTTTTCTTGTGAACCAGTTTTAGATAAAGAGAGTTAAGGTATCTTTAGGAATTGTAATAGTACACACTAGCATATTTCTTCATAATATGTGCGCTATTATAACTTTTGCAATGAAACTCTATAAGGTCCAGAGGAGGGCCACTTGCATGGTCAGGGGTCAGCAGGGCAGGCCCTACGAGGAGAAGCTATGGGGCCTGAACCTGTTCAGCCTCCACAAGAGAAGGCTGAGAGGGGATCTGGTGGCCATCTATAAACTTACGGGGGTACCAGTGGGGAACGGGAGTCTCTGTTCCCCTGAGCACTACCAGGAGTAATTAGGAATAATGGCCACAAGTTGACCGAGAGTAGACATCAGGAGGCGCTACTTCACCGTCAGGGCGGCTGGGATCTGGAACCAACTTCCAAGGGAAGTAGTGCTTGCTCCTACCTTGGGGGTCTTCAAAAGGAGGCTAGATAGACACCTAGCCAGGGTCATTTGACCCCAGCATCCTTTCCTGCCATGGCCGGGGGTTGGATTTGATGATCTGCTCAGCTCCCTTCTGACCCTACCAACTATGAAACTATGCAACTGCAGCCCCAGTCTGTCATGAAGCCTCAACTGTAAAATAAAACCTGGGCTAACTTTTAACCCATGGCCAAAGGAAATGGTTTACTTTCAAATCTTTGTGCTAGCACTTTACAACTAAATTGTGAAAATTTGATATAAAGCTATTAAGAAAGAAGACCGTATATACTGAAACTCTACTATGTCAACTTTTACAGTCACTTGGACAGGCATCCATGGTTATTAATATTTCAGTGCAAAGAACTCACATCTTTTTCAAAATATATGCACATAATTCTCTCACATTACTATTTTATACAACAGAACATCTGTATATTATTTCTCATGAATAATAATCCTTTAAAAAATAAAATAAAATTCTACTTCGGAACAGAAGATCTCAAAGTCATTTACAATTATTATCCATGTCCTTATTGGAAAGTTGAGGAAAGTAAAGTACAGTAGTTAAGTGATATGGCCAAGGTCATCAGGAAATATGTGGAAGAACCAGGCATAGGAACTAAGTATCTTCCTTATCTGCAGCCCCAATATAACTTTCAGTTCCCCATATAATATAGAATAAAACATTATGAGACTCAAGAGACAGCTGTTGAACTCACTATATTTCATGCCCTTATAATGTAGTAGGAGCCTGTGTGCATTTTTCCTACAATTTTTAATTCAGGAAATATCAGGTTGCTGATTAAAAACAGCACATTGCTAGTGTCCAAACCATCTGTCAAGAAAACACAGAACTTAATAGCCCCCTCACTGGTATTACCTATTGTGATGCTGGCATGTCTTCAGGTGTTAATTCAAGGGTTGTTTAGTCTAATCAGATCCAGCAACCCTTGCCATGAACTCCATAAAAACCTTCAAGCAGTTTAAGAGGAAAAATAATGGCTGAAGTTATTTGCCGAGTGTTTAGGGAAAAAAAATAAATGACAATTCATTGCGACTTTGGCTGCATTTAGGCGAATCGTGACCTGCAGGCATGAGTGCATTCAAGATTCATTCATAGAGCACCAGCCTTCTCTCAGCAGCACTGGCAGACACATGAGCAGGAAAACGCAGCGTGCTTGATTCAGATGTTCAGGTCACTTAGCAACCTTTGCTCCTAATGGAGATACAAATGGTATGACACCGACAGCAGTCTGAAATCCTGGGGCTTGATTCTCTTCTCAGTCGTGCTGATTTCTTGTTGCTGTAACTTCTTCCATGAGACTCAACTTTTTGATTTGCATCCATGTAAGAAGGAGGAGATGTAACAATCAATTCTAGTAAGCAAGGCTTGAATAATCCATTCAGTGACAAGTGAATGAATTGGAATGAATGCAAATATGATACTGGGTGTAGTACACTTAAAAAAAAAAAAAGTCCTTTATCAGATGGTGTTAGGGAACATCAGACTGCATGTGCTTTCTGCACTTTGATACACATTCAGGAGACAAATGAAATGACTAAGGGTGGGTGTTTACAATACAGAAATTTACTGGATAGCCATGAATGTTCTTTTCATTAGCACATTTTCTCATACCCTGGTAGCTGGGGGCACCGGGTGATATAGTGGATAGGTTACTGAGCAGGAAGCCAGAAGACTTGGAGTCTGCTACCAGCTTTGCTACTCACCTGCTGTTCAGCCTTGAAAAAGTCATGTTGGTTCCCCCTCTTCCTCTATTTTTCCTTCAACTCTGTCTTACTTTTCTGCTAGTATAAGTCTAGCATGTAGTATAAGATATATCTTACAGTCTTATAGATAAGATAGTATACTATCACTTGTCTGATAGTATAACTCTGTCATTGGTATTTATATAGTTTGCATCACTGTTGTGTCAGATCAATTCCCAACCTCTTGCCAGCCACCCTTCTGAGCCAAGGAACTAAGCTAATAATCTAGGTACTGCCCCATCATTCCTTCTTGGTCAAAGCTGAAGTGAGGCAAGTTCAAAACCAACAGAAGGAAATGGGTTTCCCACACAATGCATAATTTTAGTCCATTATAGGACTCCTTGACATGCTGCATGACTGACTCCAAGAGCTCAACAGGAGCATGAGGGGGTTGTTTCCCATTTCCCTCCTAACATCTCTTCACAAGCCAGAACAGTGAGACTGAACTGAGACCCCCTTAGCTGGGACTCAATGGATAAAGTCCTTACCTTAACAATCCTTCAATCCAGTGTTCTCCCTCTTGGGCCATCATGCAACTTCTGCAGGCTTTCCTGGTAGTTGTGCTTGGCACTTAGACTAACCAGCTCCCTCCTAAACCCCATCTAGGCTAATAACCCCTGACTGCTTCACTGGCTCTCTTTTATATACAGCCCTAACAGGATCTGTGCCCTGACCAGAGAGTGGCCAGTTGCCTAATTAACTGTTTTGTTGCCAGGCCCAGGTGAGGCTTATATACCCAATCATACAGAGCTTAGACATGTACATGGATAACAACAATACTCAGAGTTGCAATTGAAAATAACAGACAAATAGAAAATCCTCTCCCCTCAAATTTTTGGAAGCGTTTCAGGGCTTAAAATACTTTAGGGTCGGGAAGAACATTTCCATGTGATCCTGTAAATGTCAAATCAATGGTTACTCAAGGTTGCTTCTCAAGCATCGGGTACAAGGAGTTCTATCACAGCTACTGGACTAAATGGTCTCTCACGCTGTGGCAATTTCTGTCTGAGTTGTGCAAATGTCATCAATTTTAATTAAAGCACCGCTGCGCTATGTTTTAGTGCACACAACAGTAATAACAGATCGCATATGTGTTTAATCTCTTGTGTAAAAACATTCTATTAGGATTGTCACTCACTAGGTTATTTTTTCTCTTTGTAATGGTCAATACTGAAATGTACTTAAGGGGGCTGAGAAAATTAAACTGTGGGTAAAAGACGGTTTCAGAAAAAATAGCTCAAGCAGGAAATTGCATGGCTCAGGGTTTTTGCACATTACCAGGACTGTCATGATCTATGAATACAGGAATAAGTACTGTCTGGTCAGCTGTCTGGATTCCTGCAGTTTGAAACGTTACCAGGGATCCAGCACTCATTGCCCTTCTTCTACATCATCAAGACTTTTATGCTAATCATGTTACCGCACAGAAGGAGCACATTTTTTATTCACCATTATGTGGATCATATCTCAATTTAGGTCACTTCTTAGAATATGCATTTCTTACATCAGAAGGGTTGGTTTGTTTTCCACGTGGTTCTGGATGCCATGATTTCCATGTTGATTTATTTCTTTAATACTAGATTACTTGATGACTTGTGACATTTCAGGATTTTTTCCCCTAAAAGTGAGTGGAAGGATGGGATGGGTAGCACTTGACCAAACTTCAGTAAAAGCCCTGAGAATGCGGGAATAAATCTTTGGTGTCAAAGAAGTCTAATGGGAAAGAGCAATAAAAAGAAACTAGAGTGCAAGGAGGGTATGGACCATAGAGATGACGTGTCAAGATTAAATGAACTAAAGTATGGAAATAAGCTCAAAGTATGGAGTAAAATGAGAAAAAAAGATTTCTTAAGTAAGTCCATATTTTAAACAGTCTCGGAAAACTAATTTGGCCACGTAGCAAGCGTGTTCTTCCTTCAGTGAGATTATCTGAATAGAAAGCAATAAAGTAATCACTCGCCTAATATAGTTTTTGTATTGCTCTTTGTTACAATATTTTTCCCCGTTTATCGACTGACTTGACAGATTGTTCCGTTAATACTCAAAAAGTGAGAAATCTTTCTGATACATCATTGTATTTTTGAAGCAATAAGGTGGCAGAAGCCTTTAAAGGTATTTGCTCTGAGTTTTTCCTTTTAAAATGAAATAATGTTATGTCTTGTATTGTGTCAGGGGTGACTGTAGTTTTACTAACAGATTAGATTATGGATTTGTATAGGATGATTTGGACAGGGATGATCCTGCCTCAGGCAGGGCGTTGGACTAGATGCCCTCTGGAGGTCCCTTCCAGCCCTACTTCTCTATGATTCTATGAAAAATTGACATAATACTTAGGCAAACTCCACAAGTCTATTGCTAGAAAAAGAACGATTTAAGCAGAGACTCAACCAAATGGAATAAAGGGGAATGGGGAATCCAGAGAACGTAGATCTTTGCAACAGAATCAATGGGTCAAATCAAGACCTAAACGGTTTAGATCTTTTGGTTAATACTACAGAAGGTATGTTTGGCAGATTAGAAATCCTCCAGCCTGCCCACATGAATTTATCTGAACCCTCAGGAGAAAAAAATATTTGCTTCTTTATTCTCCAGGCGATAATCATGTACAACTGACTGGCCAGCAAAAGCCTTAATTGCACTGATGATTGAATACAAGAGGTGGCTGTGATGTTCCCCTCCTTGTTGATTAGTCATGGGGAACTATCCTTAAGATAATAAAGGAATTTTTCCCTTGCAGCAAATTTACTGATTTCTGACTCTCAGTTATGCCTCACCTGGCTGACATCATTTAGGGCTCCATCTTTCAAAGGAGGGTCTCAGACCAGACGGTGGGAATTTCCATGTGAAAAACCTCACATGCATCATTTGAGCTGAGGCCCCAACTATCCTTCAAGGGCCCAACTATCCTTCATTGTAGCTATAGGAGTTGAAGAAGTCCCTTGTAGTATTAATGCAGTAGTTGCTTCTATTCCAGCTCAAAGAAGAGAGGAAGGATTGATAGAGGGGATCAGATGTACTGAAAGAGTCTAGTAGAAAAGATACTGGTCTGGAAACAGACACAGCAGTCCTATCCCAGCTCGGCCACTGACCTTGGAAAAGTCATTTCACGTGCCTCCGTTTTAGCTCCTCTCAACTTGTCTTTGTCTCTCAGGCAATGATTGCCTCACATTATATTTAGGTAAAACGCTTTGCACAACAAAGCCCTCATCTTGGTCAGGCTTCAAGGCACTGTTGCAACACAAGTACCAAAATGTGGGATGGCTTTGATTGTGTACACTGCCCCGTGTGGGGCCAATCTATTCCCATGAAGAAAGAGTCGGTTGGGGAACATGGTTGGGGTCATATTCAAAAGCTTAATTGCGCTATCATTACGTCTCTGGAAGCAATGGGTGTTCGGTGCTAGAAAAGCAATAACTGGGATTGTACTTTATGGAGAGGAACAAAGAGAAAGCTGGTATTTGACATAGTAAAGTCATGACCTAATATGTGAACCAAAGTGTTTATGGGAACCCTTGAGTCCCACATTTAACTTTTATCTTATGAACCAGATGTGATTTTACATGATTTAAAAAATGGAGACAGTTACATTTGATTAGAAAAACTCCAGGACTAGTCTTTTACTTACTATACTAACGGGTATATTTTCTTTATATAGCACTTATAAAAACCCAAAACCTTCATAAAAGGAGTTGTGTCAAACCATTTGTAGTGACATACTAAATAGCGATTTGTCATTCTCTATAGCTCCCTATCAAGCCAATACATCAAGGCATCTGTCAGGTTTACTGTTAGGACAGTGACAGACTTCATGTTTTTTATGCCAAATTATATTTGACATTTAATTTAACATCCATGAATCCACAATATAACACTTAGCCATACGGGAGAAAAAACAGCAGGGAGCTCCGCTTGCCAAAGGGGAGCTCTAGCACTCCTTGTGCTTTTTCCTTACAAAATAAGGTTGTTTTAATTAATAACTCATTGACCACATGAGAGTGGATTCTACACATGATCAATAGCTTGGACTAAAGAATAAAGGATGTATTTGTTGGAGGTTGGGAGGGGAAACCAATATAAAGACTATATCCCATTCTTTCATGTTGTCCATAGAGCCAATGTGATGTACCTTTCCCTATGTTCACTGTTCCTAGCTCTCTCTGAAATGCTTGTAAACCCAGTGAATGACTTTCTGGTATGTCTTTGGTGAAGAAGTCTCATCTTGACTTGGAAAAAAAAATCATTTGTTACTAATAATTACCATTCATAATTCATATTGTGGTATAGCACAATCCCTGATAGGCTAACTTACTTTCTTACAGTGGCATACCAATGGGGGGGGCAGTGATGGGGAGGGGTCATGCCCCTGGGCGCTGGCCTGGGAGGGGGTGCTGGCTGGGCCCTCCAGGGGGTACTTGGTCCCCCAGTGGCACTTCTGGTTTCGACACCAGCACTTCCAGTTCTGCCACCGGTGTTTCCAGGCTTGGCAATTGGCCACCGGGGGACCCTCCTCCCCTGCTCAGCAATCAGCTGTGGATGGAGGGTGGGGGGGGCTCAAATGAAAATATTGGCCCCCGGGTGCCAGATACCCATGGTACGCCACTGCTTTCTTAAATGACTAGTCACAGAAGATAGTGCTAACCTTTCTGGACAGGCTTGGTAGGGAAGGTTGGAAAAAAGTTGGTAATATTTTAAATAAAACTAATACGTTTCCCCATTTCAGTTTTGGGGAAGTGGAAATTCTGAAAACCTGCCTTTAGAGTCAAATTAGTTATCAAAATACCAGCCTGAGTGTGTATTCTTTTAACTATTCATGCTCACATGTGCTACTTTATGTGCTAGTATCAAGGGTCTCACTTTTGCTTCTCTCCCTCTCTCCCTACCCCGACACACATGCACTCATAGGTTTGATACCCCCCTCCTGGCCCCTTGAGTCTATATCTCAAAAAGTGTGGCTAGACATCAGAACTGGGTGGACTTACTTACACTTCACTGGCCCCATTCAAAATGTGGTAGTCACCAAAACCTAGCCTTACAATGAAGATTGGTAAAACATGTACTAGCTCTTTAAAGCAATCCAAAAGGGTGACTTACTTAATGGTAAATTTGACAACACGCTCATAAAGACACTGTAGGCTCCCACTTTAGATGGGGACATTAATTTATGCATTGTCTATGCAAATGTGAATACATTAATTTATGCAAATTATATGCCCTTCCCATCAAAAGCTCCGGATGGTTTACCACACACGAAACTTAAAAGGGCAACCGGAATAAATAAAGCAAAAACTAAATAAAAAAATAAAGCAGAGACCCACTAAACAACATCTTAGCCTAGTGTTGATTACCAAATGCCTGCCCAAATGCAAGTGCTTTGCAGAGCTTTGGAAAAATATCCAGGCTCAGGCTCTGGTCAGCCTTGAGAGGGAGGAAGTTGCCGAGCTGAGGAGCAACTGTTGAGAATGATTTCCTATGTGTTTTTGCCAAGCACACATGATATACTGATAGTATTTGCAGGAGGTTGTGTTCTGCTGACCTTAAGGATCATGATGGTGCCAGGGATTAAGGTGGTCCCTTAGGTATGTAGGGCTATCCTATTAAAGACTTTTGACAGGGCTCACACAGACAGATCTTTTCCTTTTCTAATTCCTATGATTCATCACTAATCCACTAAAAATAGCAAAAAGCTCTCCAAGAAATGTCAGAAAAGAAACACAGAATGGACAAATGCCTCATTCCATAGCGATACTCAACATTTGATTTGATGAGCTATCCAACTGAACATTTAATTTAAGGAGGGAGACTGTTTTATTCTTACAGTGCATATAAAATTATTTGGCCTTCAAGAAGAGAAAACTGTATGAGCAACATGACTCACTCAGATGCAAGTATATTAATGATAGGGCTTGTTAAAAGCAAGCCCTGTTTAGACTGGAATGTCACGTTAGTTTGGAACAAATTAAATCTTTCAAAATGATGAGGCCCTCTGATCTCCAGATCCTATGTCGCAGTTTTGTCTCTCCCAGAGAGTCATGATCCTATGTTTCAACATGTAGGATTCTTCACTAGAGCTGTGAAACATGACTGGTCCAGCTGGGATTTTGGATTGGCTTTGGAGAGATTTCTCGTGGCCAACATGAAAGCTTTACTTTCTAATAATGGTTTATTGGAATAGCCATGCCCTTCAGGCCCCTGCCACTCTCAGAAACATGTCAATTGAATCCAAAAGACTCCCTTGGAGTCACAGCTCTGCAGCACTCTTCAGTTGCAGAGTCCATACTGCTAATAGGTAAATCTCATTGCTAAGTATCAAGAAACTTTGAAACTGGGTCTTCAGAAATGAATGGCTACAGAATGGTCATGGTGGAGTAACAAAAGCAAAAGGAAGAAGGAATATTAAAGCTGATTGTTATAGCCAGCTCTTTCAGGCAGAAGAGAAATCGTAACTAGAAATAACGGGCATTTATAGACATGCTCTGGGAGGCGGAGGTCGTGGGGGAAGGCGCTTTAATCGAATGAGCCTTAGTTTAAAGTGCCCTGCATTTTGCAGCGCGGGGATGCTGATACACACGACGCAGAAGGCTGCTGGAGCCCATTGATTTCTGTGCTCCAGCAGACTTGATTATTCGCGTCTGCTCTTATGCACTGGATTTACAGTATGTCGGAGCAGCCTTGCCATCTATAGGAATCCAATGATGTTATATAAGGCATTGTACAAGGGAATGTGGACTGTCATGGCGTGAATTAATCCCTGTGGACCTTATTCAAACTGAGCAGCACCTTTGTTCTTCAAGCACCCACATTAAAGTCAACGGGACTAGCTTGCTGAAAGGGATACAATTTAGAGCCTTTATGTGCTGCAGAATTTAGTTCTACGTTGGTTGCCCAGGGCTGATTTATCTGATGTTATAGGTGTCTTTCCTCAGTAGTCATATTAGACTGTACACTTCACTAGTTAATCACTACTTCCTCTGGTAATGAATAGCAGACAGGAGGCATGGGAATGTCACACACTTTTTTGTAAGCTTCTGGGAGGACAGCTTGAGCTTATTTCCTAGGATCTGTCAGATGATGAACATATGAAGTACCCTCCACACTCATAAAAGGGGTTGCATATCTGATTAAAGGGGGCACTTTAGTTATTTAGGCTAGCTTTCCTAGCTCTTCCCTATACATGACTTGTACTTCCCATTAATTTATAGTATCGAAGCAACATCTAGCTCCAAAATCAAGTCAGAGCAGCCAAAATGCCTCTTGGTGTGGTTTCCAGCTCAAGGCTGATTTGGGGAGCAGCTAAGCCCCAAAGAAAAGAGTGTGAAGTCTGCATCCATGTGCTACCATGCATGTACCGCATTGGAAACTCTTCAGCTGCACACAGGGCAGCTGCCCTAGTCCCCATCTGGAGTACCCACCATCAAAATGAGACTTTTCCTACATGCTGAATTTGCTTCTGTGCAGTTTGTGGCTGGTATTTACTCAGAAAACAAATGAGTTATAGGTGGAGCTTGTAGCATACATATAGGTGAATAATAATAAATTACTATATTAATTATTCATCTGTTAAGTACTCAGAAATTCATTTGCGTGTGTGTATATCTAAATTATTTAGCCGCCCTTATAAGTTGAACAAATAATGAAGATAATAAACAAATAAATTATCTAAGAAATCCAGCAAAATCTATCAGATGAGACTCCATCCTGCAATCACTTATAACACATGTGCTTAATAGCGTAGCTAGAAAGAGTACAATTTGTGCAGAAGCAACTGCTGTATGGAGATCTTATTAGAAGGTAGTTATTACTCTGTAAGAGCCCACTTGTTCAACAAAGGATTTCCCACCCTAAAATAAAAAGGAAATGCCCCTTTTTATAGGGCAGGTATGATTTTTAAGACTTGAGATTTGGGGGAAGAAACGTATCCCTGTACAAACAGAAGGCACCTTTGGAGGGACCTCACATCCCAAACCTATGTATGTTCAAAGACATAACTGGGCAATAACACAGGGCAGCAGCTGCTGCTATATCACCGGCGGCAGTAATGGCCAGGGCAGTAACACAGTGGCTGCTAGTTTTGTACTGCTCTCCGAGTCGACACCTTGGGCTGGTGCCCTGAGCATGCCCTGCTTCATTCTTGCCTATGTTCCATATAAACGGGTCAATGACGCTTTCATGATAGCAGATTATTTAGATAAAAGTACCTAGAATCATTATGTTACAGGAAGAGTCAGGCACCAAGAAGGGAGGGATGTCACAGCATTTTAATTTGTGTCCCCCCCTCATTTTGGATGCCTGTCACGCACATTCGGCTTGTGGAGAGTTAGCCCTAGGATTGGCAGGAGGCCACCGCTTCAATTCTACTGAAGTTTACAAAGGAGACCTGCAGCAGCGCATAGATGATGCATGGTTCAGGTGCTGGACTGCGTCACCAGGGTGTTTTTCATCAGAGATAAAGAGTAAAACAACTAAAAAAGAAATGCTTTCTTAAAATAATGAAATATACCCACTTTGATGAAAGTTATCCATCTTGTTTTATTTTGCTTGTTATTAACCAATTAAATAATTGCTGCCCATCTGTGTGATGGTAATTTAAATGACTTCCTGTACAGTTAATCAGTTATGCTTAATCAGGATGTCAGTGGTTACCTGCTTTCGTTATTTGTCTTGCCATTTTGTTTGTGCTGTTACCTGCAGAAATGAAGTTCGTTGAGGTAGTTTAACTGCCAGGATAGATGAGGTGAAAAGGAAGTTGAGGGCACATAAAAGACAATTAAGGTAGTTGGGTTCCTTAGGGTTGATCCTGCAAGAAGCTGAGCATTCTGCACCTGATCCAGCAAAGCACTGCGGGATGTGCTTAAATCCAAGCAACTGAGTACTTATATCTTGCCAAATACACAGCACGTTTTTTTCCTGAGATCTCCGAGCATTTTACAAAGGGGCACTTCTCTTTATCCCCATTTTACAGACAGAGAATGTGAGGCACAAGTGAGTGAAGTGACTTACCCAAGATCAGCCTACAAGGCTGTCACAGAGCTGGGAAGCAAACCCATACCTCTTAAATTACAATCCTTATTAAAATGCAACCACCTCTTGAGTTTGGCTGTTTAATTAGATCCTACTAGATGGATCAATTTGAAAACAACATAAAGAAAACATATTTTGATATTTATAGCCATTGTGGGCAATTTAGTAATGACAGTAAAGTAAATCACAGACATTATTTCATTAGATATAAAATATATTAGCATGGCATTGATGTATTAGAATTAAGACTAATGATCCATTGATTCTCATCCAGAAATCCAGTTACGATAACAAACTTCCTTTCATTATAGGCTGATGAACAAACGCACAAAACACACTAACCTTTGAGGCCAAACTTCTTGCAGTTATGCTGGTGCAAGGTTGCATTTCAGTGAAGACACTGGCTTTGTGGGGATGTACCTAAAAGGAGAATTTGTGCTATATTGAAAGCATGCCATGTCAAAAGCATCAGACAGTCTTCTGCGATAAAAAAGTGAGAGAATATTCTACCTACTAAGCCTTTCCAGCAGCTTTTTGGAGTCCCAAAGAACAAAAAGAAAAACTTCCTCAATGTTCTGTAGAGCGATTGCAGCTTACAAATATTCCAGATGGAAAGGATTTTCGTGGGTGATGTCTTTTATTGGACCAGCTGCATGGTTTGGATAAAGTTAGACATGCTTTCAAATGCAAGGCCACCTGATGAAGAATGCCTGGCACTTGAAACCTTGTTTAACTTAATCCCGACCATGGAGTTGGTCCAATAAATGATATTACCCACAAAAATCCTTGCCTCTGATATAATGTCTGGACCACTGTGACTACTACATCACTCAAACACTAACAAAACATAGATAGAAACTTATCTGATTCCACGAAACATAGTTTCAACCAATGCCAGGTTTAGTTGTACAAATAACACCACCGCTTCTCAGCAAGAAAAGAAAAAACATCTCAAAGCAAGTGGCTGCTCCCATTTCTGCTGCTGCCAAGGGCTAAGTGGTGCCCGCTGGGCATCTCCACTCTTAACCAGAACTAGAAAAGAGGGACCTGGAGCCTCTCTGGAGGAATGAGTACAACTCAAGTGAAACGTCATTTCGGTTTATGGCGCAATCTACATCATACTCGGAGCAAAACAATGTTCAAACTTTACTCGAGATCTCCTGGATTATAGACAGCCAGTCACAAGTCTAGAGATACAACTGTCTGTGATACTTGCTCTTGCATATCCTTTAGTCTTATCACATTTTTTCCTGACCACAAGACTCGGACTGACTCGTACCCTTCTATTGGCCACAGGTAGCAAGCTGTATTTAGTACTTACCTTCCTAATGGAAAAGGAAGTAGCTACATTTTTTTAGTCGTGTTCACCCAGGCCTTGGATAAAAGCCCTGCTAGGATCACATAACTTTTGCATTTAGTTTCCTCAGCCGTTCCCATGGTTCAGGTATTTAATTCACAAAAAAGGGATTTACGGACAAATGTACCGGAGCAATAATTTTCTGGCCTCCCTTCAAGGGGGTTTACTCTGGGCACAGAAGTTGCCATAAGAGGAAGAAATGAGGAACATCACTTTGCCTCTCCCACTAAATGCAGAAGTATCACTCCCTCCCCACATGGCAGCAAGGACCAGAACATCCCCTCGACTCTTTCTTCTTGGCTGGTTCAGTGCGAGCTTCCCTACATATTTTGATCTATACACCCCGCTTCCCTGGCAATATTAGTGTTTGTATTATAGGGATAGCACTACCCCCACCAAAGCTTGTATTTGAATAGAACTGACGGATGCAATTAAAGATGCACAAAGCACTTCCCAAGGGAAAATGCATATTGAACTTATTTTAGCATTTTTCTGGAGGCTTAACCAATTCATTGGGCCAACAGATATTGTATTGAGGAGGGCACATGTTTAATTTACAAATCAGTGGATTACAGTACTATGCATAACAACATATTAAATGAAGTATTAGTGTAATACAACCCAAACGACACATGATAAACTATATAAGCATATATACAAATTTGATTTAATATGTTAGCTTCTTTTGCCCTCTGTCAGTCTGATTGTCTTTGCTTAATCCATGTTTCTAATTATCCTGCGGTATGCCTTGCATATAAATAGCTAATTAGGTAGTGTCTCTGTCAGCTATGAGGTATGTAATATCTGAAAGCATTCTCCTTTGGAAATTTAATTTAGGACAACAGATTGTGCTATCCAATTGAAGAATTAAAAATTTCAGTTTACTAAGATGTCTGCTTTTTTCATTCAAATGTAATGCTATTTTATTACTGCCCCAAAATGTGCCCAGTGGTTTTATACTTTTAAAAACCAGAGAGAGAGAAATATCTACGTATCTATCTAGCTATAGATACACACACACACACACACACACACACACACACACCTCTGTTATAGGCTTTTCATAGCCTACTTGTTGTAACTTGTTGTAACTACTTCATAGTTACTTGTCATAGTAATTACAGAGAAATGTTCATCACATAAAATCAGCCTTAGATATAGTAACTGTACACAAAAACGTATTATACAATTAATATGTCAGGTGTGATTATTAATATAGTAATATTGAACCCAGGAATTGTTGTAGTGGATCAGACCCCAGGTCCATCTAGTACAGTACCTTACTTGTGACAGTGGCCAGACATAGTTGTAGGATAATTTGCCTCCAACTTTAGGACATCTTTTCTCATGGATCCACAACAATAATTCCTTCATCTCCTCTTGCCTTGCAGCTCCCTCTCTATGGCCAGTTTAATCTCAGTTTTTTTGTCTCCAGTAATGACTCAATGTTGCTATTTCTGTATATCAGTGAAATAGAGACAGTACACACACACATGCACACTCACATCTATCTGTCCATTCATATTTGTAGCCTAGTAGTAATAATCTAAGCATTCATGTAAGTGCTTTTATCCTTTTCTTTCTTTTTCTCTTTCCTTTCTGTTGCTGCTTTTCATCTATCGCTGGCCTTTACTCTCTTTCCACTTAATGTTGTTCCCAGGGCCGTAAATAAGGTGGGGTAAACTAACTGGGGCAATTATCCTGGGTGCTGTCTTGCTGGGGGTGAAAAAACCATGGCTGATGCTGGCAGCTGCATGATTGTGCCAGTAGCACAGTTGCAACCCAAATTTGCTGATGCCCCTGTACCCTGGGCACCCAGGCTTTCAGAACTGCCAACATGAAGTGTTAAAAAATTCAAGATTACACAGATTCCCTTCCTTATTGTAGTCCCAGTTCAGCAAATGACTGAATCTTGTGTAAGTTTAAATATACCACTTCCTGGGACAGCTCATATGCTTGAAGCTTTACAGTGTTTCAGTCCCTTGCTGAACAGAGGCCGATGGCTCTGGTGCATTTCATATTTGTTCTGAAAATCTATTTTTCCTTTCTGTATGTAGTTTCCACTTGGGACTACATGTGACATTAAGAACTACACAACAGAAGTAGAAATTACAGAATTCACCGACAAAATTGTGCCATTTCACTCTTTAAAAAGTTTTCAGTTTAGAATTTCTGCAATGTTAACAATGCACCTTTTGCATATTCCTGATAATATCTATGCTGATTTTCATCTGTGGATTTCAAAGAACTTTACAAAGAAGTTGAGTATCATGAACTCCATTTTTCTAGTGTGGAAAAGAGACGCACAGCAAAGTAAACTGATTTGTTCAAGATTGCACTGCAGCCAGTGGCAGAAAGAGCTCAAATTCAGGTCTGCTCACTCCTAGGCTGTGTTTCTATGATTGGGTCCAACTGCCTTTCCTTTCATTACATTCTCTGCCTCTGACTTCCAAGGCCACCTAGGAACTTGAAAGCTGATTTCCTATGCTTTTCAAGGGAAAGCCAGCCTTGAAAAATCTCACTCTCTCACATAGGTGCATACACACATGAAGATATTAGTCCTTAAGGGCATGTGTAGATGAAACAATATTTCCCGTTTGCGCCGATACAACTGCATTTCTGTTTGCATGACTTGGGATTTCCTGCAGCTCTAAAGTCCATTTAGCACCTTAAGCTAAGACTACTCGGAGATGTGTTAATTTGCGGCGCTCTCCAGTTACGCCACTCCAACTCGGGATTTGTTTGTGCAAACAACCAAAGGCTCCAAAGACTTCTCCCCTTTGCCACGAGGGGGTGCTGTGTTGCAGACTTTAGCCAGTAGGTGCTGCTGTGTGTTCTTTTTTACCCTCCTCACCCCTCCCTCACAGCATGCAGTGGAGTGGCCATAGTTTCAGATCAGGATGGGTCTGCTCAGAAAAAATGTATTATTATTTTAAAATGGGGAAAGGATATGCCTCCATGATCCTGCAAGCCATAGTGGACTACCGAGTCTGGTTCATGAACATTTATACCAGATGGGCCAGCAGCATGCATGATGCGCACGTGTTCAGAAACTCCCCTCTGCCTGACCTCATGGAGAAAGGACACTACACACCTGGCATGGAGGAGACAGTGATCTGGGTTGTTGCCATTCCCCTGGTTATATTAGTGGATCCTGCCTCCCTGCTAAAGCCCTGGCTCATGAAGCCTTATGGAGGGAACATCACCGACCTGCAGAAGCTGGTTTTTAACTACTGTCTGAGCAGTTGCAGGATGGCCATGGAATGTGTGTTTGGCCAATCGAAAGGGCAATGGAGGCCACTTACGTGACGCCTTGAGATGGAGCAAGAAAATAACATGGCCTTTGTAGTGGCAGCCTGCATGCTGCACAATCTCTGTGAGAGCCACGGAGAGGTTTTCAAGGAGTTGTGGGCAGTGGCCAGACAACAGAGATGTGTTCAGGCAGCAGCAGCACAGGAACCGAGGAGCTATCCTCGAAAGCCTGGTTGGGTAACCCTTGTGTGCGATTGTCTGGCAGGATATATTGCTGACAACAACACCTAGGAGTGCTTTGTTCTTTCTCTTGGTTATGTTAAAATAAATTAATTTACACTGTAAATCTGTGTCTGTCTACAGGGGCATGAGGTGTTGTGGATGGGGGGCAGAGGGAAGGAAATCTGGATTGGGCTAGGGGTTTGCTGCTTCCAGCCTGAGTGGTTTGGAGGAGGGGGGCATTACTCACCATCACCCACATCTGAATGAGCCCCCTCCTCTGCCCTGTGGGTGAGAAGGTTAACTATTATAGCTTGTGGTGGGCTAGGTGGGTGGGGGACCAAGCCAAACAGCAACCCACATTTTCAAAAACATTCCAAAAATATTTATAAACAATTTACAACACATGTCCAAAAGCCATATGTGGCATAACACAAACAGATTGATGGTGTACCTGGGCAAGGAATGGGAGGGTTCTAATGGGAGCCCCCACTGGAAGCTGTACAAAGATCAATGAGTTCAGGAATGCTGGGAAATGTAATTAAAAAAAAAAACAGAAAAAAAAAAAAGCCAGAAATGCTCTCCACCACCACCAATATTGACAGCAATCGCCAATCAAATGGGCGGCAACAAACAACCACCCCCCCCGCTACTCTAAAACCTGAACATTTTATGATATCATAGCAGTTATCATAGCAGCTATAGTAAATAAAAGAAAAAAAAATATTTGTAGCATGGTGGGATAGGAAGGGAAAGGAGCAGGAGGGGAGGATTCATACGGCTTGTTTTTGGGATTGGGATGGGGTCTTTGGGATTGCGTACTGATGGAGAGAGACCAGACCGACCAAACATACATGGGTGCAAGTGACAAGGATTTTGGGGTGACCATGACCGTGCCCAGGGGAGACTCCCAGTGAGAGTTCAGGGGCAGGGACTGGGGAGGCCAGGTGGTTTACATGAGCCTCCTACTGTAATACATTAGGAAAGACATTACAGGGGGTAAAATGGTATTTAACTCCTCTTACTGAAATCTGCAGGGAATGACACATGGGGCTTAACTCGCTTGAAAGCGCTGTTTGTGCAAAGATGAACACTGTGTTGTGCAATCACAAATGCACCACACCAAAAAAATCCCACGTTAAAATTTTCAGGCACTCTACATTAACACCCTTGTTTTCTACACATGACCTTTATAGTTGCACACAGGTAGGGAATACATACATATCCCATAGAATTACATTAAAGTAAGAAGGGGACAACTGTGCTTTATCTTCTAGAATTAAAAAGGGAGATTGCACATTTTTCTTCAAGTGAATCATTAACACTGTTGTGTCTAGCAGGTGGTATAATCTATATACTGTGAATCTAGGACACTGTACTGGGAATGAGACCAATGGGAACAAATAGCAGCCGAAACACTGTCCTTCCTAGTTTGCATAGAGAAACCCCAACTCATCCCTGGAGTCACTCCACTGCACAGTCAAATGTATTCCTCTCTCTGTCTTTTGTATAAGCCACATCAAGGGCAATAATGCACACTCCAGAGTAACTATGGTTAATAGAGCAGGGGGTAGTATTACAAGTCAAGTCCCCATCAGCTGCATGGGGATGAATACTATGGGCACGTCCAGACAAGCACGCACGTGTCTCTTGCAGCATCACAAACACTTTGAGATGCTGCAAGAGACACGCTAAGAATGAAAAAATATTCCCTGCACTGCATATTTGGAGTGCAGACTCTAAATTTGATACTGGGAAATCCTGATATCAAAAAAAAAAAAAGCAACCCCCAACCCCACCCCCGCAAAAAAAAAAACCCACGCAGAAAAAAGTGGCACAGGGCACACCATTCCATGCCCTGAAGCAACTGGAGGCTGAGTTCTTGCCCAGCAGGTTGCCTCAGTGTGCTGGGGCAAATAGGAGTGGGGAAGGTTGCAGCATGACCTAGACCCAGGGGCTGTCCCAGGTAAATAGGGATGTGGGGGTGGGGAGAGTGGGGTTTCTTGGGGGGGGGGTGTGGAGAGTGGCAGAGGGTAAAGGGTGGGGTGGGGCTTTTGCATGAGTGTGGGGGGTCGTGGGGTTTGTGTGTGGGTGTATGGGGCTTGGGGGGGTGCCACATGCCCACCCCTCCCACTTGTTATGGTGCACAGCCCCCGGCTCTGGCAGCAGCAGCCAGCTGGGCTGTCAGGGCCATGACCCACTGCAGGCACAGCCCTGCAGTGCTGCCTGACCTGGAGTCTGCGCATGGCGAATGAAGATGGCCTGCCCTGGCCTGGCCTGCCCCAATAGAGTGTGCCTTTGGATAGGACTGGGATGTATACTAGCTGGCCAGCCAGGTCCATTCACCATGTGTAGATCCCAGGTCAGGCAGTGCTGTGCCTGCAGCC
>NW_005841938.1:2762121-2835731 GCF_000455745.1 Alligator sinensis | reverse complement strand
GCCCCACATCCCTAGCCTCTCTGTACAAACCCCATGCCCCCACCCCACCATCCCCCCAGATCCCCCACCTCCACACACCCATCCATAAGCCCCCCCGCACAACCTCCCCACACCCAAGAACCCCACCCCACACCCCTTCCCAAACGCCTCCTGCAAACCCCACATCCCATACCCTGCATGCCCAGCTGCCAGACAGGATGGGACCTGCTGGCAGGAGCTGCGGCTGCAGAGGCAGCTGTCCCTACATCTTCATTAGCAAAGGGGTCAGGGGGAGCTCTGATTTTCTATGATAAGAAAATAAAAGCAAACACCAAACCATATAGATATCTAGAATTTTTTTTATTGTGTTGATAGAGGCACTGGTAGGTTTCCAAATTGCATTAAAATTGTAAATATATCAATAAAACATTGCTCAACTTCTTTCTCTCTCTCTCTCTCTAAAATATATATATAGTGGCATTTTGTTTTAACTGTGGAAGAACATGGATTTTTGGGTATTTTAAAGAGTGAATTTGGGATTTTTTTAGCAGAGAATTTGCCATTTTTAAACAGGGAACACCAGGATACCTGCTGGTGAGGCAAGTGGCAGGACCTAGGCAGAAGAGCCTGCCCAGGGCACTACCCAGCTGGAGGGCAAATGAGGTGGCTGACCTTCTGGCTATTTGGGGCCAGGAGGACATGCTTTGACAGTTCAAAGCAGGCTCATACTATAAGCACATCTTTCAGGCAATAGCTGCCCAGATGGCCGGGTGAGGGCACACACGGCAAAATGCCGCACGAAGGCCAACTGCGCAGTCACAGCCCACTGGCAGCTGGCCCAAAGATACAGACAATTCTGCTGCAGTGCCCATGCCACAGCCCAGGTGGCTGCGCAGTCCCTTTCCAGGTCTGGCAGGCATGCAGACAGGGGGCTGCAAGTCCAAGAGGGCAGATGCTGTCGCAGGTGGCAGCAGATCATAGCCAGGCAGCAGTTCCCACTGCCAGATTGCTGCAGTGGGTAAAGGGTTCAGGGGCCACTCTAGGTCAAGGCTGCTGCAGCAATCCAGCTGGCATGGGGGCTAGTGTCCCCATATGTCAAATGGCCGGGCCTCAGAAGCTCTGGAGAGCAAGTAGCGCTGAGCTGCTCACCAAGGCAGCTTTCTATACTGCTGGGACCAGCACGGCCTTTAGCTCCCCCTGACTGTAGATCCGGGAGGAGCTAGGCAGGGTCAGTTTGCCCCAAGTGGCACAACTTGCCCCACACCAAAATGCATGTTCAGGCACATGTGCTAAGGCACAAATTTGTGCCGCTGCTATTTGAGCTGCTGCAAGTGCACGTGCCTGCATGTGTGGACAGGTGAAGTGAGGAAGGAAGATCTCACTTCTGCTACCAGGGGCAACATTTTCAAAAGCAACATAGTGGCTCAGGGGTCGGGTGTTATTTTAAAGCAGATATTCTTTTAACCTCATGCTAGTTACTACTAACATTTTTTTGAGGGAACATTAAACCTCTTGCTTCAATATTTAAGGCAATCACTGGTTATTGGGGATTATGATGAGACCTTTATGAGGAGTATGCTCTCTCACATTTGCCAATTGTACTTTCATACATTTTCCTCTGAAGCATCTGACTACTGTTAGTGACAGGATCCCAGACTAGATGGATCCAGTCCGTGGGCTGGTTTGGCAGTCCTATTTTGCTGCATTAAGCAAAATCAGGCTGCGTGGAAGTTATTTCCTTACTTGGGAAAGCACAAAAGTTGATTCCTCATCAGATGGGTCTCAGCAAAACTGGTTTGTGTTTTGCCATGTCATTATTCATGACATTGCTCTTTTACATACCCAGCTCTGTTCAGGCATTTTTAAAGCATCAGCAACTATGCTCCTGTGAAGTTTTATTTAAGAATATGAGGGGGGGTTTGCATTGGTATTGATAAGTTGTATTAGTTCAGAAAGTCTCTATGCATGCAATATAAATGGCTTTAAAAGACCAGATAAGTTATAGCTAGGAAGACCTTTAAGGAAGTTTGGAAAGTGCTGATAAAGAGAGATGGCCATAAAATTCAGACCTTGAGCACTCACAGCCTTAGGTTTAAAGGTGCTCACTATATACACAGTAAATCCAATACCCAAGCACTTAACATCTTTTTATGAAGGGTTCTCAGTGGTGCAAAGACAGACTGCTCTTTCCATTTAGTTGAACTTTTTAAGATGTTTTTAGGCCAGCCTCTCTCATGAAGGAATAGATGCTTTTAATGTTACGCTGCTTGTTTCTAGGAACCCGTATCCCTGTGGTAAGCCCCCCCCCCAATAACATGGCAGTGTCTCAAGACACTCTTCCATGGTAAGTCTGTTTATTTTTTCTGTTTAGGCACTTGCCATCAAAATAGTTAAGCCAGAGGGCAGAGATGGAAAACAGGTATATGTGAAAATATGTTCCCAGGACATCCTTCCTAATAAAGATGAAATAGTCCTGTTGATCCCATTCGGCTTCCTGGGGGTTACTGAGGGCTGAATCTCTAGTGACATTGTCTCCACAAGTGAACAGTAGGGAGGGAGTTTTTAAACCTTTGCAGGACTTCCTTCGGGCTCCAGGGGCTCCCTGTCTCCTCAACTATCCTACCAATTTTTCTGTTACCAAATATTAATGTGTTTTATTTTTTCTGCTGGGAGTGGGTAGATGGAGGTGGAGAAGACATTCTCATGTAATTTATCTTTGTCCTTCTATAAATGCCTTTTCCAATAAAACATAAATCTTTGCGCTGTACATAAGGCCACGCATAGGAAGCGTTATCTATAAGGCAAGTGATGACCTTGGTTCAATTCCTAGCTCAGCCACAGACTTCCTATGAGGCCTTAGATAGCCTTAGCCTGCCCTGAAAAATCTCAGCCTTATTCTCCCCCGTGCCTCCATTTCCCATTGAAAAGATAAGATCACACCTACCTCAAAGTAGTATTTTGACGCTGAAACCATTAGGTAGTACCATGATATAGTGCATATAAATTCTGACAAGATAGATATTTTCATAATGAACACCTGATATTACACATTATGGTTTACTCACACTGAGGAGTGCCTTTCTCATGGAGTAATCCCACTGCCCTACTATTTAGTAGTCAGGATTACTCCCTATTTGTTGCTGGCGACAGTCATAGGAATCCAGCTCTAAATTGCAAGAGCAAAACTGCTTTCGGGCTCCCTTGAATCGCACCGAAGCTAGTGAGGCTTGCACGAAACACAAATTTCCTCCAAAGCACTTTAAAAGTCACATTTCAGTTGTGAACCAAAGTATTCCCTTGCCCAATCTCCTTTTCCCATGTCCTTTTGGGCGATGGAATAACCAGCTTCCCTTGCTAATCCTCAAGCATCAAAAACAATACAGGTGTGTTTAGTTGCATCCAATCTTCCAACACCACAAAGGAATATTAAAATCCAACCATGCTCCTTTCCCCACAGACTTTTCGGGCACCTATACCTGTGCCCAACGTGTGCTAATTACCATGCTCCAGCAGCCTCGACGGCACGTGTATTCAGCATCCCTGAGCTCCAAAGTGGCAGTGGGGGTGCTTTAACTTGAACGAGCTTTAGTTAAAATGCCCCAGCTGCCAGTTTGAAGTGCAAGATCCTGCTCCTGAGATGCTGTGGTTGCTTTCATTAGAGCAGATCCTGAGAGCCACTGTAATTAAAGTGTCCACCTGGGAGCATGTGTAAAGACACCCCCTTTTTTTTTTTTTTGGAGATATTCATAGTCATACAAGGCCTAAGCAGGGCCTGTAGGATTCTCTTTACTAGTGACACTTGCCCCTGTGCAGGGGGCTACGCTGGGCACAACACTAATGTCCCACTTGAGTTTATGCTAGTCCTGCATTGAAAACCAAGCAGGCTGACCCTGCATCCACATAGAGCCCAACTGAAGGCATCTGTCAGTACACTCCAGACTTCAGGATTAGGGCCTTAATGCTTGACATATGAACAGAGGTGGGTTTTTACCCGCATCATTTATCAGCTATCTACTCTAGAGCTCCTGCATGATCCATGTAGGCCTATATGAATACGAACATAATCCCTAAAGCTGGGAGTCAAGCAGCATGTTTATTCACCTGGAGACTTTTCCCAGTAGGCAAATCCAATGGACCCCCACCTAAGACTTTCAGCATTTAAGAATGGCATTGGATTGCTTTATAAAAGGATTTTGAGAGAGATGTCAGTGGGAGCAGTCCGTATATACCAAATCTGGTACTGTTAGTTATGAATCTTCCTTCACTGGAATGAATAACCTGCCCCACATCTGGCCCGGGTGATTTTACTAACGTTTTTGTCAGGTGCTCATCTTCATTTAGCAATTAAATTAGTGCAGCACTGAGAGCATGCCTTTTAATCAGCATTGTGGCTAAGTGCTTAGTGTCTGGAAATGGTAACAGCATATGATTAAAAAAAAAAAAAAACTCTCATGTTCTGGGGGGAGGTTTCCAAAAGGGAAAATGATAATTAGATTCCCAACTCCTACCGAGTGTCAACAGGAGCTGAGCATTTTCCTGACAGTGTGTATCTATGAAACTCTCCCCCTTAATTTTATTTTAAGCAGTGATGCAACTTTGGGGCTGGTGTCTTATTACCAAAGTACATAGATGTGTTGCAGTCTTAACATTTTTCAGTAGCTGCCTCTTCTGCCCATTTTATATTTGCCAGATAATAAGTAATTTTCAGTTAAAAATAATCACATATTTTAGTTTCTACCTTCATTTTTTCCCCCCTTGGTAGAATCTTAACACCTACAACACGTGGAACAAAACACAAGCATTTGGTTTAAATTTCATTGCATTACCTTAGTTTTGGGAAGAATTAATTTTAAGATCTTTCTGACTGTTATTAAAAACTTGTTTTCCTACAGCCATATGATCTCCCTCTTATAATTTATTTAAATAAAAACACCCACTGGAAATTCTGATTGGCTGGCTGTTTAGGATATAACTAGATAACACATTTGTTAACAACACACACGTGTTTGTGTTGCTTTACCGGTTTTCCTCAAATTTTTGTCCAAAGATATTACCTATTGTACTCAGTAGCAGAGCTGGAATTCTGAATGATAGTTTCCTTGCTGTAATCATTAGAGTCAAACTCCTTCACAAGACACTGTGGGCAGTGCATTTTTTGGTGATTAAAGTCACTCGTGACTGACAGATAAAGGTACAGAAGGATCCATATATGAACCTGCTGTCAAGATACTTTACAGCGTTACCGGAGGCATGCAGAAATCACCCAGATATGCACTGCCTGTCATCTCATATTGCTTAAATACTTTAATTCTTTGCTGGTATCATACTGTTCCTGGTAACTTTTTCCATTTCTCCTACATTTATGTCTTTGCTCCAGGATAATTATCTGCTGCTCTAGTTCTTTTGGAGCTGCTTCAGTGAGTTGCTTTCTGTCTTGATGACAGAAATTATTTTTCTCCTTAGCACTATTTATAACCTGCCCTCAAATCTGTCTGGCAAAAGTTCTTGGGCCTGGATAACTTTTGGATAGTCTCTTGTTTCTACTTTAGCCACTACTTGAAAATGGGACGTTCCCACAAGTATTTCATTGCCTTTCCTCTGCTTCCCGAATTCCACCTGGAAAAGGGTAAAGCAATGCAACCATAGAGCTTGGAGTATGTTCGTGATAACAGAATTTCTTCCTGAATACATCCACTGGAGTTCCTCTGTATTAGTTTTCCCCAGTGGATAGCAGAGCTTTCCACTGAGTTCACCAAGACTTTCAGAGTGTCCTTCTTCACTCTGTCCTTTGAGAAATGGGTTTTTTTTGCTGGTTTTGCCCAATTAAATGTGTTCAGTTTGCTTAAGAACCAAACCCTGCTCACTTTTGTCCTCTGAGCAGAAGCAGCAATACTTCACTCATATCTATAATGCTTTCCAAAACACCAGAGCTCTTCTTGGACCCAGTGAAACCCAAGTGTGACAGCCGAGTATGTGAGTGCAAGTGCGGGGCTGAGCTCCCAGAAGTGAGGTTTGGTGTACGCACAGTGGGTGTTCATGCCTTGTTGGGTTCCCACCTGCTTTGTCTGATGGGTCTACCATCGGTGATCCTCACTCCACAGGGAAGAGAAACAAATTTCTTTCCATTTCTTTCTTTTAAATTAAAACCCACAAAGAGCCCTTTTGTTTATGAACTTCGGGCCAAAATTTCATTTTGACACCTGAATAAAGTGGTCATTTTTTCCCCCAGCAGGTACTGATCATGAATGCTGAGCACTTTTGAAAAACTCTGGCCACTCCCCAAAAGTAGAAGACCCTAAAGATAATTTAAGCTCTGCCTACTGTTCACTTGGGAGTCAAGTTCCTTGAGAAAAGAACAGAAACAAAGTGTAGAAGGAACAAGGAGCAAGAGGATGCAAGGCCAGGGAAGCCACTGTCATTCAAATACAAGACACCATCCATGACCGCATACTTGGCAGAGCACCAGAATGGTAGGGGTGTGCGAAGCGGGCCCTATTCGATTCAGATTCGGCCCCAATCAGGGACAGTGATTCGATTAGTTGATTCTGGCTCCACTGAGGAGTGTGTTGGCCCCCCCCCTTGCACCCCTGACTCGGTGATTGGATGCGGGGGGACCCCCAGCCCCAAATGCCTCCGCCCAGATCGGCCCTGTGGGCCCCCTGCACACTCCCCTGCAGACTCAGAAGTAGACCAGAAGTGCTTCTGGTCTACTACTGGGTCTGCTGCCCAGCTCCATCCACCCCAGCATTGCAGCATTCATGAGCTGCCTGCTACCTAGAGGCATGTAGAAAAAACATTTAAAGCTGCATCTATGTCCGAATTGCCGAATCTTTCTAAATCTCTGAATCGATTCGGAGGGTTCCAATTCAATTCGGAGGGATTAAAGGGTCTCCTGATTCAATTTGGATTTAGAGGTTCAGCCACTGAATCAGGCCGAATCTCCACCTAATTGAATCAGGGACTGAAGCTTCGCACAGCCCTACAGAATAGAAGCGACATAGATTTTGTCAGCCTCCAGGAAGGACTTGTGACTGCAGAGTAGCCTTCACTAGAGGGAATCTCCATTGCTGTTTTGAATATTCCTGTCCTTCTCCTTAATTGCAGCCCTCATATCCAGTCCAGCTATTGCATTGGGAATTAGGCCTGAAGGAATCAGATTCTGAAAGTATTTCATATCATTTTTTCCTTCTTTCAAACGTTAAAGCTGCATCTGCGGCCCAAAAATCTAATCTTCCTTCAGTTCCCAGTTGTACTCTTCAAGTGGATCAGAATAGATCTGAAAGAAGAGCAGAGACCCAGGAGATTATGAGAGAGATGAATATCTGTGCTATAATATTTATATACGCTACATATGCATATCATATACATATTTCAAATGTCCCAGGCAATGAGGTAGCAATTAATTTGCATTAAAATCAGCCATGTTCGTTTGGAACAAAATATTGATATGCTAGGCTGTGCATGTTTCAATGATTCATGGACTAAATTCAGCCTAATAGTAAAAACTTAGAGGATGCAACACACCATTTCTGGAGCCATATGTCAAAGGAGAATATTGTTCCCTGAAGGCTTGTCATGATATGATTTGTTTCATTGCCACTTGAAACTGTATTATAAAAAATATTCATAATCTTTCAGGTGTACCTATTCACAATGCACTAATAAGGTCTCAGATAATGAGAACTGATGTTTTGATTACTGCACAAAAATCAAAGCAAGGCTAAAAGGACTGTTTCTTCTATCTGCATAAGTCAGCATCCTGGTTGTAATTGCATCTGGATTTCTCACATTGGATAGAACTGATTCCTGGGCAGCAAGGTAGCACAAGCCCTGTGCAGCATTTGAGCCTTCAAAATAGAGCTTAAATGGGATTTAGGCTGGGCAGACATTTCACAGTGACCCTCTGCATAGGGCTATATTTCAGCCAGAGTGCCGTAAGGAAGATCAAGCATTAGGGCTAGGCACAGACATCACACTTAGCGGGTAATAAATGCACAGAAAGCACTCTACAGCTGTAACTGAACACTGCACATAGATTAAAAATGGCATATCCCAATCTAAATTAACCCTGGCTGGATGTGGTCTCAGACTAAAGAGCTTTAGGTTATAACACTTTATTGAACATCTGTACCAGATCTCATTGCAACTCAGTTAGGTTGCAGGCCCTCAGCATCCCAGGTCCCCTCACAGGGCAATGTGCTAGCCTCAGCCAGGGTTCATCTGCTCTGGGCAAGCACCGGCTCAGCCTCCACCCCATGGCTGTCACGGAGAGGAGGAAGAAAAAGCTCAGAGCTGTGTACGCTAGCTTTTCACTGCACCGGGGATTGGGGAAGGGGAGCAGGGGGAATGGAGCCATCCTGCTGCATTCCTTCCCCCACCCCTCCACTTTGCTGGCTTGGGTTTTGGGAAGTTGGGCTAGCTCTGTGCAGCAGGGGGGGGGGAGGGGGAGGGCATTGCCCACTCCCTCCCAGTTCTTGGCACAGTGAAAAGACATGTGCAGCTCCAAGCTACAGCTCCTAGCTGCTGCTGGGGGAACAGAGGCCCTTGCCAGCCCAGCCTCCCCCAAGACCTGAGGCAGCAAGCTGGGGGGAGGGGGTGGGGTCTTCTAGTCCAAGACAGGACTGTTTTGTTTTACTAAGCATGTGGGATGGCTGTTGTCTTTACTAATACTAGGGATTGACCTAGTTACTTCCAAAACTGAAAGTATGAACCTCTACAGATTAACTAAAACCCCATTGTTGCTAGTTGAAGACTCACTCCTTTGTGAACTGGTAGAAGGAGAGACGGATAATACATAGTCACTTGTATTCACAAGAGGAACACAGGGTTTAGGCCATATTGAATTTTCCCATGGAAAAGATTCAGATGAATTTTGAATCACCCTAGAAACAGAAAAGTTATATAAACATATAGCAACCGTCAGTCTTGCTTCGCATGCATCTTACTCCCAGGAGAGGCAAGTACAAGGAATAAGAGATTGCAAGAGCATTTGTTTCCTTGTTCTGGGAACGATCTATGGCCCTAATAATGCAAACGCTTATGCTCCTGCTTAATAGTCCCATTCAGCTGAACTGGACCATTCCCAATGTCCCAGTGAACTAAAGGACTCTTAGAATAAGATCTACTTGTGGGCAAAGAACTATCAACAGGATGGATAGTAATCCTATTAACAAGGGTTTTCAGAGGAAATGATCTCTGGGTGCCTGCCTGTGTGTGTTCACAACTATGTGCATGCACATTAGAAATGTTTGGCCTAATAACAATGAAAGTTACATTAATAATCAAAATAAAATCTATACCATGGATCATTTTTTATGCCAAAAATGCACTTATTTGCTCATGTGAAGTGAATCTAAACAAAAAAATTGATAATATCAGAGCAATAAAAAGACAGGGAGGCCTGAAATGACTAAGTAATTAATGCAGGCCTTATGATTAAAGTCAATTTGCCTTCAACATTATGACTTATAATACGCCCTAGGCCTGCATTAATAACCCAGTAGCACATGGCTTTTCTGGTGGTTTAATTATTTATAATGTTTATTGCTTATTAAAACAATGCAATCTGAATGAGATTTATAAAAGTATTTCTTAGTTAACTTTTGCTTATTAAAAGTAAAGACTGGAATTGAGCTCTTCTCACGCAACCCCTGGCAGCACCTCCTTCACACCTCTGTTTGATCATTCCCGGTGAAATGACTACATCCACCAACATAATGGGGTGGTATTCATCCCTTTAACCTGAGGATGTGGTTTGGGTTTTACCATTACCAAAATTGGCAGAGATGGGTACATAACTGAAAAGTGACTATGTGGAGGAGGGCGGACAATGGATTCAAACAGAAGTGACACTCTTACACTTGCAAGAGTTATGTGACACTACTACATGCTCCAGCCACATTTGTGCTATAATCTCTATTATTATAGATGGATTTTAACCTCAGTGGTATATAAGGGGCTTCCATATTGCAACCTGATGGATAAGTAGTGGGCATCTGCCCCTATACTAGACTCTACAATAGAGGAAGGGAGGTTTTAGTCTTCTTTGTGCCTCTGATTTCAGCACAATGCTTGGAGAGCTGAGGGAAATGGCAGCAGGAGTACTTGCTATCGAGTCCTAGGATGGAGGACGTCCTCCCCTTCTGTTACCATGCTGGTCTGAGGGGGTTAAACACCCTTTGGGCTGGTGTATAAGGTGTAAGGAGACACTCGTAGGCAAAACTAGTAGATTCACTACTAGGGTGTCCAGACCGTGGAATAAGCTCCCTTCAGAGGTGGTGCAATCACCTACCCTAGAAATCTTCAAGAGGAGACTAGATAGTCACCTTGCTCGGGTCCCCTGACCCCCAGTTATCTTCTTGCTGGTGCAGGGGGCTGGACCTGATGATCTTCCGAGGTCCCTTCCAACCCTTTACAATCTATGAAAGCTCTTTGTGCCATTTTCTTCTTCCCAACATCCACTTTAAACACCCCTAATGGGATAGGCTAAAGTCTTATTTTTGAATTACAGTTGCATCACAAAGGTCACAGCTGTGGTGGCCACCTTGCGAACACAGTGCATAGGGAGACAGTGACTGAGTCACAAAGGATAACACAGATATTATTACAGCATATCAGTTTGTCTGAGCAAGATGGCTCCTGACAGGAGTTACCGCAGACGTGTCAGTAGCAATTATAAAAAACCTAAGCTCTGCCATACAACTGGCAATTTATAAATGGTAAAAAAGTGCTTTCTACCTTTTAAACTCTCAGCCATGCACCGAATAAAACGAGTAAAGCTTGTTCCCTACAAAATGGTTTCCACAATGGTGAATGCACCTCTAATTAAAACTGACTTCTATTTGCATTCCACAATTTAGAGTCCTTAAAATGCCCCATTTCTGAAATGCCAACAAGGGCCCAATAAAACACATTCTTATCAAGGAAGTGTGACCCCCTCTCCCCCGCTTATATTTCAAAATAAACCCATTATTAATACTTATAATTTGAAACCCAGCTGCAATTTATAAGACATAAAAAATACAGCATTTTTTCAGCTGTGAAAAAAAATGCACGATAGGTTTAGGGAAAAAAAAGCGTGTTGATATTTATGGGATACAAATTCAGAATTAACAGGATTAAAAAAATATGCCAAAGAAAATTACTTAGTGTGGTTCCAAGTGACAGTACAGTTTTCCTTCTTGAATATCTTTATAAGGGGTAAGATTTTTATTGTTAAATGACTTTGGAATTGCTGTGAAGGACAAAAAATATACTAAGAGCTTTATTAATTTCAAGTAGACTGTGTTTAGAGAAATGGAAATCCGCTTCAGCAATAAATACAGCACGTAATATATGTATATCAGCTGAAGAGAAGAGAATTTGTTCAGAATATAGACAGACTAGAAGAATTTAGTATTCTTTGGTCACCTTTCTTGGGAATTTATGATTAACCCAACGTGACATTATACACACACACACAAAATTAACTCAACATGACATATATATACACATGTACACAGACACATATATATAAATACACATACACACACACATGCATACATATGCACACACACATACACACACACGCACACACACACAGATGTAGATACACAGTAATAAGGCAAGACCTGCAGTTCCCATTCAAGGGAGACCTAATATCTGTGTCTTTAATGATCATTGTGTATCATAGTAGGGAAGGGGGATGTAATGAATGTTAAGCAAAACAAAGGCTCAACCTCTCTAAGTAGTTCAGCATTAAATGCCCATGTCAATCATTTACTGATTTCAATAGAACGATATACGTACCTAAATTTACACGTTTAAGTAATTTGCTCAGTTGTGGCTTTAAACACTCCCATTTACAGAAGATGTCTTTATGTGCAGAAGCCAAACAGACAATTTGCAGAGGGATTTTGATTTGACAGTTTGAGGAGAAAGGATGTAAAGCCATTCTCAAGCCGCGTCCTAGAATTTGCAAATGCAATCCACACAGATTGTCAGTTCTTCAGGGCACAGGCCATCTTTTTTATGATGCATTTGTACGGTGGCTAGCATGGTGGGATCCTGCCCTGTGCCTGAGGCTCTTGCATCTTATTGTGTTAAAATTATCATTATCATCATTAGTGCACCAGATCTAAGAGTAGCTTCTGATGCTGCATCAAACTGGTGGCTCCCTTTCTAAAGGGAAATCTTGGAACAGATAAAACTTGCTAGTTAAACGATCCCAGGTGGGAGGGTGAAAGGGAAAAAATGGGAAGAGAGATATTTTATTCAATCAAAAGCAGGGGGAGAAATGAACTCCTCCCCCCACAAAGTGGGCATGACCAAGACATCCTGGCCCCGTTCTCATCCATAACTACCTATAGCTCTTTATTACTTTCCCAGCCTCATGTCAACTCAGGAAACCCTCAGGCTGTTCTCTAACAATACGAGAGGGAAAAACGCGCACAAAGCAGGACTGGGAGCAGGTGAAAGCAAAAGAGAATCTCAAGCCATCTTTGTACTTCTTCTCTGATCCGTGCTCCACTCCTGTCAAGCAGGACTGAAGACCTGGCTCCAACTGTCTCCTTTTATCACTACTGCAGCACTAGGCATGCTCATCACCTGAACCCTCCTGAGAATCTCAGGGCTGTAATTTGTCCCTTCTTTGCCAACTAAATTGTCAGGGTTTCTCTTTATTTAAAAATATTATCCCGCTTAATCTCTCCTGCTTTCATTATGACTGACATTGTGACAATAGTACCTGGTGTGAAGGAACTCCAAGCACGAAGGGTGAATGGAGCACCTAAAACAGATTTATAGCTTCCCTTGATATTTTAACGCTAACAAGTTTAGTACTCAAGAGTTGCAGTTTTTCTAGTGGCATCTTTATGCGACTCAGCTGACTCTCCCACCGAAATTTATGCCTGCTCAAGTACATCCTATGAACCACAATCACAGTCTCAATAAATCCAGAGGATACTTTATATGACAGTGGACACTTCTCACATGCCCATAATGTGGTGCACAGAGCGCCGTGCATTCTGCATTGCTTTTCATTAGCAGAACTCTGAACTTATTCTCGGTTATAACAGTGAAGGAACACAGAAGGGAGAGACTGAATCTAGGAGGAATGCTTTCCTCCCACAACTCTGCTTCTTTCACACTACTATCCCTTTCATTTTGAGTTTTAATACTGCCTTCAGCCATCTATATAAACTTCCCTATAGTTGGACTAGATGATACTGCAATGTCTCCATGCAGGAGGGGATAGAAGGGAAAAGTTCTACTTTCATGGAATCATTTCCAATACTGACCTTCTCACTGGGATTATAAAGGGGTTGCTTTCATTGAGCTTGAGAGGACAGGAACAAAATGAGGGAATAAACACAGCCCATAACATGATCTCTTTACCTCTTAGCATCCCCCCAGGAGTTATGTCAGCAGAAGCCTGCATGGGAAGGCCTAGGGTGGCCATTGAGGTACCTCAAGAATAGAGGACAGTTGCATTTAGTGCAACTATCCCCACCACCATGAATGTTGCGTGCCGCCCGAGGCTGGGGGGTCATGGTGAGCTCCTGGAGGCAGCAGTGGCCATGGCGGTGTCGGTGGTGAGCGGGGAGCTCCCACAGGCAGCCACGGTGGTGTTGGTGGTGGGGCGGTGACAAGCGGTGAAAAATAGAGGACCTAAAGGCGTCTGGTTTCATACGAATAGAGGACAGAGGACCAGAGAACCAGACTGTCCTCTATAAAACCGGACAAATGGCCACCCTAGGAAGGCCTCCTATCCCATTACATCTGCATGGTGGGAGTGATGCCATTGTGTTAAGAGCTTCAATTCCTCCTATCACTTGTGTTTTACATTTGTGCCTCCCTCGCAGTGAGCAGTGGGAATGAACAAGGCTTATCTCTGCTAGTGAAAACAGCAAGGAAGTGTCAGCCTAACCTAGTGCCATTTCTTACTTAAGTTCCCTAGAGGATTACAGTGCGACTAACAACTCTAGCTCCCTTTTCTAAAGGGAAACCTTGGCACAGAAAGAACTTCCTGTCTGCACCGTCCCAGAAGAGTCTGAGGTGGAAGGAATGGAAAAGAGCTGTTCAATGGATAATGCTGTCATTTGTAGTGCAGCAGTGTCTCATCTGCCGCTGTGCTAGGGAGAGAGTCTTCACCTGCAATCTAAGCAGACACAACCAGGGAAGCAGTATTGCTGTTTTACAGGAAGGAAACAGAGAGCTTGCCCAAAGGCACAAAGCAGACTTGGATACTGACCCCAGGCCTCCTGAGATCTAGACCAAATCTTTAACTGCAAGATCATCCCTTCTTTCTATTTAATTCTGATCAGCATCAGGGCTAGAAAGAGACATGCAAAAAGCCTGGGGTGGAATCAATATAAGTTACATGGCTTTCTATAAGCAGAGTAGTTCAGATCAGTAGCAAACAGGACACACGTCTACCCTTTGGTGGGGTCAGGGTGGGGAAGGGGAGCAAATCTTAAACCAGGTTTTACCATTTTTAAACCATCTGTGTGTGCCAAACTTCTGTTCTGTTATGGGTATGGACCAGTTTTGTGTGCTGAACTTCTGTTCTGTTACAGGTATAGACCGCTTTCCAATCACTTATACCACTAGAAGTGCAATGTCTGTACCTGGCCCAAATGTCCACCATTCCCTGGCTAGGCCTACTGTGCTTCTTGGTGCCCAGGATTGGCCTTGGCTATGCCTAAATCCAAGTCTAGCATATGTGGGCCCAAGACACCTGCTCACCAGCTGCATTTGAGGGTGGTAATCTGCAAGCCACCAGAGATGGTCCTTGACTGGGTTCATACTCCTGGCTGTCTGTCATATTAATGAATGGATTCACAAAAACACTAAATAACAAAAATAAGCTCTAGGGCGGATGCAAGAACCAGGTGGTTGAGGGGTTTTTGGTGTGATGCATCTGGATGTTGTTTCTTCAGCTGCAGGGTCAAGGTGGTGCAACACCTCATTTGGACCTCTCTTTTTGTCAGTATTTGGATGTTATAATGCAAAAGCTTCCATCAAGTTAGAAGGCTCAGCTGTGCTGGGCACTACATGGATACATACAATGATTTCCATCCCCATCTCAATTAGTCAATTCAACGCTGCATTCACTTATTTGCAACTTTGCAATTGCAGCTTTTCAGAGACAGGAAAACGGGTTAAATATGTTGAATGAGCTATTTGCTGAGTTCTACTAGTTAAAGATGTAGGCACGTCTGCTTTGTCTCGTAACTTGGATTCTGCGTAGTGTTAACAGTGCTTTTGCCTCCATCCGTGAATGCTGCTACATTGCCTTTAGATACTCATACAAATGGCAGTCTTAACTCCAGTGAAGAGTATTTCAATAAGATAGCAAAAGCTTGCAAATATAAACTTGTGTTTCCTTGCAATGCTTTGAAATCTAAGAAAAATGCACTAGAGTACAGCCTTACTAAATGAGACTGAAAGTTATTTTATGTTGCAATCAGCCGGCATCTAAACCCATTGGCTTCAATGGATGAAGTTAGCCCATTATGTTCTTTTTTTCCATCTTGACCTGTAGATGACTGACCTCAGTTTGATCAATTCATTCAGGAGACCCAATGATCTTATCAAACATGACCTGCTAACATAATTCCCCATGCCAACAATTTTAGAAGAGCAATAAGCTACTTTATTGCCAGAATCCAAGTCAGAGGAAGGAATTGACTATAAACAGAGCAGTTCAAAAGATAAATATTTAACTATGGACTTCATGTCAGAGTCTATAAAACATAATATTCGCCACTTGGTTCAAAGCCAATGAAAAATTCTAGTACACAATGGACTCCTACTTTTCATGGTTATTTAAAGCAAATTAACAATGACAGTAATGTAATTTCCTTGGCACCATTCTTTTTCATTTCTTTTCAGCTGCATCTTGCTGGAATCTTTGGAGAAAAGTTTAAACTGATTTCTAGAAATCCGTTCAAATGAATGCACTTTACCATTATATAGACTTCATGTGTTAGCAGAGGTGCAGGAGAAACATCATTTGCATTGCCATTTAAATACATGGCTTATGCAGAAGGAGAGATGAAAACTGACAGCAGATATTTTTCAAGACAATAAATATTTACCTTCACCAAAATACAGAGTTAAAATGTACAACTGTGACTGGCTTCTAATCCCCTGGGCAGGAAAGCTCCTTTTTATGATTTCCTAACAAGATAAGAAGTTGCTAAAGAGTAAGTTGGCTGCCACATTAATTAATGAAGTGGCATGAGCTCTGAATTACAATGCTTGCAAGATGCAAGTGGCTTTTGTACTTCAAAAAAAAGCTAGTGACTGAATTCAGATATTCAGGGCAATATTTTGTGATCCTACATCAGGGCATCACACAATGTACTATATTAAGTTGTCAAATGGCACAGGCCCATTGATTTTGACAGAATCAATGGAACCCTGTCGTGATTGTATACTGTAAAGAGGACCCACTAAATTTATGTGCCTACTGCCTAAAATCATTATTTTTTTTATCTGTAAATCTGTGTAAAAGCAACTCTGGAAACAAAGCCCTCATTTAAGTTTTGCTAAAACCAACGGCAAGACCTGCTTTGAGTTCAACAGGAGTTGGCTCAAGTCCAGAATGTGCAATCTTACAAACTCTGACATTTGGAACTTAATCCAAAATAAGCCGACATTTTTTCCTCAACGTTGCTGGACTTTGGAAAAGATTCCTAAGGACTTCACAAGCAGTAATAGTAAATCAGACCATTTCTTATTGAGAGCTTCTGCGTAAGAAACTAGGCCGTAACCACAGTTTTCAAATTCTACTGTCCTTGAATCAAGATTTATGCCTTTGGGAAAGGGAGACTCCCAGTGAGTTGGGACTTTGCATTTTACCCTGTAGGCTTCTTGTTCCTGTTGCTGCTCTGCACTGCGTCACCGCCAGGAGGTCCCAGCCCAGGAGGAATTCGCTCCCAGTGATTCTAATTTGTATTAATAGCGTTTGCCTCTTGCATTGCACCTTTTCTGTAACTATCACTTGATCTATGTACTGTACTGCACGGGCTGTTTAACAAGCTAGTGTGCTAAGGGAATACTCACAATTCTTTTATCTCCCTCCATTAAGACAGGGCACCGACCTCTACAAAACTTTGGTTCTTCCGGCAGCATTTCTACCCATGCTGTCTGAGTGCATTACCAATTCCCCAAACCCTACTCCTTTCATTCCTAATTAACACAAGCCACATCACATGTGCCACAGAAAGAGGCAATGAGATGAAATGTCTTGATGGTGAGTTGCCTTTTAGGGCTCTGTGCCAAGAAACCTAATTACTATAACCCATCAGAGGCAGAAATTATGTAAAACCAGCTTGTCAGTGGGGATTGTGTTACTGTACGAGAGGAAAAAAAAAAGGAAGTTGTAGGTGATCCTATGAAACAGGCAGACTAGTAACACAACAGATATTGGGAAACATCTTGCATTTTTAAACCACCAAATCTACAAGTATGTTCTCAATTGGCTTTTCAGCCCAATTCAAAGGATTATAATTTCAGACCACTTGCATTTCATAATTTAACAAAACTCAGGATGCTAATATTTGTGCATCACTAGGGACATTTTAAATTGCTGTGCTGCAAAAATTTAGCAAACGGCCTGTGGAGGAACTTTAGCTGCCTATTTCACTATTAGTAGGTTTTCTAGCAGTGGTGGAAGCCTATGCAACTTGCCATATAGGATCTTAATATCTGCAACTTTAATTTTGCTCTGAGTAAACTCGTACCCAATCTAATATAAAACGTGTCTCAGAAGGCTTCAATAAAGTATATTGCATTGTATTAATTCAGTCTGTTTTGACGTGGATTTTCTTTTTTAAAAGTTTCCCTGTAATTAGCACTTGCAAATGTTGAGTAGCTGACAGTACCTTTTGGAACTTATACCCAAGATGCAATCATATCACTTTACTGGAAGTAACTCTGAGTAAAACAATCTGTAACCTGTAAAACAATCTCTGGTCCTCCCTTACGCCTACCAATATATTTTAGTTAAAAAAAAAAATGGCCAAGTAATTAAATCAGCACATACCTCTACTAACAACGTGCTATAATTCTACCCCACACTTTGGTAGGGGTAGAATCTCTGCACACAATTATTTACACCCTGAGGTTTTGTTTCGTGATATAGTGTTAGGGTAATACAAACCAAGTTACTTTAAAACTCTTTTTTTCCCCTCTTTAAACTCTTCTTTCCTCATTTTAAATATAAAAAAAAAAAGTTTTCAATCATAACCCTGCAGTAATGACCACATTAATTCAGTAATTACCGCTAAGTACATTGAGTGTAGCTCCAAACACTCATGTTTTCCTTTATGCAAATAGGCACCTATGTCAACAGAGTGTCAGTAGCGGCTACTTTATTAAAGAAAGACATTAGCCAAGTTTTGGCTTGTTTTTTCCCCTTACTCTCTCAGTAGTCTTCATTAATATAATAAAACCCTCATTATAAAATCATTAGCGTAAATGCAAATAAAGTCTTACATTGTTAATGGCCCCACAAGGTCCTTAATCACTTGAAAAGTCATGCTGCATTAACTATAACATCGATTACACATGATAAAAGGGGAAGATGTGAAAGACATTACGTTACCTTTTTGAACTATTAACGGAACAGAAGGCTCTTTGCATTCCAAGTGATTTCTCTGTGGTGTTTATATTTTGGAATCTAAATACCTTCATTAACGTATCACTAAAAATCCATGGAAAATTTATGATCAAAAGACTTGTTGGCTCATTATCACCTTGTCTCCTTGAGTCTCTTCATTTCGTCTGCTGCCTCCCAGCCCCACCAACCCAAAGTTCAACTCTCTTCTGTTTCTCCCTTGAATGGATTAAACATTGGTATGAACTACCAAGTAAAGCGGTGAAGTCTCCATCTTTGAAAGTCCTCGCACCTAGGACTAAATGCCTTTCAGAAAGATCTTCTGTAGTCAGACACACGTTGGTGACCTCAAGCAAGAGTAACTGGATGAAATTCTAAGGCCTGCATTACAGAAGAGGTCAGGACTAGATAACATAATGGTTTCTTTGCCTCTCAATATCTATTAATCCCCACCTTTGATTAGCAGCTTACCTAATAGATTTTTAAGGCATTTCCATAGCTTTTTGTGCTACAATACAGTCCAGTCATTTAAACCCACCCAGTCAGCACAAATGCTTGCAGTCATACACAATTCCTAAAGAATGGTCTCAAAACACAGATATCAGCTTTGGCAATGTACAGGTAGAAACATCCCTTGGAGGTTACTGCCTTCCAGAGCTTGGCATGGAGGCAAAGGCTCTTGGGGGTCACCTTCCTCTGCTGCCAGCAAATCTCTGTGATAACGACTGTCAGAGAGCCCCATTCTCCTCTAGGGTTGGCCCACATAGAGGATAACAATCTACTACTTTCATCAACTCCATTAGTACCAGGGACGGCTCGACCCTATTCAGCAGGTAGCAGGATTTCAAATCTAAAAATGCTGTATGAATATGATTCTACAGAGCTTTTATTTGAGTTTGCTTTTTTAAAAAAAACCCAGGGAATTACAAGCAAGTGATTACGTAAAAAGAACATCATTAAGGTTGCAAGTCAAGTACTCCAGCGTTAGGAAATGCCAGCATCAAGACTGCCTTGCACAACTTTAATTCGGCCTCCCTGAGACCTTTTTTCACACCATGCCCTGGATGCATTATGATGTAGTCTTTAATTACCGAGAACAACTTCCGAACCAGTTCTGCCAAGAGACATGCCAGTCTTCTGAAGTGAGATCAAGGAAGTGATCTGCTTTTCATCTTGCTATATTGTGTGATGCAGCCCTTGTTAGCATATTGTAGCCGCTATTTCCAAAGGGGTTTCCCACATATACAGCTTAGAGAAGCACTGAATACCTGAGGCTTTCAAGTTAGTTAAGGAATGACAAAGAATCATGTCAACATCTGGTGAGCAGACAGCAGGAAACAATATATAAAAACAGTGAAAGAAACTAAAAGAAATTATTTTTACCCTTTCAACTCTGGGGTGTACAATTGGAGTTCACCCAATTCCTTTCCGATCTGAAGGCTCCCAAGCATGTGGCCAAGGTATTTGTTAATGTTAGGTAGTACATAGGTCAAAGCACCCACTTGTTCTAGGTGCGACCGTTAATGTTAATCAGTCCATCTGGGGACTGGGGTGGTGCCTATGACTGGCACCTCAGCTAGCACGCTCACATCTAACTCAAGGTATGGCACTGCACTGTGCTGTGTAGACATAGCTTGTGTGTCTCATTTCTCCACCTATAAAATAGAGACTGTAGCTTTTTCCTGCTTCACACAGGTGTTAACAGACTGCCTCAGAGTTTATAATGCAAGGAAGAATCACAATTTTTCCCTTCAGGTCCACTGAGCTTCAAGTTGGTCTGCTGATACCAACCATTTGAGTTCATCCAGTCTTTCCCAGTCCTAAATTTAGAGTCGTTCAGGGGTGACCAATTTGCGGCATGTGCCACTAGTGGCACAAACAGCCTCTGTGTGTGGCATGTGGCAAACTGGGGCCAAGCACCACAGGAGCAGATGTGGGAGGTTGGAGAGCAGCAGATCAGACAGGGATCAGAAAGCAGAGCAGCAGAGTGGACAGCAGCAGGAGATTGGAGTAGCACTTGGCATAGGTGCGGGACTAATTTGTGGCATGCCTGCCAAAGGGTTGGCCACTACCGGACTAGTTCATGCAGGTATCTGCTACTTGCCAGTCGAGCCATGTTGATCTCCTTGTCCAGGACCTGCACGATGCCAGTGCAACACACTGATTAGCAGGATCCCCTTTATTTTTATCCCTGCTCCCCTTAAAGAGTCTGGCCCAAAATGCTTCCAAGTAGGAATCTACATATGTAGAGATAATGGCCCACGTCTGATCTTAGCTTTCTTCTATTCAGGTCTGAGTAACTTCAGTACCAAGACAGTTTGCAGATTCCTAATTCTGAAGAGTGAAGTTAGATAATTCCCCCTGTTTGACGAGGTGTGTTAAAGCCAGACCTCTGGCCTGGGTTTGGAGAATAAGTTTCCTGTTCAGCCGTACTGCTATATGTTGTGCCCCATGCAACCTGCAACAATATTTTATATACCCACCCAGTAAATACTGTTATCATGAATACACCCTCATGTGATTGCAATCTCCATGATTTTCATTACAAATAGGAAAATTGCTCACAGAATCCCCTCACCCCCTGGAAAAAAAAGGGTCTAAGTGTGAAAAGAGGTCACAAAATATTTGCAGTTATTCTTCGTACGTGCCCAGTCCTATCCTCGTATGAATGAACACCAATTGGTAGGTGCCATCAGTCTCACAACACAGACATTAAGTAGGAGAAAGGTAACTTTCTTCTGCTGAGGAGAGCAAAGAAAGAGAGATCTAGCTCTTCTTTCTTTTTTTTAGGTTTTTTCCATTCCTCTCTCAGAATTCACAACCCTTTCCCACTAGTATTTCAGAGACTAAAAACCATTCCTTATTTATAAAGACCTTGACAGCCTTCTTTTGCACTTAGAGTGACACTGTGAGGAACAGTCCCCTGAGAAAAAAAGTGAAGCAAGATGAAAAATTATGCCATATTATGCCTAGATTTTAATTTTTTAATCAGCCTGCCTGAACTTTCCTCAATAGCAAGAGGGAAAAAAGGCTGAGTACAAATGATTTCTTCAATCATTTGGGGCTCTTTTAAAATTGGAGTGGGGGGGTTGTGGATTTTTTTTGATAGCAATCTAAGATAAAGTGGTAGATGGGAAATTTTACATGAATGGACTAGAAACAAGATCAGTCGAAGGGTGGAGTGGCTGCTGGACAAATTTCCCTATGCACCCTAAGGAACTTAGTTGTTGCAAGATTAATACTTAAGCACACAGAAAGTGTCTATGAGAATGCACATATCCAGGGGGGATTTCCTAAGGCCCCAGTTAATGCTATTTTTCTGATGCGAGAGCAGCAAACATTCAACTCACGGCACAAGTTCACAGTGAAGTGAATCTAAACAAAAGCAAATTGCTTAGGTCTCAAACCACCGAAGGCAAGTATGAAGTCACATTGTTGGAAATTGGAGAGATGGGAGGAGGATGAAGAAAAGAGCTGTTTTTCTTGCTGTGGCTGGATTGCCTGGGATCTGCCAGAATTTCTCTTCCAGCCACATCCCCTCTGGATGGGAGGTGGCCCCTCAATGTCAGATCTTCCAAGAGGGCAAAACCCCCTGAATTACACTGCAATAACTAAGAGCAAATCTTAACACTTGCTTAGAGCTTTTCCATAAAGCTGTTACATTTAAAGTGGATTCTGCACAGTGCAACGTCCCCACCTGCTCATGTTCGAGTCTACTTAGCAGAGGCTCTTTCAGGCAGACTTGTTTTCACCAATTATGTTGCCAACCGGCTTGTCTTGTTATAAAATAAAAAGCGTGGTGCTTTTTCAATAAAACCGTCTAAAACAAAGTCAAGTGGCATCAGCACATAAAACTCTGCCTTCACATTCATGTTCACTGACGAGTGGTTCCCCCCCTCTCTTGTATCAGAGCTATTTGCAGGGGGATAAAGCATATATCTATATTGCCAACTGGCATTCCTTGTTACTCAACTTAATACTCAGCTAGCAAGTATTCAACAAAGGAGCTGGAAACAAAATAGGATAGAACAGTTGGAGATTTCTGGGGAAAAAGTTGCAATGAAAACTTGTTTTCAAGGAGGAAACACTGTAAGATATGCTGAGCTATAATGTGCCTTTGAACACAATTGTATCGGTGTTTTTGTTGCATATCTATTGCCGAGCTTACATTCACCTGGAGCTTTGATTACTGGGATAAGCATGGCAGCTAATCCGCTTCTCCTGCCTGCCTCTCCTGTCCAGAACCCCGGTGGTGTAAGAAGGCTGTGAGTTGTAAGAAGGGGAGTCAGATTGTGTTATTATGGTTTAACTTATATGTTAAAGCTCTGAACCTAAATGACCGCACAGGCAAGATGTACACACGAACACACACTCTTGACTAACTTGGATTCTCATCATTTATAGACGTACACATTGCCTGTGCAAACACATGCGCCAGTCATTCTAGGGCCTACTGGGTTCTGTCCTGCTTTGAAAGCACAGGAAAGGTTGCAAGGAGCCTTCTCAACCTTGCATTTTCTGAGCAAGGAGCTGGTACAGACACAGAGGGTGCAGATGGGACATCTCCAGCTATGTGGGTGCAAACCACTCCTTACCAGGTGGCATTTACACTAATCACCACTGAAGCTGTCTGCACCATCTTAAGGGAGAATACCTAGCGCAAACACCCATCCTTTTGGAAAGGGCTGTCACCCGCAGCCCTTGCTGAGCCCATCCCATGGAGATATACCTCTGTCAGCCTCTTTCAGCTAGAATTTCCTAAAACTGCCTGACACAATTCAGCCCTGGGCCTCCAATATCCAGCCGCTGAGCTGACTGATATTGCTTTAAGGGAGAGAGCCTGCCTGACGGCATTACCAAGCATCTGCTTGAGGGGTCCCTTCAGCCTCATCCCTGATTCTCAGTCAGCATCCCGGAAAGGGGCATGAGATCCCAGGACCATTATTTAGCATGATTGAAACAAGAACAGGGACATTTTTTACCATTATCCTCATTACTGTGATTGCACCTGAAAGGATAATTGTCATTTTTCTGCTCTCGTTAGCACCATTGTCCCAGAAAAGGGATATTGTAGTGGATGGCTGATAGATGCTGTGCATCATTATGGAACCATTTCAAACCTTAGTATAACCTTGTCTGTATTCAGCACCACCAAGCAGCAGGCAGTCTCCCTAATGCTGTTACATGTATAGGGCTGAACTTCGCCACTCCTGAGCTGCGCTGCCTGCTGCCCCAGACTCCACGTACATGGCTTTGCCTCCGCTGCCCTATGCAATGACTAATGGTAGAGCTGTGCTAGGGACACTACCTTACCATGCCTATGCAGAGGCTGGATACTCAGCTGAGGTAAGTCAGACCAGGATCTAGCCCCGCTACCTCTGAGGCTATAGGGGGAGTCCTACCTCCAATACATTTGGCTTCAGCATAGCATCATGGAAAATTAGGGCTGGAAGGGACCTCAGGAGGTTGCATCTAGTCCAACCCTCTGCTCAAAGCAAGACCATCCCCAACTACAGCATCCCAGTCAAAGCTTTTTCTACACAGCTCTTAAAAACTTCTTAGGCAATTCCATGATTTCACAGTCTCTCTGGGCAGCCTTTCCCAGTGCTTCTCAGGTTATTCACCTCCTGAGGTCCCTTCAAACCCTAATTCTCCAGTTAAGGAGATACACTCATATTTTACTAACTACAGAACATCCCATGGGTTGTAAGACTTATGGCCAAATCCTGCTTCTGGTATTTATTTAATAGATTTCATAGACATTCAGGCTGGAAGGGACCCTGGAGGATCATCGAGTCCAGCCCCCCACCCACGGGCAGGAAGTCAGCTGGGGTCATAGGATCCCAGCAAGATAGACATCCAAATGTCTCTTGAAGGTGTTCAAAGTGGGTGCTCGAACCACCTCCGGTGGCAGCCTAGTCCAAACCTTGGGGGCTTGGACAGTAAAGAAGTTCTTCCTGAAACGGTCGCAGAGGAGTTTGTGACCATTCGACCTTGTCATCCCTTGGGGCACTCTGGTGAACAGACGTTCCCCCAGATCCTGGTGAACACCCCTAATAAATTTATAAGTGGCCACCAGATTGCCCCCGAGCCTGCACTTTTCCAGGCTGAAGAGTTCCATGGCTCTCAGCCTCTCATCATAAGGTCTGTTTTCCTGACCTCTGATCATGCGCATGGCTCTCCTCTGGACTCTCTCAAGCTTCTCCACATCCTTCTTGAATTGTGGAGCCCAAAACTGGATGCAGCACTCCAGCTGCGGCCTCACCAAGGCCGAGTACGAGGGGAGAATGACGTCCTGGGATTTGCTTGAGAAGATCTATGGACACAAGCCAGCATTTTCCTTGCTTTACTAGCTGCAGCATCACATTGAAGGCTCATGTTCATCTTGTGGTCAATCATGACCCCAAAGACCCTTTCATCTGTAGTGCTAACCAGTGTTGCACTGCCGAGCCTATAAGCATGCTGCAGGTTTTTCCTCCCAAGGTGGAGAACCTTGCATTTTTTGGTGTTGAGCACCATCAAGTTCTCATCCGCCCATTTCATGAGCCTGTCAGGATCCGCCTGGATCACCTTCCTGTCCTCAGGTGTGGACGCTTTACCCCAGAGTTTGGGTCATCGGTGAACTTGACCAGCCCACTTCTGACACCCTGGTCTACATCATTGATGAACATGTTAAAAAGTAAGGGCCCTGGGACAGAGCCCCGAGGGACCCCACTGGTCACAGGGCATCACGATGATTGACTTCCATCAACCACCACCCTCTGGGTCCTGCCACGGAGCCAATTCCCCAGCCACCGGATTGTGGTGAGGTTGAGACTGCAGTTAGACAGTTTTGCCAAGAGGTGATCACGGGATACCAGATCAAAGGCTTTTTAAAGTCAAGATATATGACCTCAATCTCTTCCCCCTTGTCCAGGTGATAGGTCACCTGGTCATAAAAGGAAATGAGATTGGTCAAGCAAGACCTACCTGCAACAAACCCGTGCTGGGTATCCTTCAGGATATTGCCATCAGCTAACCTCTTTGATAATCTTTTCCAAGACCTTTCTCAGGATAGAGGTCAGGCTGATGGGTCTGTAGTTTGCCAGATCCACTTTCCTCCCTTTTTTGAAGATGGGCACCACATTGGCCTTCTTCCAATCATCGGGCACTTCAGCAGAGCACCAGAAGCTCTCAAAGATCCGTGCCAGGGGCTGAGCTATGATGCCTGCCAGCTCTTTGAGTACCCTCGGGTGTAAACTATCAGGGCCAGCTGACTTGAAGGTATCCAGCCTGTCAAGGTGTTCCTTTACAAGGTCAGCTTTGATGGATGGTAAGGAATCTCCCTCACCCGGGCCTCCCTGTCCTGCAGTGGGCAGGGTTATCCCATGGGACTGGTGAAAAGCTGGCCCTCCTGAAATCAGACTAACAATGTGATTGCCACAAATACATCGCGCCTCAATTCTTAATTGTAAAGTTGTGAACTAAGTACACTGGGATGACACCTGCCTCCAAGTCATTTAAGGATTGGTAGAGGAACCATGCCAGTTCCACTATGGAAGAGGGGAAATATGGGAAGGCTTAAATACTGGAGACAGATGAGAGTGCAGATATGTTAGAGTTTTCTTACCCTTGGACTTGAAAGGGGTTTTCAGAAGGACGAGTGGAGTAGGGACAATGCAACGGCGTATGGATTCATAGGCCCAAACTAGCCACTGGAGATAGGAGGTGGTTGTATTGCTTGGCTTGAACTGGAGCCACACTAAGGAAATGGCCCACAGAGAGAATGTTTTTTCCTACAAGTCCATTTCAAGATGCCATTTTGGACAATACTTTGGCAGGAAACCTCGATTAGCATGAAGTGTTCAGAAGCAAAGCCCTTTCTGGGCTTGAAATAATTCTCAAGTGCTAGCTCATTATTTCAGAGAAAATGTGCTCATGAAAGGAGGCTGGCAGTTCCTCTATAATGTCTCAAGTTACTTTTAGAAATGATTCACTGGACAAATGTATGCATTATTAACTTGATCTCAACATACATTACTAGCCAGTGTGAGCTTTGGAGGAGCCAAGCATCAAATGAGAGCTCTATCACATAATCCAGCTAAGCCATACATGCAAATGATCAAATATTAGAGCTTATTAAATATACATGCATGGCTTTCAGAAATGCAACTAAAACAGTGACCTGATTCATTACCACTATCCCAGACTTCCTATACAAAGATGCTCCCAAGCCTTAAAATGCTACCCTTTCTCGGACAAAGAACACAGAATGAGGTGTTCATGTGCATGACTGAATTTATTGACGAGTTACCCGTAATTGCAAAGCAAAATAGAGGGAAGAGGATCTGGGAAGGCAGATATGAATAAAGATTGCAAAACTACTTTTCACCTTTGTTTTAGGTTTTAAATGACTCCCCTTTAGATGTCCTCCCACCCTTTTTCAACTCATTTTCTGCTCGTATCCTATCTCATCCCTTGAGTGTGCAAGCAGTAATATTTCATGAAACAACCCATTTTCCAGCAAGTCTTGCAGATTAAATGAGGATTTTGAATGTGCAAATCCAATCCTAAAAGTCAGTATCATAGCTGATTCTTGTGGCATTATTTCTAGCTTTGTGATTTTCAAGTGTTTTGCTTAAAACTGCAACTGCTAGTATCATGTTATCCTGTGACAACTGGAGCTTTTCTTTTTAAAAAATGTTTATTTCTAACCCTTGCGCTTGCAGAGAAAAAGCTTGAAAATGTGAAGCCAGTGCAGCCCCCGAAACCCAGAAGGCAAATAATAATAATAATAATAATAATAATAAAAGAACCCCTCAACATTTGTTATTATTATTAGTTTTTAAATCTCATGATGGGGAAGAGGAGGACAGCCTCATTACTTTTGAGCATTTGGGGTTGGCCAAATTGTGGTCATCCCACCAGGAAACAGAAGCATATCACCAAACCCTTCGCACCCAATCCAAACAGGGCAGTTAGATCAAGAGAACAATAAACCACGAGTGCATTAAGAGAATACACAGTAGTGTGTCTCTCCGCCGCAGCAGCCTTCATCAGCTTCCGCTACTGAGCTGCCGCTATTGCCAACTGCAGACTGCTAGAAATTTAAAGGTGTAGGACACAGCGAAAAAGGTAATGAGAGAGGAATAATGAAGATATAATTAGGTATTTCTAGAGTATGTATCCCAAAATCTGCATTGGGCGTTGCAGACACCCATTCATTCCATTTCAGCGTTTAGGCTCCAAAGCTGCATTTTCATCAGAATCTGGTTTTTTCCTCACTGGTGTCTGATCCAGTATTCAGCATTGGGCCTGACTCAAAAAGATGTTTCCAAAGACATTGATTTTTATACTGATGTCTTCCTAAACCTATGGAAATTCCTGTTTAACTGGTATCTCTAATCTGAGAGGTGATTAATAAGCCGGTCACTATTCTTCTGCTCTCAATACAGCTCGGTTTATTTTCTCTGTGTAAATAGGAGCGTTTCTTTTGCATTTGGGAACACAAGGAAGAACTTCACCTCTCACTTCTAGTCTGAATCTGTCAGTTTAAGAAATCTGTAAGAAGTGTTTGTGTTCTCTCCTAGGGCATTTGGCTGGTACTCGTTTAGATCTTTATCAAGTGGAAGTGACTTTATCATGTCAGTGTGATGTGAGGTCAGGAAGCGGAGCGCGCTAATCCCATCACAATGCCTCTAAAAACTCCTGAATGTATAATGTTATGGCTAAAATCTAAAACCCAGAAGCCATGCTGAAACAAGTGGTTAGTGTTCATCTCAACAAAGAGGCAAAAAACTGTCATAAGTTAGCTACCATCATATCTCACAAGTCATATTCTTTGTTTCTTGATGAAGACCTCTATATTTCATTGTACCTGAACAACACACGAGTAGGGACCGACCGAATTCACAGCAGAAGTCGAGTGCACGGTGGCTCCTTTAATCATGCATGTTTCGACCCATGTGCAACAAACCCCTTCCTCTCCCCACTGCCCTTTCCGCTGCTGATTAGCAGAGGACCCCGCGGCTCCCTCCTGATCAGCACAGAAGCTAAAACCATGGTTTTAAACATGGCACCATTTTTGGCTCCCCGCCAGACAGCAGCAAATAGTAGGGCTGTCCAGGCCCCATCAGCCAATCACCAGCATGGGCAAAATAGCACCATATGTTAAACTCCAGTTTTTGCCTCCCTGCTGGTCAGGAGCAAACTGCAAGTGGGGCCCCTCCACCAGTCAGCAGGGATGGGGTGACCTGCAAAGTTAAAGGAGCACCCCATTTCCACCATGAATTCAGTAGGTGCCTACCCATGAGTGTAGAGTGCATTGTTTCTTCTAATTCTTCTAACAGATGGGGACACTTAAATCAGTATTTGCAAATTGGGGGAGCTGCTGGAAGAAAAGGGTCATTTTAGCAATGTCTTTGAGATCTAGTGCTCTTTGTATTCTTTCCATTTTAATGGAGCTGATATACCAAGGCTTTTCTGGCTTCTAAATGCCACTTCTAGGTGGGAATAAATTGTCAGCAGTGACAGGGCCTCAATCATCATTAACCTGCACTCTCTACACAAGCTCAGTGCATGCATGTCTATTTTGTTAATCTACTTTGAGAAGACAAAGCTAGTTTAAACAGAATGACATCAGAAAGACATTTTTTCCTAGAGCTTCAAAGAAAGGTTCTGACCCGTATCTTCAGCACCTCAGTTCTTTACGTTATAAACTCCCTTCTCCGAATGGCATTATAATACCAGAATAGAGATAATGGAAATGTAGTTCCTGAAGCAGCTGTCTTGTCCTGAGCAAGGGATGGATAAAGGAGAGGAAAACAGAAGGACTACCAAACTCCTGCATGAATACCAGACCTCCACAAATATCCTGAGAAATGTAGGATTTTTTTTTTTTTAATGGATCCCGTGTTTAGAGAGTAATACCCCTACCTTAAAATGCCAAATGGAAGATCTCACACAAACTTTCATTATACCTTCTCAAACTGTACGTGAGGGAACAGAGCAATTTCTATTGAGCTAGTCACATTCTGTGAGATTAAACACATGCGACTAATTCAGAGTACCCACAAAAGTCACTTTAAAGCAGATTAGGAATGGCTGGATGTCCACATTAGTGCTTTTCTAAATCAGTGTCACTGAAATGTGCTCTGAGCACTTGTTCCCAGAAGCCACAGACTCTAATGGCTTCCAAAGGCCACTGATTGATTTTAGGAGTGGTAGTGGGGAAAATTAAACTAAACTAGCTGAGAACAAACCAGTTCTTAAACCTGGGTGGAGGTCTCATCCACTGCTATCTGTCTGTCTGTGGATGTAAAGTGCTTTGCAATTGTTTCTTAGTATTGTAAATGTCTCTTATGCAGATGAGACTTTGGTTTCACCTACAGAGCCACACAAGATGATAGATCCATGCTAATGTTCTTAAACTATTGGGTAACTGTGCAATTAAACTTCTGGCATCATTGTAAATGAGCTGAAATGCTGGATTCAGGGCCAGAGCCCCAAAAGTGAGTTTCCTTTCAACAAATGAGCAAGACAGTTATAGCTTGCCAAGAGCCAAAGAAATAATTGGGCTGTCCAGTGGGGATTGAAAGATCCTGACTTCATTTTTTTTTCTTGCTAGCATTTAAAAATGAAATCCTAGCATTTTCATGGGTTATTATGTACCGCACCTTTAGATTTTAAACATGATTTAGGTGTCATTGTGAAACTTTTAACTTAGCACATGTGAACCTTTACTCCAGAAACAGTCCAAGAATGGGAGCCCCCACTTCCAGTATCCAGTTCAAAGGTAAAAGCTCTCTATTGCAAAGTCTACAAAAGGAATTTGGAAACTGCTACTGGATTTTCCATTTTTAACTGGCTGTAGGAATGGCTGTCTTTGAAAACAAAATAAAGTATCCACGGTACTCTAGAAACATGCCCAGCCTTAAACAAGATGTCAAGTGTCATAAATTGTAAGACATGTCCTAAGTAGATGTTTGCAGTATTTCACATTTAATGTTCATCTCGATTCCAAATGCTGCACATTTGTCCCACTGCAAAAGCACTCAGTAATCTACAAAATGGAGGCCAAAACCTGGACCACGATGGTTAATAACAGAAAGCAAAATCCCCATGAGCTGAAAGTGATGCAACACTTGACTATTCTGAGAATTTAGGCTGGTTCCTTGTATGCCACCACTTTGTTACAAGAAGACATAAATATTTTTTACATTTAGCGCCCTAAAGTTTTAATGTTTCTGATTTAAAATGGATATTTCTTTATGGCAATCAGCAGAAGCACAATAAAGACAAACAATGTCTCCCAAACACTTTATTACTGAGCTTGATGATATGGTAGAGTACCTTGTATAACAAAGTGCTCCGCAAAACTCTTCATATTACTGTAGGAATATAAGAACTGCTCTTCTAAATGGAATGGACATGTCTTGGCCAGCTTTCTGCCCAGACATGAAAATACCAGGGGCTTGAGAAGACTGCTGTAGAGAATTTTAGAATAAGCTGCCCATTGGGGTGTCTCCTCCAATCTTAGGCAGCCAGTGGATGGTTAGTGTGTGAAGTATGGTTCCCATAAAGAAAGAGCCTGTGTGTAACTTCTTTTAGCATGAAGATGTTGTTGCACGCCAACAAACACACAGTCCTGGACAGATAGGGATCTAAGTCCAATGGCATGGAATCCAACATGACTGGAGACCCTTGATCTGCTCCAGCCTTCGCAGCCACTGAAAAGGGGGTTACGGTTGTCTTCTGCCTGGTCTGCCATTGAGGTCTTCTTGGATTGCTCTTAGTCAGGCACCTCCCCCTCAACCTTGCCACCATGGATGACCCTACCAGGAGCATGAAGCTCCCAATGGCCTTGCTCTCATGATCATTGGAACACGCAAGCCTCTCCACCACTACAAGGTGGCAATCCCTGGAGAGGAAGCCAATTCCAACAACATTGAGGCCATGATCATGAAAACCAAGTTCACTGGACAGGTCATGTTGTTTGCATGCCTAACTCCCGCCTTCCAAAGAGAACCTTTTTCTCACTGCTGAAAGAAGGTCAACGAAGTAGTGGAAGGCAAAGAAAGAGCTTCAAAGACAATTTGAAGGCAAACATGAAGAGGTGTAACATCGACATCAACACTTGGGAGACCCTGACTCAGGACCAAGCAAAATGGAGGGAGGCTCTTTGGGAGGGACCTCAGTACTTTGAAACAGCTCATTGACAGGCAGAAGAGGAAAAGAGGAACAGGCCAAAAGAACATCAGAACATCCAACACAGCAACACAGTGCCCATCCCCCCTGGAAACACCTGTCCTCACTGCGACAAGACACGTGGATCTAGAACTGGGCTATGGAGCCACCTGCAGACTCACTATTAAGATCCTCGGAAGACAATCTTACTCGTTTGCAAGTGATCGCCCATCGTCATCATCATCTGTGTTTGAAATTGTGGGTTTACAACATTTATAATCCTATCGACTGTGTAAAGCTGATTTAGAATTTTCCATCAGAAAATGACATTGACTTTGATGGAATTCCTTTTCAGAATCTTTTTTTTTTTTTTTTTTAAAGTACTGCACATTTTTGGAATGAAACAACTCCATTTTTGTTAGTTTTGAACAACTTGCTATTTAGAGATTAATTGTATTTTATATAGTAAACACACTGAAACATTTTGTTTTCAGTAATTGGAATTGAAGTGACTTTTAATGGAATTGAAATGAAATGTCTCAGTTGACCTCAAACTCATTTTTAAAAAAAATCAGGTCTCAGGCTGGTTTGCTAGCCTTTGCTGTCATTCCTCTTTGGAGCTGAATGTACTTTGAAGGGATGGAATTTCCCAGGAAACACAAATGCCGGTCGCTGCACAGCTCTGTTTGTTCAGTCTTCCAAAAGGACTGGGCCACCTACTTGCTTTTTCTGCCACTGAAGGTCTCCACTGAATCTATTTGTGTTACTCTATGCCCTCCCTTTCTAGTAACTGCCACTTCCTTTGAAAGGGTATGCCCGCTTGTCTCAGACTTCTTGTAGCATTCACAAGAACCTGAGAAAAATGCCCACGCAAGAAGAAACAGTAAAAGCAAAAATTCAGACCCAAACACTAGCCTCATAAAAGTCCTCAGCATGAATTAAAAGTTAGCTTTCAGCTTAGTTTAAATGTTTCTTTAGCTGGCAGCACTGAGGTGAACCTAAACAAGTTTTGAGTTATGTCTTTGGAAATGATGCACTGGAATGAGACAAAGGAATAATTTCTCTCTACAAAGCCCTGCATTTCCAAAACACTTTTCTCTCTGATCAAAACCTCCTTTTAAATACTAAGGCTAAGTCAACGGACCAAACCCTAGGACCTTAGTCTACCATCACAGCATTCAATATTCTTCACATCCTGAAATGGGAGAAAAGGACAGCCCATAGAGGCAAAACTCACACTTGACTTCATCAGAGCTTTGCTTGAGTTGAAAGTGCACAATTTGGTCATGGGAGAGTTTGAAAATCTGGGGTAAAGGATGCTGCAGGGAAGGGTGGAGGGGGCATTTTGAAGGTGAGCACAAAAGTAAGAGGAGGCAACATTCTCAGGCGAAAAAAAAACTACTCCACTGCTGTCAATGAGCATCCTATCCCGTAGTCTAGTGTGAATACAACAGTGGCACAGCTGGAGATGTGCTTTTTGTGGGTATTTGTGCAATCAAAACTTGATCACTTGAACATGCCTAGAAAGCAAATGCAAAACACACAGAACCAAGGTCACCAATGCAGCTTCATTTTAAATTCAAGCAAATACTTAAGGAGTTTTATCCTTCTTGCTCCTAGGATTTGCTCAGCTCTTTCCAAAACCAGACCATATTACAGCTGTAACAGAGCCACAGAAGGAGGAGAAGGTGCAGAAAATGCAAACAATGGCTGATCGGACTATGCTAACAGTGTTACTTTAGGCCCAGAAGAGGAATGGCGGGGTACATAGCAGGGCTACGATTCTGCTCGGTCTGATGCAGAGGGAAGGACTGGCTATATATTACTGGAGATGCATCATGTCCCATGTTTGCAAAGGCGTTATTCCCTCACAGCAACCTGTGCCCAGGAGTCACAATCTCCTCTACATCATTAGGCCATGAAGAGCAGTAATTCATCCCTACCATTTATTAATTTAGCTATAAAATAGGTATTTCTAAGTGCTTACCATAGGGTACTAGAATTTTGCTTTTTAAATACAAGTAAAAATATAGCCTTGAGGATTTGATTTAATTTAAAAGCTGCTTCTCTTCAATATCCCCATAGGATTAATAAGTTAAAATAATACTTATACTGGCACTACAATGCTAGTGAATCTATAGAAGAGAAAGTCCTTTCACAAGTGTGAAAATGCATAATTGTAACTTAATTTTACAGATGAGGACATAAGGCAGAGTGAGTTGCTTAAGAGCACACGCAAACCAGTTCAGGAACTACACTCTTCTTTCGAGGGATAGATTTTCCATATTGTTCTAGACCAAAAATAAAATAAAGGTTTCAATGAGGTAGAATTTCAGAAAAAAAAATATTTTGGGTTAATCAAAATGTTTCATTTAAAGGTCCAATTATTCAATCCAATTTTGACCTTCCTCTCATTCTGGATTTTAAAAAGGAAAATAAAAAATTTGAAATAAAGTTTTTTTGAAACAAACTAAAAAAACCCCCCACATCTATTCCAAAGAAGATCATTGAAACCTTTCTTTCAGTTTCCCATCTGAAGCATTTCCATTAAGGATGACATGCTTTTCTGTGATATACTTTGCTTTTGAGAAAAAGGCATTTTCTGACAGGGAAAATGTTCCGTAAAAATTGCCAATCAGATCCGAACAGAGTAGTAAATGGCAGCTCCAATGCAAGAACCCAGGACTTTAAATCTATTGCTCTATTCCTTTTCCCCACCTCCAGTCCTGATTTTGGGTTTGCCTGGCTGAAAGAGCTTGCAAGGTAAAAGCCCATGTCTACAAATAAATGGCTTTGGTTAATGCTACAAAAATCCCTACATTCAAGAGTGTTTCAGACATTACCCATAAAACCTCCTGAATGGGTTTAAATGTAATTACGTTTATAATAAAACCATAAACATCGTGAACAGTTGCATGAAATCACTGTTGAAAACCATTTTCTTTCTTTCCTTAAATACCCTCATTTGGATTACAAAATGAAATTAGCAGAACCCTGCCTCCTGAACACAGAAATGCGTGTTGTGTCTGAAAAGCATCCTGATTTGTAAATATTTATTATGCTCCACTTGTACATAAGGAAGGATGCAATTATTCAAATTCACTCCCTGCATTTGTGCTCTTCCACAGTCATATTTGCCAGAAATCTCTAAAGTGGTGGTTTGGAAGAATAGAATTAGAGGATTAAAGGGTAAACCATTTTCAGAGGTACTTCATCTGCACAAAGCATTGTGAGCTTGGTTAATGGCTTCACTTGAGTAGTATAGGAAATATGGTTTTCTGGTTAAAGATGGATGGACCAATCTGGCAATCTGCCCAGCCTCAGGTATTTGCCTGCCATGGAGCGCTCTTGAAACTACTTTTCAAAGTTAACAAGAGAAAGCCTGTATTATGAATGGGACAATTTGTCTGAAAAATAGACAGAAATGCATTGTGATAAGCAATTTGTGTGCACAGTTAGTGGCCTGTGAATGAATTTTCTGCACTGGATTCAAAAGTTTCACAAGCTGAAATTCCAGTTTATTGAAACTGGCCCAAAGCCCTTATATTGTCAGCCCCTTGCTGTTTCCAGCTCTGATGGGTATCAAAATTATACTCATCCACTTTTGCATCTGCCATCCCATTAGGTCCCGAGCAGAGCAGATCTGGCACAGTGAGTTGGGGTGCTTCTTGTATCAGGCCAGGCTACACCTTTAAAATTTTTCTTTAGGCTGAATGTGGTCTGGTAGGTGATTACACAGATGCCATGGTTCCTGGGTAAATTCTGAACTTGCATATAAGATCACTAGGAATTGGCAACTGTATTTGAATTTGGGCTTTTGCATCCTCGGATATCCTAACATAGCAAAATAGCAAATGCAGGACTTACTGTGTTTCTGCTTTAAATGGAAGTTTTGCAATTGCTTAAATTATTCTGGGCCCATATTACTATGGGCCAGAGCCTACTTTATGATAAGCGTGCTCTGTGCCCCTCCATGCTTCACAGTTACCCTTAAAAGCATCTTACATGGCCATATGCATTCGCATAGGGTAGGGGGATCTTTGAGAAAAATAGAGCTGTATGGTATTTAAATCCTGGCTGGGATTATGACAAAGGAATAAAAAGGGTCCCCTTATGATTTGGCGATATTGTTCATGTTGCCAACTATAATGATATGCATGTTAATAATGATCTTCATGCCAACTAAGATGGTTTCAAAGCAAATAATTTTAGCAAGCTCATTGAAAAGGCGCAATATGGCTTAACTAATTTTTTAATTTCTTTCCACCAGGGGAAGGAAAATAGTTTAAGTTTGAGAATACAGCATGATAGCAGCTGCACAGGATGAGTAACTATTATTGAATCTTGCCACTAGGTGGTGGGGAAGCAGGTAATAGCCTAGTTTTCTTTAACATACACAGTTACCTCCGGATAAATGAAGACAGATGATAACTACTGGTATAAATCTGACCACTGAAACTTTATCATTGATTCTTTCCAAGAGTAATTCTATGCCACATTGTGTAATATTGCCCCAGTTTCGGAGTGTGAGTGTGTATGCCAACTGTCCACTACATTTTGTGGTTTAAAAAAAAAAAAAAAAAAAAAATACTGTTGTAGAGTCATCTGCTTAGGTCCTCACATGCACAAGCATTACTTTGGACCACTGGGATTTCAAACGCTGCAGGATAATGTTTATTCATATGGAACATGGAGAAGGGCAAACAATTTCCAAAGCAATTTTAAAAAATGGTGGAAATATTGACATATTGGTAGGTTTGTAAAAGACTCATTTTAATAAAAATAGACCAGATAGTCTCTCTCTGCAGGGTGAAAGAATGAAAAATGAAATAATATTGTAAGCTTTTAGACAAACTAATGTACTTTCTTGAAGGAAGCAGGCTATGAAATTAGGAAGCAGAGGTGCAACAAATCTTAGTCAGATTTAAAAGAAACCTCTCATTTAACAGATCTATCTATCACTAATGAGTTATTTTGTGTGATAATTTGAGGGAAGCTCATGCCTGGTATACTGCATTTTAACTCTGTACCTTTAAAAATCACTCATAGCCCCCCTAGATATTCCAGTCATTCAAATTCAACACTTCTTAACTTTGAGTCAAGTGAGGTTGGAAGATACAGTATCTTATATTAGAATAGACCTTAAAATATGGCAATTAACAAGCAACCTCCTTTATTTGTAAGTTAGATGCTTTTGCAAAAAAGACCTAGTTAACTAAGGCATTGTTCTACTGCAATGACATATTTTAACATAAATACACGGCCATCACATCAATAGTTCACACTGCGAACCACAAATTAATTCTAGCAGCAGCACTGATGCTTGAATTCTCATTTTTCACTGTCATATGTGTGACTTCAGTGTCAGAAGCGAGGCATTTAAACCCCCTTGCTTTCCATTTGAATAGTGTGTTATCATACTGCGACATAATCAACAACCTTGAAAAATACTGAGGCATGGATTTGAATATAAGTATATATACCTTTCTGATGCATATATAGCTTCTGATCCAATTTAGAGCTCAGATCAAGCTGTACTAAAATATGCTCCAAGCGACTTTAGCTGGAAGGGGGATTACATTTAGAAACAAAGTTCATTTATAGGGGAAAGTGTTTTGCAATGCTACCATAGTGTTAGGAACAATGAGTAAAATCCCACCCCAGCAAGGAGCCAGAGCACTGTAGTGGTTCTTAAAATAGGGTTTAGACTGTATTTAAATGGTGTGTGTCCTTGCATCTAGCTCCCTGGCATAGGGATGAATATTACTAGCCCCTTGTTCAATTTAGGGCCCTGTTCTGCAGCATTAACACTCACGAATTCAATGGGAGTTCGATGGATGCAGCAAGACCATCGTCGATCACCCATCCTTTGTAACCAGGAAATCAAGGGGAAGATGTTAAGGCATCCTAGTGGACTCCACTTCCTATTTGTAACACTCATACCATGGGCCCTAACGCCCATCCGGCTAACTAGTAACCCCGTGTGGGGCTAATGAATAACTGGTACAACTAAAGTCTTGGGACATCTAATGAAAAAAACAGGATAGGATTGTCGGGTGGGTCAAAGTGTCAAAACAAGTGTGCTTGAGGGGGACACCGAGCAGAGCCCCACGGTCCTCAAAGGCATCCAAGGAGCTGGTGGACGTGCCAGTGGTGCTTTCCCCAGAAATGTGCACAGACAAGTGACAGGAAAGCAGCCCCACAGGCCCTGGGCACCTTCCCAGTCAGAGCCTCCTTCCTGGTCGTGTACATGGCCCACTTGGCCAGGGCCAGGAGGAGGTTGACCAGGAGGTCCCGGGACTTGGTAGGGCCATGGATGGGGTGCCCAAAAATAAAAAGGTGGGGGGGTGAAGTTGAACCAGAACGTCAGGAGGAGGTTCTGGAGGTGGAGCCAGAGTGGCTGCAGCCTGGCGCACTCGAGTGCCTAGGGAAGACCTGACGAACTGTCCTACTTAAGCATGCTGAAGAGTTTCCAGTACAAGTTCTGCTGCAGGAGCAGCTTATAAGCTCCAGGGAGCCCAGGCCATTTTTCAACTGGCCTGTGGGGCTGGAAGAAGTGCCAGTGGCCCTGAGATATGGCATAGCCTCCTGCCAGACAGTTAGCATGGCCTCCCACTCGAGGCAGCAACCACTGCAGGGGGCTACTGCAGAAGGAACAAGTCTGCAGCCCAGAGTTGGCACCATGTGATTATTACACATGCTACAGAAGGACTGACAGCTACTCTTAAGGGACACGACAGACAACTAACCCTACTATTTACGCGTACCCAACTAACTACAAGAAGGCCTTGCCATAGTCATTGTGAGTAGTTAAGCTTAAATCAGTTCCCTGAATGATGTTCCAGTTAAGCTTTCCTAAGGACTTCCTCTAATTAAGTACCAAAAATCTACTTTGTTCAACAACATTCAAAACAAAGGAAGAGAGAGAGTAGGGATTTAATAGATGCTTAATAGATCTTTTCCCCTTTAAAGGGGAAATGTAGAAGAAAAAACCCACAGTTTATCCAACTATATAAAACAGCTAAAACAACAGATGACCTGCCACAAAATCAAAACTGTCCTTCAGTTCCAAGATATCGTGCCACGGCATTTGGACAGGGTGTTAGAGCAGAACCTGACCCTCACAGGATGTAAGAGAGGGCATTTAAAAAAATAAGGCCATTGTACTTCAGGCTGTGGAAAAAGCTGGCGCGTTCAGAAATGGCACCATTCACCCGTCCATTTACCCATCCCAGATGCTTACAGTGGGTGTTCCAAATATTTGCTTCCTTTAAAACTGTGGAGCAATCAAATCCCAACAAAAACTGAACAAACTGTTTGCAATGAACTAAGCTGGAAGCTGGCTTTACCCAAGTATGATTTAGCCTTCTGCCTTGGCATTTAACCCGAGTTGCAGCCTTATATGTTGATGGTGGAAAACTTCCTCTTCAGGAGAATACAGGATTGATTTTCTTTTCCATTTCATCATTGGAAAGTTAAGTAATTTAAAACCATTGTGGAGAACTCTGTGATCTTACTATATTTCTGAACCATGTTCCTCCTAAAGATGGGTAGAATACTATTCTATGTGAGAGACAGGATTTTCAGATGTCTACAAATGGGCAACTCGCTTACTGTGATACACTGGACATGATTTCCTTGCCACATGCTCAGCTGGAATCATGCTTTGGTCTATCCCCCCTCCAGCTGGATGGGGCTGTTCTACCAAGGATTTTACCAATACATAAAACCTTCCTGAAAGTAAAATGGTATGCGAATGATGCAGAGGGTTTTTTTCCCCCCAACTCGATGTTTGTAAGATGTAGGAGGATCAATTCAAATATTTGCCGGCCCAATCTGTTGGATGTTACTTTTATTCTTCCAAGGCATTTTCTTATCCTTGTCTTTCAACTCTTCAAGTACTGAAGTCGGGGAAAATGCCCACATGTATTATTCTTTAGACCTTCTTTTGATGCATTAAATAGATGTGCACTAAAGGGGCGAATGTTTTGTGAGATAACGCTAATGACTAAACCATTTTTCACATAAAGATCGTGTAAGATAATGAAATGCACCAAACTCTGTTCCATAAAAGGTGAGTACAGAGTGCAGCTGAAATTTCTCAGGTACCAGATGTAAAACCCCCTGGATCCACTTCAGCATCTCAACAAATCTAGCTGAGTTTATGATGTTACATGTGGTCTGGGCAAGGGGAAAAGGCCTTGGATAACCTGTTTAGCAAGGCAATATTTACTCCAGTGGAGTAAAAATCTGCATTTATGGTGATAGGAGACCAAATGTGCAGCGGATGAGACATAATCAGATACATCAGCTGTGTTGTGAGCGATGCCTGTTATGCTGTTATCCTGTTACACAGCTGACAGTACCAGTTTAAAACATGCACAATGATACAAGATAATTCAAGCACAGAAAGAGGATGGCACATATGGACAACTTCGCACTGTAGGGGGTAAGGACTGCTGAAAGCTTTGTCACATCTAAGAAAGGGTCTCAATTCAGCACAGCACTTGGGCATCTTTATAGCATTAAGCATCTGAGTAGTCCCACTGAAGTCGTGGTAGATCACTCACTTGTTTCAAGTCAATACTTTCAGACGTGACTGGTTTAACAGGCCCAGCCTGAGATGCATAAGAAAATCCTAATTTTCGGAGGATGGATACTTGATGCTTTCTGAAAACCAGGCATTTTTATATGGCGATGCATGCAAACGCTGACACACCCACACACTTTGGAAAATCTTGGTCCAAACGCTTTCCCGGATCCGATTATTTGCAACAGTATTTGTCCGCTCTGTCCCTTTGGAACATGCGACAAATAGTAAAATGTTAAGGAATTCATTTAAATAGGTGCATTTCTTTTACTAGGATCCCCTGAATTTGTCACGTCTCCAATATACTGATGCAAGTAGGGACAGAGATTAAAGAAAAAAAAAAATCAAATTACAGAAACATGATACACCACGCAGACAGTTCTCATGGATTTCTGACAGATGGGGGAGGCTGTGCCAAAACAGATTGGTTACTGGAACTATGCAGTGATCTTCTATGCGATCAGAGCAGAGTCTAATTCTCCATGTTCCTCCACTATCTCATGTGGCATCTAGTGTTACTGTGCACTGGGGGCAGAACGAGCCAGTTGACAGGAGCATCTTCCATCTGTAATCTGACAGATAATAGATTTGTACTGCGTGCTACACAACTAGGGGAAGAGTGTTTAATATTGATCATCACAGACAATACAGAAATCATATACTTAAGTGACATAGTATCCAGTAAGACAAGAATCAATCCTGGGTACTGTGCCCCAACACTTACTCAGCAAACACAGACCAAACGGCACACATTCAAAAGCAAACAGTTTCCAAGAGACTATAATGTAGCACGCGCTAGTCAATAGATATATGAAACCAGCCTCTTCTATAGACATGCGTCTACAGTGGAGCTCTCATAACTGGCACCGCTCAGGGTCTCCTCTTGAGTGTCTCATTTTTCTTGCAAAATAGTGATGAGCTCACGGCAGCAGACCTAATCCCTCCTCCTTACGCAGAGGGGGAAAGACAACTCTTACCAGCTTGAATTTGTATTCTTTTGTTTCTGGTAATGCTCTGAATGGATGAAGTTTACTTGGCTTCTGGGGATCTAAGGAGTTCATAAGCCCTGAGCTGGCTTTGACCGCAGAGCCGTGGGACCCTTTGACTAAGGGTTTTGTTTTTTTCTTCTCTCTCCAGGAAACCTAATTAATTTCTTTGGGATTTTTATTATGGCTATAGAAAAGTGTGATTGATTATTATAAATCTAGAATATTCAGATTATTATAGCAATTATCTTTCTAAAAAAAACCCAAACCTGACTGAACTTCTCAGAATAATTTAAGCTTTGGTTTTAAATAAAGGAGAATTTATTTTTAGGAACAATAGATTGCATCTAAGTGGCAATCAGAAGTGGTTCCAGCCCGAAAACAAAAGCAAAGTTATAAATGGGGTCTATGTGCGTGTGAGAGAGACATTAAGAAATTAAGTCCAAGGGTGTCTGTAAGAGATAGACTGCTTAAATACTGGAGCTATTTCTGCTCGGAAAAGTGGCAGTAGAGAATATGTTTTTATCTATATAAACAAAATGTTGCTAAGGAACATCTTGTTTTGAGATCAGCCCAACCGCAAAATAAAAGTACATAGTAAAATATAGAACAGTGGACAAGAACATAAAGTGGAGCATATTTTATAGGAAAGCCATAGTAGTTCAGTAGCTTTATGCATCAGTTTTTCTCTTTGTGTTTGTGTAGATTTGCACATTGATAAAGGTAAGGCTTGAAACAGGAGGCCAGAACATCTATAAATGAAACTACTGCACAAGGCTTCTTAGAAGTTTTTTGCTTTTTTGTTTTTTTTTTTTTATGAGGTATAAAAGAGCCTTATTCCATCCTAATTTATATCCTAGGCCACTCCATTACTTTTAGTGGGATTACATCAGGGCTAGGGTCATGCAGGTGCCAAGGCGCACAGTTGACAGCCTAGAGGTCACACGTTTGAGGCCGCAGCAGAAGTGCTCAGGGCACGGCCTGTCACATTTCAATTAATCTGTGAATTCTGCTAAATACTGTCACGGATACAAAAAAGGATGGAAGTATGATAAGACCTGTAAGTGTAGAATTTGATCCAACAACTAGATTTAAACCAAATAAAACTAACAAATCCTAGTTTCCTTCTTTCCCACGTCCATTTCCTTTAATTGCCTTCCTTTTTCAAAAGGAGTATATCCGCTGGGGCTTTAGTTTTCATTTCATAATGTTCGCTTCTTTTCTTGAAAGGAGTTTGTTGGATTCATGCCCAACCTCCAATCTGGAGGACCTGGGTATTCCTTGTAGCCTGGTCTCTACCCTTCGAATTGCTTGATAGAGACTGATGGACGTTTGGGTCGGAAGGGACCTTAGTAGATTGAGTCTGACCCCCTGCCCTGAGCAGGTAAGATCGCTCGGGTCAGATGACCCCAGTCAGGTGCATGTCTAGCCTCCTCTTAAAGACCCCCAAGGCTAGGGGAGAGCACCACCTCCCTTGGAAGCCCATTCCAGATTTTGGCAACCCTTACCATGAAGAAGTTCTTCCTAATGTCCAACCTAAATCTGCTGTCGTTCAGTTGGTGGCTGTTGTTCCTAGTTACTCCAAGGGGTGCCCTTGTAAGAAGAAGGTGCTTAAACTCTCACAAGAGATGCTCAGTTCCTTTCAGGACTGGATCTTTTGGCTAGCCTACACAATCAGGTCTCTAGTTTATAAACGTGCAGATCACACATTTGAGACGTACGCGCACATATTTTGAAACTGATTTAGACAATTTGATCTCCTCCTGCAGTCTTTTTTTCTGCATTGTTTAAAGGAAACATGTGTTAGCTTGTTGGCTTTCCACAGTTCCTAAAATAATAGTTTACACTGGATGACTGATTATACGATCCAGCTCATACATCAAATCCATGACATTTGAAATCACACCATCTTTTCATTTTTAAGGAAAGAAATTAGTTCTATACTAGTCTTTTGACAGTGCACATGATTTATCCTTTGGAAGTTGAGCCAAAAGTTACATATACATGCACATTCAATCTATAGCTCATAGAGCAGTTAGAATATTATCTTGTTTTATTATAATCACCCGTGGTTTGTTATTGGAGATGCCCATCAGGAAAACAAATACAAAACCATTCTCCTTTGACTGGTATTTCTAAGTTAATGTGTTCAATAAGCTTGTTGCTTACCAGAGTATTTATAGTGCAATTTTTATTATTTCTGGTAGAGTGTGGCATTTAATAGTTATTTCAGGTTTCAAATAATTACCAATTTTCCTGAAAGACACTTTACAAGAAACAGTGTTGCTGTACAAGAGACAAGATTGACGTTTATCTCGCTTATACAGGTGTAAATCTCCCGCAGTTAATGGAAATGTACCTAGAATTAGTTAGAATGAAGTCTTCTGTGCATCTTTGGAAAGGCTTACTCCTCAGCACTGCAACTAACTGAAGGAATACAATCAGTGCAAGATGCCTTTTCACGGCCTTGAAAATGGGCCCACCCCTGCTGAAGTGCATGGAGACCACCCACACAGAATCATTTGCAGGACAGCGACGTATCTCTGGGCATTGATTTCGATGAGCTAGCAAGTTATTCAAATAATCTTAGAGTTTCCCCCGGTATGTGCCCAGTTCTATGCATTCTGTAATGCTTGAAAGACGAGACACTGCAGTGCCATGCAGTGATTGCCAAGCCAGCTGTGAATGTGCTAGCTCATGGAAAAGAGGCTAAGTTGTGCAAGGCAGCATGTTGCAGAGACACCCAAGTGAGTTCTTTGCACACCAGGCCTAAGACGAGGAGAAGTATGACCTTGTTAGTAAGGGCTCTGCCCAACCTAAACGCCCTCGTTTCTCAGCAGAGCTAATTAGCTCAAGCATAGCATTTAGGGGTGTGTGAAATGGATCATACTCGATTTGGATTTGGCCTGAATCGGAGACAGCGATTTGATTAGTTGATTTGGATTACTGTCCCCAATTCGATTTGGCCAAATCTGAAAAGTCGATGCCGATTCAGAGAATCAGCAATTCGGCCATAGACACGGCTTTAAATGATTTTTCTACATACTCTGAGGTACCTGGCATGGATCGTGAATGCTGAGATGCTGGGGCAGATGGAGCATCCTACAGAAGCATGGGGGGCGGTGGGGGCGTGTGCTCGGTGGTGTACCCAGAAGTGGACCAGAAGTACCTCTGAGTCTGCCACCAAGCACAGCCCCCCCGCCCCCACATCCACCCTCAGCTCAGCGATCAGCCACGGGGGGACCCCAGGTGCCCCCCCGACCCAGGAGGCATCAGTCGCTGAGCTGGTGAACCTGGAAGTGGATCAGAAGTGCTTCTGGTCCACTTCTGGGTCTGCTGCCAAGCCACTAAGGAGCCCCCCATGCTCCTGTGGGACGCTCCATCTGCCCCACCATCACAGAATTCATGAGCCTCCTGGTACCTTGAGGTATGTAGAAAAAACATTCAAAGCTGTGCCTATGTCTGAATCGTTGAACCTTTCCGAACCTCTCCGAATTGATTCGGAGGGTTCTGATTCAATTCGGAGAAATTAAAGGGTCTCTTGATTTGATCTGGAGATTCGGCCACCAAATTGGGCCGAATCGAATCAGGGACCGAAGCTTTGCACAACCCTAATAGCACTGTGTTAATGCACCTATAGTGAACCTGGCTACAGAATCAGCATAATGCAGAATCAGCTTGGGCATCTCTGCCCAGCACTGTAATGTGCCACATAGGTATGTCATATATTTGGGTAACGTTTAGTCCTACTAGATTGTTACTTCTACTGTGATGCTGCCTAGGAGCCTTAAATCAGGAACCAGGAGCCTACTGTAGTAGATGCTGTAAAAACAGAACAACAAAAAAAAAAGAAACCAAACCAAACAAAAAAAAATGGACAATTCTGACCTGTAATGTAGCAGAAAAGGCTGGCTTTTAACAGTAAACCATTTGAATCTTGTGATATTGGGACCAGTTTGTACATAACTACATTTGGGGCAAATCCTTTCATCTGCACATGGCCTGAGTTTGCATATAATAGTGAGTCCATGGGGCTTGGGAGGAGGGAACCTTCCTTCAGACAAGGCAGCTGTCCTGGGAACACTGTCCCCAAGCTTTCTTTTCCTGGCCCAGGTCCTCATTACCTGATGCCTTACCTATGAAAAGTCATGCTTAATAACACGAAGGGAATAGGTACTCTGAGCCTGACACTGCAAAGTCTGAGGCTATGTACAGACATTCAAAATGCCCAAGGTGAAATCGATTTAAAGTGACACGGTTTTCTGCAAGCGGCGTAGCATAGATCGGTAGCAAACAGAACACACATTTGCCGTTTGGTGAGGGCGGATAGTTCACCGGTCTGTGTGTGCTGAACTTCTGGTCTGCTACAGGCAAAGAGTGGTTTTGATCACTTATACCTGTAAAAAAAGTGTAATGTCTGTACGTGGCCCATGTATATCTTGTGAAGTGCTGAGAGCCCTCACTGCACTGACTCCTATCGGAGGCATTCAGCACTGCTCCAGATCATCCATTCTCCCTTCTCAGACCCTGCATAACGGAACCATGAAATGTCCCTGCAAAATTGACATTGTTTTGTACATTTAAGAGAGACTGAAAAATTTTCATTTTTGGCTGTAATTTTTCTTTTTTCTACCAAAACCACCTTTGTAAACATTAGAAACTGAAACATGTTTGGTATTTTTTTTTTTCAATTGAAAGCTGAATGACATCCACTGGAAACAGCTTTAGAAACCAAAAATCAATTGGAGTTTGAGTTTTGATTTTTCATTAAAAACTGATTTTTTTAATACAAAGCTTTAAGACTATTGGGGGGGGGGGGGGACACGTACCACAAAAAGTAGCTAAGGATGGCTCAATATGTCCATTCCATCTACTTATTGATGAGGTCTGTCAGAGCTTTGTTTTGTCTGAGCTTCCTGTTAAAGGTAAACCTAAAGAGATAACTTATGTGTGTGCACTTTAGCCCAGAGCCCCATGCACAGTCATGCACACAAAATAAGTTGGGGATCCAAAAAAAATCTGATACTGTAACCAAACTCATATTAAAAAGACCTCCATTCGACACAGTGCGGTCAATAATAACCAGGTGCTTAGACCAGTAGGTGGCTCCATAGTACTGTGATCTGATATAATTTTACGGTACATCCTTCAGTTGCTCGTCTTATCATAAATAATAAAAATGTAAAGCTGAAATGGTAGCTGTGCTGGAGCTTGTCTCTTGCCTGTTTAGACCACATGGCACTCAGAACAGATGCATGCGATTTAAGAACATGTTACACTGTTTACATTTTCTTTCATTGCTTTGGCAACCCAACGATTCACAAAGTCAGGATTCATTTGCTTTTTTATTTTTTTTCCCCTGGGTGAAATGTTCCAAAGTAATTATATAAGAATCATTCATTGCCTGAATACATACCCTTGCAAATTCCTTCTCCCTTATACCTACTTATGCCTGCTAATTCAGAGGTCAATAGAAGAACATATTTCAGCATGTGCTTAAGTTCCCTCCTATTCAAGAAAGCTCTTGAGCCTGTGGTGTAGTGTGACTGTAAGGAGTAGGAAATCTTTCTCCAATCACAGGCTTAGCCTAAAATTCACTTACACAGAAGCCTAGCACAATGCACGTCTTCTGAGGGCATGACACTAAATTGCTATGTTGAATCTATGTTGATCCCCCAACACAGGGATGAATTTTGCCCTGGGAAAACAACTAAGGCTGCTAGATATGTACTTGCAAAACATGTCTCGACTCAGAGGCAGGCAGTCCAGAAGACCCAAGTTCCTTGTTCTACACTCAGTACAACTTTAGGCAAGACCATTACTCTTCATCATCATGTGACTTAATTTCCCCCTGTATCAACTGATTACAAAATCATTCTCCGTATCTCAGAAGGGTTGTGAGGCTTCATTAATGCATGCAAAATATTTTGAGATCCTCAGCTGAATAGATGCTAAGTATGGTAGGTTCCAATTACTAACAGGATCATTAAAAAATAATCAGTTGGAACAGAAATGCCTTGTGCTGGCAGGCTGCTTGAGTGATCGGTGGCATTTTCCAGTGACTTAATCTGTAGCTTACACGACTGCCTTTCCAGTAAATCCATGTGCGTTAATTAGAGAGAATGAGCGCATTTACGTTCTCGGGGCAGGCTGACAAATATGGCCCTTAGCAATGGAAGCACTAAGCTTTTACTATAGACAGGAAGAGTCTTTTTTGTGGTTTGTGCCACTTGAGGAAGAAACAGAGGATGAAGTATGTGAGTAATGATTTGCTGGCTAATTAAGAAGGCTACCTTGCATTTCTGTCAATCTTGTTATGCATTTCTGGGCCTAAGGCAACGCAAATAAGGAACAGACCATATTAAAATTAAAAAAAAAGAAGATCATAGGCTGAATGATTCTGGAGAAAGACATGCTACTTGACTCTATTGCATTATTAGAAGGCACAGCCAAGCTGGGAAAAAGAAGAAATGGGTTGACAATACCTGAAGGCGTTCTCTTTGCAAAGCACTCAGGAGGAAGATGCTTGAGGAGTCTGCCCTGATGTGGTTCCCAAACCACCTAGCATGTGCTCTTTGTTGCTCACCTGGTTGGAAAGTGAACAGAGCACTAGCTTTTTCAGAAGGTTTAGTATTTTAGTGCTTTGGACCTGGGTTGTAGGGGAAGAGGGGAGAAAGAGAGTTAGGAGGTAGAGGAGAGGGACAAGTAGCTGTTGTTGCAATTCAATATAGATCCACTGAAACGACCTACACTAGACCACCTAGTTGTTCACTATAACAGTTTCATTGCTTATGGCCCTTTGTTGCGAAAAGGATGGGGTTGGCTGTTCTTGTGCCTTTTCGTCCTTGCTCTTCTTAAGGCCAGGCACACACAATTTAAAAGAAATCAACAGTGATACAAGTGCCAATTTTTCCTTAAATTCTCCTTCACTGTCCTTATTGATAGACTCTGGAGAGATGTTCCACAAGAGAGAAAAAACAGAACTGAGGAAATAACTCATTATGAATAATTTACTCAATGTATTTTCCCAGTTCCCCCTCCCCCCCCCCCCCCCCAGAAAGATCCTCCCCCCCCCCCCCCCCCCCCACTAGTAAGATGTCCAGGAGCAGATCACAAATTTCTCAACATGCCTCACTCACCAAATAATTTCTGCAACAGGCCACGAGTCTTCAGCTCATTTGTGAAGTGTTCAGCATGACTTTGACTGGACACACTAAGTTGGTTGAACAGAAGAGTTTCACTTCCCTGACTGGATGATTCCAAGTCTTATAAGCCAAAATGTAGCAAAAGCACGAGCTTAAATACATTCTGGGTGCGCCTACACAAGACACTACATAGCCATGGCAATGAGCTACTGTGCCGTAGCTCATTGCTATGGTGACCTATCGTCACCGCACATGGACCATGACAGCGACGCTCCTGCGCAGCAGCAGCTAAAAATAACCGTGCGGTGATGGGGCTGTGCGGTAACATTGGTTACTGTGCAGTCATTTAGTACTTGCTTAAGTCTGGAACGTATTTGCTTTAGCAAGTACTAAATGACTGAGCAATAACAACTGTGCAGTCCACCACACATGCAGATGTGCCCTCTTATTCAGAAAAAACACTTAAGCACCTGCTTAATTTGCCTTGCTGAATAGGAATGAACAGAACGAAACCCCAGGCCAGAACCTCAAGTTCAGATCCTTGAGGTTTCTGGTGGAGATGCTTGTAATTCTGAATTCAAAAGTCACTTCCTATAAATATTCGGTAACGTTCACTTAACATTCATCATCTTGGCAATTGTTATTATGGTAGGATCTCAAGCCTGCAGCTTCGTTATATGTTTGTACGGCACCTGGTACAATAAAGGCAAAGACCACATCCAAATAGCTTAGAAACCAAATGTCAGACTGCCAAACAAAATGAATTAAAACAGACTGAAGGCACAAAAGTACACGGGGTGGTACCGGTCAGTGTGAAAAACATTGGTTGCAAGTAACCAGGTGCCTGCTTACTGCTGAGGATTTTTTTTATTTGGAGGGTGGGAGTCATTTGCTTGCTTATTTGTTGGGTTTGGGGGGGGGGGGGTTGTTTGTTTTTTTTTTACAGGCATCATGGCAAAGAAGAATTTTGGGAGGATTTGGAGGAGGACAGTAAAATGACATCACAGATAGTTAATGGGGAGCTCTTCCAATGTTGACTCTTGTTCTTGGGGAAAAAAATATAAAAAAGATCTGCTGGGAAAAAAAAAAAGCAAAATTGATGTTTCAAGGGAAGCACAATTTGCAGAACAAAAAGGTGTGGGATTGCCATCCTAATGCCATACAACAGGTGGCTGGTAGAATGGGAGAGACTGGGATGGGCCAAGTCATTTGTGTCAGATTAGTTAACTTATTTGTGTTAGTAGCCTATAAGAATACTTGTGAAAAACAAAGCAGGTAGGGAAATAAATGAAGAGAATATGAGTAAAACTTCAAATATTCATTAAAAAGAAAGGGTCCTTTCACAAGACTATTCCTAAAAAAAAAAAAAAAATCAAGAGTAGCCCTCCCATAGTAACCCTTAATCACAGTATAACAGAAAAAAAACTTCACTTCTTGGTACATTTATCATTAATGAGGGACAAGATGGATAAAGGAAGGAGGAGAAAGATGGTTAAAAAAAAAAAAAATACTCAGCAAACCCTTTGAAAATGAAGAGATACTGAATGTCCTATCACAGCAATAAATGCAAAATCATAAAATACCCGCACACAACGTTATTAAGGAGTAATCAAAGGAAGCATGCAGCAAATACAATAACTGGTAAATTCATGAAGCTGGCTACAGAGGAAGAAAGGGTCAGGTAAGAATCCTATGCCACCACTGTCCCTGACTGCCTTTCATGAAGCCAGCCAGCAAAGCTACAAGCATAAAACAGCAGGTATCCATTTCTTATGAGTTGGGAATTACAAGTGATCTTGGCTCAAGTGCCAAAAGCACGAAACTTTCGTGACTCGGCCCAGATGTTTCCAAATCATATAAACGTGACCAGATTTGCATAAAAGCATGGATTGATTCATTCAGCTCATAAACCAAAATCCTAAATATGAAAAGGGGCATTAATAATGTATGCAGCACCAGCCCTAAGAACCGCCAACAGCACTCCAAGGTGCTTATTGTAGCCTGCGTGCTCTGCAGCCTACCTGCTGGAGCCATGAAACAGCTACAGCTTCTGACCTGTGAGCCATCATGGGTCCTCGTGCATAAGGGGGAAATGTGTAATATAAAAACAGGGATGTGACAGCTTTTATGACCCAAAGTGCCTCCTGCACACTGTAATGCAGTATCATCCCTCTCTAAAGTGAATGCTATTCATTATTACACCCAAGCATTTGAGAAGCAGCTTCCAGTCACTGAAGAATGGTTTTCTGCTCCAAAGAGGAATGGACAAAGGATAGTTAGTTTGTCTGCTTACAAGCCACCATGGTCTTTATATGTTAATCTAGCGCGGGAATCACCGCTCACATCTTTTGTTGAGCGGTATCTTGCAGACAGGGTATTTTGAGGCTACGTGTCAGAGAAAGGGAACGCTTAATTTACTGTTAGCAGAACAAATTTTTACAGCCAGGGTAGTGCTGATTGTTTTTCCTTTCAGAGCAAATAGGATAGCATGATGCATCAATGCTGGAGAGCAAAGCAATACAAATTTAGGAAAGCAATGGCCCCAAATCATTCTACCCAGCTGGAGATCAGCACATTTCTTTAGCCATGCCCACTTTCCCCATGTTTAGACCCAGATGCAGCAAACCACTTATACAGACCCGAGCAACTTCCAGCACATAAGTAGATGAATTGGGTTCAAATGGGGACTGGAGACGTACTTAGATTTAAGCACGTACTTTTGGATCAGGTCTTTAGCAGGATGTCAGGATTCACCCGTTTGTTTTTGATAATTAATTCACTATTAACTCTCTAAACTGGCTGCTGATCTAGGAATGAGCTTGTTAGAGTATTTGTTTAAAACACAGTCTTAAGGAAAACCTCTTCTGCTTGAGAACTTCATGTCAATCACTTCTGGTTTTCCCCGTGTTTATTCCTAAACTGCCTTGACAAGAGACCTTAATATTAGTCCTCTGACACAGAGCTGACATTTAATGGAAAGGTTGACAAGTACAAAATTCTTAAATAGAAACCGGGGGATTGAGCATTTTAACTATGCGAACTCAGTTCTGAGCATTCAACCTGTGGCGCTCTGACAGCATCCCGAGAAGGTCCTGGGGAAGCATGCCCTGTTAACACTGCAAAATATTTGACATGTAACAAGGAACGGCATGTAGAGCGAGTTAGAAATTTTTTTGGACAAAACATTTTTATATCCAAATTGCTGGAACTGAAGTGTTGGCTTGCTGAAACTGAAACTTTGGATCTGATCCACTGAAGCACTCAACTCCAAAAATGGAAAATCTTTTGAAATTTTGCAAACAACCTGTTCTGATGTTTTAAAAACAAATTGTATTTCCTCTTTTCCTCTTCAAAAGGATTTTTTTTTTTGGTTTCAAAACGTAACCAGCGAGAAGCAGTTTCCCCCTCAAATTGTGTTAAAATTAAAATAAGTTTCCAAAATTATCTAAAGGAATCCTCCTCCCCTGCCCACCTTCTTCTCTTCTGCTCCCTGCTGCATATTCGTTTCACAGAAGTTTTCAGGAAGGGCATTTTTCTCCCCCAACTCCACTACGCATCTTCTTTTCAAGTTTTCATGGAACAGGAAATGTATTTCCAAATCTAATCTCCTGGGGTGTATCTACATTTTCAAAGCAAACAAAGAAAAAGGATGACTCTAGCACTGCTGAAGACTGACTTCCACAAAGGTGCTACAGACACCGAGACCCAAGCCACTTGCAAAGTTATTGCTGCATGTTCATCTGTAAGACTCAGCAAAGCCCAGTGCATCGGACACTGCAATGGGGGATCAGAAGACCCGAGTGCCGTTTCCGACTCTTCTGTAAGCTTGATTAAATCACTTCGCTTGTCTATGCCTCCATTTGCTCTCCAAAACTTTGGCAGCTCTTCAGACTGTGAACAGCGCTTACCACAATGGAGACCCAAAGTATATGGGGACCTGTAAGTAGTAATGTCATGATGAGAAATGAAGTTCAAAATGAATACTAATGAACTAATGAAGGGTTTTTGAACCCGAAAGCTTGCTTAATAACTAGTCTTCAACCATTTGGGTTGGTCTAATAAAAGATATCAAATTCACCCAAGGAACCTTGTCTGCCTATGTCCTTAGACCAACACAGCTACAACCCAAACCCCTACTAATGAACAAGACATTTTAAACCATCCAGATAACCCAGAAAAGGCTTAGCCATGTATCAAAATGCCAGCGTCCTGATCTGAATCAAAAACATTTGTTTCTTTGGAGGCGTTTTTTTTGTTTTTTTAAACCAGTCACTGAGAAATAAATAACGATAATGATGATACTTTGTAATGCAAGCTCTCCTAAGCCTAGGAATCAATGGTGCATCTGGGACATAAAAACATGCTCAGAACAAGATCACCGTGGCAGGCTCTTATTTGGGGCATGATTGGTATGCATGAAGCAAGCCTAAGGCCAAATTCCTATAGACTGTGCCAGAGACAGCAAAAGCAAGTGCCTGAGTGCGAGGGCAAGTTTTGCACGCTAAGGGAGCACTTGGGCTTTTCTTTACCTGCAGGAAAACAACCCAGCCGTTGCCAGCAAAACCTTTATAAATAACACGGCAAGTAATTACTGCTGTGAGCACAGATACCAGAGCCATTTTAAGAACAGTAATTAGTCAAAATTGGAAAGACTTTAGCAGTAAGCACTGCAATAATATGATGGGGGAGGAGGGGGAAGTTTCGGTTTCTACAAGAATGTTTTTCCAGCCGCCAAATGAGGAGGCAGATGTATGAGCTCAGATATATTTTTGAGTCCATTTTGTCACCAACAGTTATCTGGAATAAAAGGAAGGACTACAGCCTCATCATGGCTGTGTGCTGACCTGCTCTTTACCTGGTGTCAGTGCATTTCTTCTAATTATAATGTGCTTAACCTCCTGCTCACATTTAAATCCATTGCATCCACCTGCTCCATTTTTACACTTCCGTCATTGTTAACAGTGGTGGGGTTAAGTCCACGCTTAAGTGTTTTGCCATCTGGATGCCCAGGTGGGTGACCCGTCTTCGATGCAACTTTCTGCTTCCTTGCTTGCATATGGAAACATCTTCGTGTCAACCAAGATAGGCGTAGCTGAACTGTGCGCGACACTGCTAACTTATTTACAGAAAAAGCCACCTCTGCATTTCTTTGTATAAGCTCGACTGAGTAATGGGCCCGTGAAAGCATAATTGGAAAACAACCGTTTTCTCCCAGTTACTGTAAATCTTGTTCTGTATTGTTGTTCCCATAATTTCTCCATTGTCTCTAAAGACACACTCCCAGACTTACCGCTTGCTCATCTCTTTATAAAACATGTTGTTGGACATACAGATGGGATTGTCCCAGGTGTAGCTGGCCTGTAAAACTGCTGGCATATCTACAGTAGTTACTGTGTTAGGGACATCTATAAATACTCTCATGTGGGAATAAATACAACTACTGCTATAATAAAGACTTGGAAAGCTTTCTTCATTTCAAAGTGAGGAGAGGAAGAGTGTGGTATTTTGCATCAGGAAGTGGTTTGTGTAACAACAAATCAGCATGATACAGTCACATTGTGTAATCAATATTGTCCAGTCCCAAGATGTGAGCTGGCTGAAAGCGGATTTCTGATTTGTTACTGCTTTACTAAAGAAATTTTAGGAATTATTATTATTATTTTTAAATAAAAGAGAACATTTTGTGCAGAAAGCCTGGATAATTTGTATAAAATAAAATTAATGCCTCCCTTGAAAAAGACCAACTCAAATTCCTGGGATGGTTCAAGTACCCCAACAGTGTCCAAAATGACAGTGGTTTGGTTTGGTTTGGTTTTCTTCCTTTTTTTTTTTTTTGGGGGGGGGGGGGGGGGGGGGGGTCCTAGAAATATATTCAGATGCAAACAGCATCCAAACCTGTTGCCAGAATAGAATTACAAGGGGTATGAGGTGGAAATCCAATACAGCATAATGGATTTTAATATTAAGTCAGCTTGTCCACTATACCAGGGTGTAAGTAACATTTTAAAAGAGCAATTGCAGCAGTCATTCCAGGTTTGATAGGTGCTTCATGTAGCTAAATATAAAAAATGTGTTTTGTTTAACCACCAACAAATACCAGGATATTAAAATAACAGAGTGTTTTCTTTGGATGCTTCAAGAGCTATTTCATTTTAATAATTTCTCTGCAACAAGAGGATTTCTGCAGTCATTTACCTTGTTGACCTTGAAATCCAAAACTGTCAAGCCTGGCTCCATTGAGGCTCTTGTATTTCTTTTCAACTACATTGCCATGAACAGTGAAGGAGCTTTTCCTGATGTCATAGTTATTGGATGAGTGTTAGCTTGAATTAAACCATTGTAAAAGACTGGGTGGGGGTGGGGAAAGAAATGTCATCTGACCTTGAAGGAAATTTCTATGTGAAAATGTGTAATAATTTGTTTTTACATACCTCATTTATACTGATCTGTCACATGGTTGGTCTTAAGCTTTAATGCCTAAACCCCCAATATTACAGCCCCTTGTATTTTGGATATAGTGTTCATCTCGTCCAGATCTTTTCTCCCCAAATTCAGATTTCAAATAGATGTTGTCAAACTTTTACTTATTTATTTATTTTTTTAAAAATATTTTAGTTTTTTTTAAAAACCTGTGAAACATGCTGGGGCCTGGAAAGCTATTTCCGACCTTTACTTACTGCATTTATGGATTGCCTCATTTAGCCACTGAATTAGTCACAGCACAAGCATCACCAGATCTGGACCCTACCTGATCAACAGGGATCTTGGTTTTCTTTCATTTAAAAATCACAAATTTTCCAATTTAAAAAAAGGAACCCAAAACTCACATTTTCCCCAGATTAAAATTAAATGCTGCTTATGTATTATTATATACACATAATACATTATTATTATTATTATATACACATATATAAGTAGGAAGTTGGTCACAGTACTAGGGAACAGTATAAGAGTATTTCATGGGCACGCAAGGAAAAAATTAGGCCAAGGCACAATTTGAGATGCAGCTGGCAAGGGACATAAAGGGCGATCAAAAGGGATTCTATAGGCATGTCAAAGGTAAGAGGAAGACCAGAGATTCTGTAGGTTCCTTATGGGATGTGGAAGGAAATCTAGTCACAGACAACGCAGAGAAGGCTGAAGTATTTAATGCCATTTTTTTTACTTTGGTTTTCAGCTACCAGCTGATGAGTGCAGGTGGCAGCAGAGAGAGAGGAGGAGACAAACAGCCTAGAGTAATGGCAGACCAGGTTAGAGATTACTTAGAGAAACTAGATGCTTTCAAGTTGGCAGGGCCAGATGGGATGCACCCAAGGGTACTGAAAGAATTGACTAAGGTAATTTCCAAGCCACTGGCTATCGTTTTTGAGAACTCATGGAAGTCAGGTGAGGTTGCAGGGAAAAGGGCAAATATAGTACCCATCTTTAAGAAAGGGAAGGAGAAGGATCTAGTGAACTACAGAACATAACACGACTCAAAATGACCTCAAGTTGCAGCAGAGGAAAATTAGGTTGGAGATTAGAAGGAACTTTCTGACTATGAGAGTGGCCAGGCATTGGAGCAGGCTACCTAGAAAAGTTGTGGAATTGCCACACTTGGAAACTTTCAAAAGCAGTTAGGCAGACACTTGGCTGGGATGGTTTAGTCAGGGATGATGCTGCCTTAAGCAGGGGGCTGGGCTAGATGATCTTGTGGAGGTCTCTTCCAGCCCCTTTTTCCTATGAACTTAAACATAAGAGACTCCACAGTTCATTACCAATCCTTTGGAGTCACCCCAGCAACTTTTCACAATTAAAAGTGTAATTAAAATTCACCGAATATTTTCAAATTTAAATTCCCTGTATGTTTTCTGAAGAGAAAGTTGTGTGCAGACAGATACCTTTCCCCGCCAAATCCATTCCTTTTCCAAGATGACTTGACGTTTTTAGTTTTATTTATTTATTTTTTCATAGATTGTGAAGTCAGAAGGGACCTTGAAGGATCATCATGTCTGACCCCCTGCCCCAGGCAGGAAAAGGACTAAGGTCCTTTTCCTCTGTCTTCCTCCTCAACACTGAAATCTAAAACTCAAGGTGCATCAAGCTGTTGCCCAGTTAAATACATCATATCCCAAAATTCATTTCCCTGAATAACTCAGAATACAAACTCAAAATACATCTCCCATTATTCAAGCTTCTGAAACTGGTGCACTCAAATTTTCACAGAGAGCGGACAATGAAAGGTTGCGAGTGTAACTGAATTAATTTAAAACTCTGAATCTGAATATTCATTCATGGAAAATATTTTCACATTGTTTGCCTTGCTTTAATTGTGTTCATTAAAAGAAAAAACTTCATTAGTGAAGGCAACAGCATGTTGTAGTGCATAGCAGTGAACAAAACACACTCCTAGAAATAGCTCTTACAGTTTGAGTTTCTGCAGATTTGTCAGTTACTGGTAACAAAGGAAACATTTCAGAGTCATAATGAGCTAAAATGTTCACATTAACAATTCAAAAAGGACAGACACAGTTGGAGTTTCATGCAAAAGAATCACCATAATGCCACAAATGTCAGCACTGAACATTGGCAGACAAGGTTCTTTGGGTAGATATTTTATCTGTTATTAGACCACCTAAATAGTTGGAAAATGTGTTCTTTGTAAGCTTTCAGGCACAAATACCCTTCTTCAGGCATCAGGAGAGCCTGAAGAAGGATGTTTGTGCCTAAAAGCTTGCAAAGAACACATTTTCCAACTATTTAGTTGGTCTAATAACAGATAAAATATCTACCCAAAGAACCTTGTCTTCTTGTGTACTTAGACCAACATGGCTATGACCAATGACCCTAAAGCACTGAACATTGAGTGAAAGGGCCAGACACGTGGGGGAATCAATGGATAGATAACAAAATTATTGCGATGCCTTAATGCTTATATGTATCATTGCCCAATGCTGAATGGATTAGAGTCTTTATGTTTTTATCTCCTAAATAATACACTTGAGTCCTAGTAGTAGTTTCAGATCATAATAGAAATACATTTTGGGAGCAGAAGGTTCTCCATTCTTCATGCCATTGGTCCGTGTAACCCATGGCATCTGGGTTTGAACTCACCTAATGTGTTAAGTGGAATGGTGCCAAATGATGCTTCCTCATACATTCTATCCTGGATCCGAGATCTATTCCAGATGAAATTATCTTTATTCCACAAAAGGCAGACTTCTTCAATGTGGGGGGCGGAAAACCCCATCCAAGTCTATTCAAATTATCATTATGCTGCATGGCAAGATAGTGAGGGGAAGTTAAAATAATGTAAACATTAGCAGCATTGCCATCCTGAATCCTGAGGTTTCCCAATGGGATAAAATCAGTATTATGAATCTAAATTCCCTAAGCAGAGCCTATGCTATGAAGAATATATGCACAAAGGAAATAAGGACAGCATAGACAAGAGGTAATCTGGTTAGGTCTTTGGAGGCATAAGGTCAATTTTCTACTCCACCACAGATTTCCTTTGTAAGCATGGGCTAGACTCGCAATACGACTTAGCAGCCTGAGATGGTAAACGGGGCTTTGGCAGAAGTTAGATACCCAAGTCCAGAGGGCCTGTCTGTTTTCCCTCAACATCTCACCAGTAAAGTTCCCCAAGCACCCCCAAATTTTGCTGTTGCACATGCTCAGAAGTATCCCAGTCATTAGAAATATGGGAATGTAAGACTAAAAGGGGCCTTTTGGGTCGCTGAGGCCAGCCCCTTGTGTTCAAAGACTGTCATTAACTGAAGAGATACCCAAAATCACCGTTTTGACCCCTCACACACAGCTACAAGAAATACGCAAACTTCCAAGAAAACACCAGTCCTGCCTGAGCCGAGAAGTTCAGCATTCATCTCATGCCTAAGCGACCGAGATCTACAAACTAAAACAGACCCTTGTGTTTAAGTGCCTTTAGTATGGGCTAAGTGTAACATGTAACAAAACCGAAAAAAACATGCCACAGAATTTCACCTAGTGATTCCTGGTAAGCCTCAGGATTACTGAATGGATGGAATTCCATTTATTAGGAAAATTCCTCCATTCTGGATTTCAAGACTTGAAGTAATGAACAACTCAAAACCTCCGGTGGGAAGTTGGGAGGTGGGGTGGGGTAGGAAGGGGGTATCAGAGATTCTAACCTACTTTATTGGCACTTCAATTTTAAACATTTTGTTCTATTTTCTTTCAAATAAAAAAAGAAGTCAGGAAAAAAAAATACCATTCAAAAGCAGGTGTTTTCCACCTGATGTTCTTCACTAGACTGCTGCTGATAGTACAGGTGAAGTCCGGTCCACAAACTATGATGGGTTAAGACAGGGGCGGGCAACTATTTTGGGCAGAGGGCCGCTTACTGAATTTTGACAAGCCATCAAGGGCCGCATGACAGGCAGCCAGGGGCAGATAAATATTAATTTTCTAAATTTTTTTAGGGGCCCTGTGGGCCAGATAGAATGGCCTGGTGGGCCACAACTGGCCCACAGGCTGCATTTTGCCCACCCATAGGTTGAGAGGAGAGGGATTTATCCTTTCCTTGACCGATCCTATCCTGAGCCGGGATGCACATAGCAATTTGTCCAGTGATAAAAAATTATCCCCTTTACTTTTTGCCAATAAAAGGACAGATTCCACTGTGTCTTTCTACTTTATAGTACTGAAGAAGATGAGCATTGTCATTTCTGTTTTGCCAACAGTATCTTGAGCTTCTACACTATTATTAACAGGTTTGAATGGATTAGATAAATGCAGTGTCAGTGCATCTTTCACCTGTGTTTTCTTGATTTATTTTCCAGTTCATGTCAGCAGTCTGTTCAATATGGAGGAGGAAGTTGAAACACTGAACTCATGTTTTAGACTGGATATTTGCTTAAAATCTATGTATATCCATTATGCTTATGTATATTTGTGTAGTCTGCATGTGTGTATCACAGCTCTCTGAAGAATGACTCTTAGAACTGTGTTTTCCTCTAAATGGCTTATTATCTAGAATAAACACTGCCTTTTTTCCTCTTCAATTTTCCCTTGCTGAGATTTTAGATTCTCATTTTTATATTACATTTGCCTTATACATCAGGCATTAGACATAGCACTATGATGTGTTTTCAAATATTTCAGTCTTCCCACTATTACCTGCATACCAGTTATTTTAAGCAGCCTCTTACTGATATATAATTGATTCATAACCCTTACACAACCCTTAAAAATCCAGCAGGATTGAAAAAAAATAAATCCTAATCTTCCTGTTTTCCTCTTCAGCCATTTGTATTGTTCCTCCTGAACAACCACCACAGACCAATTTTTACAGTGACTTGTGGCAAAGAAACCTCCATTTACGTTCAATGAGGTTTGAATGGGGTATAGATCAATGCTTTTTAAATTATCCAAAAGACTGTAAACACTACATTCAACAGCAAATAAACTGACTTGGTTAGGTTCAGATTAATTTAGATATGGCAAAACAATAAGTAGTTATATTTTCAAGAGAACAAGTATTTTGCATTGTTTAGTGAATGCCAATTCCACGAACACAGTAGCATCAAGGTGAGAATGTGGGGTTGGATTCTCTGCTGGGCTAGGGTCAGCCATTCAAAAAGCCTGAGCCTGAATTGATTCAATCTTTGCAGGTTAGTCTAACCTGGTTTGTAACTGGACAAATATTCTCACTGGACTGAGCACATTTGGGCACATGCCTACAGTGGCTCAGACTAGAAACTGGGGAGTGCTACAGCAACCCTCCCTTCCCTTTCACATTGCTGAGCTGAGGGCATGTGTGGCCAGCAGGGCTGTGCGAAGCTTTGGTCACCGATTCGATTCGGTGGAGATTTGGTGCGTTTCAGCAGCCAACTCTCCGAATCGAATCAGGAGACCTTTTAATCTCTCCAAATCAATTTGGAAAGATTCAAATGATTCGAACATAGACACAGATTTAAATGTTTTTTCTATATACCTCAAGGTACCAGGCAGTTCGTGAATGCTGAGATGCTGGGGTAGATGGAATGTCCCATGGGAGCACCGGGGGGTGGGGGGTGTCCCCAGCACACTTGGCAGCAGACCCAGAAGCACTTCCTGATCTACCAGGGAGTGCAGGGGGGACCCCTTCCGCTCCCTGGCTCAGCGACTGGTGCCTCCTGGATCTGGATCATAGCTGATTCCTGAGCTGGTAGGTGTGGGGGTGGGGGGCACTGCGCACTTGGAAATGGACCAGAAGTACTTCTGGTCCTCTTCCAGGTTTGCCGCCAAGCACGTGGGCCCCCCCCACCCATGGGACGCTCCATCCGCCCCACCATGGCAGTGTTTTTGAGCCATGCCTAGTACCTCAAGGTATGTAGAAAAAAAAAAAATTTAAAGCTGTGTCTATGGCTAAATCACCGATTCTTTGAATCGGCATCAAATCTTCAGATTTTGCCAAATTGAATCACTGTCCCCGATTCAGGCCGAATCTGAATCCGAATTGAATACAGCCCGTTTCACACGCCCCTCATGTTCAGGCCCCGGCAAGATGCTCCAATTAAGGAGGTCTGCCTGCACCATCCAAGGCTTTTCCCTGCTGGCTGCTCAAAGGGTGGGAGTGTTGCCAGCTCCCAGTACCCTGCTAGCATTCTGAGGGAATGTTGTGTGTGCATCTGTTGATGATCTGGAGCTTTTCAGTCTCCCTCTCCCTGCTTCTTTATACTGTCTGAAGCAAACTGACAGGCAAGCAAGCCAGCAGGGAGATGATAACAGTGTTTATCATCCCATTAGCAAAACAATAGCTTCTATTAATTCAAACTCTTCATAAACAGCTTACCAGCTGATCTGTTGATTAGCTCCAAAAAGCCCTAAGGAGTCACTGTTCTGTTTGCCTGTCCCACTAAAATTGGAGACACACACACGGACACCTCTCGGCATTAGCTAGCATAGCACATGCCTACATGCCTAGGGCCCATGGGGCTGGGGTCTGTGCTGTGAGAGAGGGGAGGGCAGCGGGGGGGAAGCCAGGCAGACCCTGCTGTGCCTGCAGTCTCTGCCGGAGCTCCAGCCAGAGAACAGAGGGGAGGGGTCAGATCTGCTGTGGAACAGGGAACCCTGCCCAACCCAGACAGCATACTGGGATGCTGGGGGAGTCTGGTTTATCTTAAAACAAGCAAGGGGTCTGGGACAGACATTGCATAAACTGGTTGCAGCCAAATCAGTTAAGTTTGATACTACATTCAACCAGGTTTATCTCAAACTGGTTTCAGCCATTTTCAAATGGGTTTATGTGCAATGAATATCTGTTCTGTTACAGGTTTAAACTAGCTTCTGATCATTTAAACTGGTTTGTGTGTAATGTCTGTCCCTAGCCCTGGAGTAAATCAACATCGTCATCAATGTAGACATTATATGGTCTGCTAGGCTTTAGCTTGGCAAGAGCTGGTTGAGTCACACACTTAAAATAAATCCTCTGGGTAATACAACCTTTATCCAGTGAAATCCAGCTCTACTGAAAATAGGCTGAAGGCCTATGTATCCTTTAGGTCCCAGTGAAGCTCGTTTCTCTGGGCTTAAAATTGACCCTAGAACTCATACCACAAATTGCTGATGAACTAACTCCTACTGCCGCAAAACATGTTCTTTACTTGTGAGCAGAACTCGTTCAAACCAAAGGTTCACTCCCACACGACATGAAATTCTACAGAAGCTCTTGTGATTTTCTGCTCCCCTATTTGTTTAGAAGCTCCTAGACTAGCAGCCTTTCAAAGCACTATCACCTGGATTGGCAGACCAGAAGGAATCTTTACAATCATCTATTCTGACTGCTTGCATAATGAATTGAGCTCCACTGAGCTAATATCAGCACCCTCAAAGAAAGGCAAAAAATCTGCTCCGGTCTGCTGTCTTTTGCCAAGCACCAATAAATGCATTAAGCAGGCAGAAACACTGATATGGAGAAGGACCTGAGTTAGGAGGTGAGGATCTGAGGAGCTATGCCAAAGACTCAGGGCTACATGGCTTGCCTTTTAATGGGCATTTTGGATGAGAGAGAAGGTACAATGTAAGAAGAAGCAACTTGAAATTAGTATAGGAGGGGATTAAATCGAAGAAGAGGGGTCTCAATGCCTGTATTTCCTTTGGACGGTAGATGAAGTTGTATCTTCTTTTTCCTCAGTCTAGACATAACTCATTCCCGTCACACTCACAGAAATATGTTCTCACAATGAAAACATTCACAGCTTTCTCCATGCTTTTTACAAGCTTCTCTTTGGCCATTTATTCTCCTCCTTTCCCCACCTCTCACTTCCAAGCCTTATTTGCCCTCCAACATCTTCTGTCTCTCCCATTTTAATTTCACTTTGGCTTAGACTGGCTTACACTAGTCGTTTCCTTCAGACCCCAAATTACAGACATGTTCATAAATACATCTAAAAACTAACTAAATCACCCCAGTAAGTGCTGTGCTACCAGAGAATGCAAGTTTATTTATCATAGCCTAACAGCTCATGCATATTATGTCCCTTGGCATGAACACCTGCTCTTCCTTACATCATGTGGTTCCTGGCTACCGTAAATTTCTGAGAATCTCTCTCTTTGCTTGATGAAACCAAATTCTTTTCTCCCCTTTTCCCTGTGGTGTGGTGCTTTTCTCATTCCCTGTCACTGCTAGAGGCATTGCTGAATAATAGTGCTGCTCTGCAAGAGCCAATTGATGCACCCTGTAGCTAAATATCTTGCTCTGGGAGTTGCATTTTGGGGAATTTTATGTATTTAAATGTGTGCTCCCAGTTCCTTATGGGCCTTAATTTGAATAGGATGTCCCCAGCACCTAATCTTTCATCTGTAAAAATCCCACCTCTCTTGAAGAAACTGGGCTGTTATTTTATTAACCCAAATTCATTGTTATTCAGTGGATTCCAGCTTACTGGGCAGGAAATTCCTGAAGATGAGATGGAAATTTAAGCCTCTAAGATGGTGTCAAATTGTTCAGGCACAATCTAGGTCTCAGAGCTACATTTGCATTAAGAACAGATTTATTTATTTATTTTTACTTAGCATTATTTTGTTACCAAGATTTTCCTCAAGCATGTTGAACACCCAGGAGATTTCTAATTCTACATTTCTAAACAGGTATTATTCATTAGCTACTCCCATTCTTATTTGTTTCATAACAGTTTCAGGGTTTTTATACCTGATATAATTATACATCATCCTGCCATTCTTAGAGCTTTAAGAACCTCAACAACTTCATATGGAGACACAGGACTGGAAGGGAGTCCAGTCTCCTGAGTTTACAGGCAACTACTATTTCACAAGGATCCACAAGAACATCCAAACCGGTGCTCCCATGTACCACAGCCACCTGCCTTAGGAAGAGAGCAGGAGAGACAAGGGCACTAATATGCCCCACTCTTCATCTTATTTGAAACTGTTTTAAGATATTTGTAAGCACTTTTCAATGGAATTTCCAACTACACCTAAAATACAGTCAGCCTGTCAACTTGATTCATTGGCTATCTACATGTTTAATACTGTGTGGCTCTGTAGGAAGACAATCCTACAACTGACTCTAGGCAAGTCCTGCTTGCCTCACTGAAACAAACTGTGGGTTGTGGAACTAGGGCTGCACGAAATTTTGATGGGCATTTCATTTCAAAGCTGTTTTGACGTGTTTCGAGCTTGAAACAGAGAAAACCAAAATGAAACAAAAGGCTTCGAAACACTTCCCGCATGCAGCTCCAGGGGCCTGTGCCCAGCTGGCAGCAGCAGCACCTGGCTTCCTGGCATCATCCCACATATGGATCCAGGGCCCTGTGCCCCCTGGGAGGGCTGCAGGGTAGTGCCAGACTCCTCCCAGGGGGTATAGGCCCCTGGATGTGTGTGCAGAATGACTCCAGGAAGCCTGGTGCCATCCCACATGCAGACTCGGGGGCCCAGGCCCTTTGGGAGGAGTCTGGAACAGCCCCACAGCCCTCCTGGGGGGCGCAGGCCCCCAGACCTGCAAATGGGATGACAGCAAGTTGCTGCTGATGACTGGGGCCAGTGCCAGCACTCGGTTCTTCCTGGTGCTCAGCGCGGGCTACATCAGGCAGACCCAGGGTGCTGGCCCGTCGGCAGCCCGCATGCAGATCTGGGGGCCTGCACCCCCCAGGAAGAGTCCAGCACAGCTCTGCAGCCCTCTTTGAGGGCATGGGGCCCCAGATCTGTGTGCAGGATGACAGCAGGTTGCCACTGCCGGCAAGTGATATGAGTTTTGCTTTGAACAGTTTTATGTGCAGTTTCCCAGAAACCCCTGCACCTATGTCCTTGAATGCTGGCAGGACTCATACCCTCAGAAGGGGCTACCAACCCTGCTAATTCCATCTAAACCAGGCAAAAAAAAATGACAAAGTTATAGGCGTTTTCATGATTCCCCATTATAGGCTATGGGCGAAATGTCAAAATGCATTGAAACAGCGAAACAGTTTTGACAAAATGAAATGGAACCGTGCTTCAAAATGAAACAATGACAAAATGAAACACTGTCTCTTTGAAACGGAAGTTGAAATGAAATGGTGCTGTTTTGCACAGTCCTATGTGGTAGCAGGGTGAACAGTTCACATATTATGGGTGGCAATTTCACTTGTGCCTTATTGACTTGGTAGAAGCAGAAACTCCATTAATGGCTGCCTGTTCTGAAAATCCCATCATGCACGAAAAGGATCTCCCAATTTTTAGCAAAAATATTTATCTTCACTGCTGCAGTCCTTTCATAACACAAACTAGCACCACAGCATTAGGTTGGGCCTTGTCATCTTTTTTCATTTTCAAATAGGATGATACAGGCCAGTTTTTCACAGAGGTGAAAACCATACGTGTGCCTCAGCTGGCACATGTAAATCACAGGCATCATTCAAGGCAGACAAGGTTCCTTGGGTGAATTTGATATCTTTTATTAGAGCAACCCAAATAGTTGGAGAATAGTTATTAAGCAAGCTTTCGGGTTCAAAAGCCCTTCGTCAGGCTAAGGAAGTTTCAGCAGTTGGTGTGTACGCTTCCTGGATGGAATGAAAATTCAAGATACTTATATTCCCTTCCCCCAATTTGCAGCCATTACATTCTTAGCAAATTGACAAATCCAGACTACATACAAAGTAATCATAAGGGGCACAAAACTTGTTAGGGACCTGATAAAAATTTGGCCCTATACATTGTGCCATTACTTGCAATAGATTATGAAGCAGATTTGCTGGAACCACCTAAAAAAAAACCTACAGGAGGAGGCAGTACTCTAAGAACTGTAGCCCTCTGTCATTTAGAATATTAGTTATGAGATTAAAACTCCCTTTATTTTCCTATTACTTTTTCCCTAGACACATATTTAAAGATGCGTTGATATTTCCAGCCTATCTAGCCTACCTAGGAGAAAAAAAAAAAAATGGCTGATAGTCTCATCATCTTGGTTATGCTGGTGTAAACTCAGACCTGCTCCACTGATATAACCCGAGTTACCTTGGATTTACACCAGAATCTGGCCCATTTTATACTTGCCTTGGTCCCCTTGGATCATATCCATTTCCATTTCTGAAACAATGCCAGGCTTTCACATTCTGGGCAATCTGAGAAGAACTGGCAGCAATGATGAAGTTTCAGAATGGTCTAATAATACTTTCTTTTACATGCTGTGGCAGATGAGAGTCTTTTTTTACTGTATATTAAAGTTGCTCTGTGTTCAATAGCTTCTGTTACCAACAAATGGCAAGGTTCCCATTTCATTTTATTTTGATGTGTGTTAAGTCCTGACAGGCATCCATCCTTGCCAACTAGCTCTGGTATGAAAGTAATGAGGCCTGGGAGATTAACAGTATTTCAAGTAGTAAATAATCAATGGTTTCAAAGGGATAGATAAGTCTGTAGTGAGAATGCTGACTATTAAGGAGTGGAAGGTTGTTCTGATGTAATGTAGTCCAATCAGATCTCTCTCTCCTTGTCATGTATTATTTTAATTGAGTGGTATACATTGCAATTCTCAAACATGAAGTCTTTGCTATCACCCTCAGAGATGAAGCTTGCCTTGTCCAATCTAGCACTACAGAAGAACTTCATTTGCAAGATGCGTGTGTAAGGAACCATCCTAATGGCTGTGTCTGTACAATGCCTCACATTGAGAGGGGGTCATCACATCACATCTAGCATTCTGGGGTGCTACCACAATGCACATAAATAGAGGATAGTGGGCCATATTAGGAAATACTTGAACTGACAATTAAAATTTTTACCATCAAGTTTTTTTTCTTGTGCATCATGTCTATCAGTTAAATTACTAAAAGGTTTGGTCTCCTTGGCTAGGGACAGACATTCAAAAAGTCCGAGTCTGAATTGATTAAGTCTTTGCAGGTTAGTCTAACCTGGGTAGGCTAAATCACTTTGTAACTGCACAGTAGGGGTGTGCAAAGTGGGTCCTATTCAGTTCAGAGATTTGGCCCAAATCAGGGACAGTGATTGGATTGGTTGATTTGGATCACTGTCCCTGATCCAATTCAGTTGAATTGGAATCAGAAGATTCAATGCTGATTTGGACATAGACACAGCTTTAAATGTTTTTTTCCTACATACCTTGAGGTAGCAGTGTGGCTCGTGAATGCCGTGATGCATGGAGCGCCTCACACAAGTGTATGTGGGCCCCCCCCCCCCTCCCATGTCCCCCCAGCTCAGCAATTGGAGGCGGGTGAATTCCGGGTGCTCTCCCTGACCGAGGAGGCACCAGGTACTGAGCTGGGGAGAGCGTGGGGGCCCAGCGTGCTCCCTGGCAGACCTGGAAGTGGACTGGGAGAGGTTTGCCCACCTTCTGACCAGCCCAGTGGGGAATTGATAACAGTGTTCATCAACCCTAACTCAGTGTTTATCACTGCATTAAAAAAAAAAAAAAAGAAGGACATTACCAGCTACCTGTTGATTCTGCCTTTGTCCTGCCTACCACAGCATGGACTGTTGCCAGCATGTGGTCTGCTAGCTAATGCTGAGAGGTGTCTGTAAGTCTCTGCCACAGCTGCAGCCAGGGAGCAGAGGGTAAGGACCATCTTTGTTGTGGAGTGGAGAGCCCAGCCCAGGCCAGTGAGCAGCCAAGATAGTGGGGGACTCTGGTTGAACTTAAACTAGCAAGGGGTCTGGGGCAGACATTGCATAAACTGGTTTGAGCCAAATCAGTTAAGTCTGATACTACATTCAACCAGATTTATCTCAGATTGCTTTCAGCCATTTTCAAACTGGTTTACGTGCACTGAACATTTGTTCTTTTTCAGGTTTAAACCAGTTTCTAATCATTTAAACAGGGTTGTGCGCGATGTCTGTCCCTAGGCCTTAAGACAGTCATGTGTACATAGAGTTCTCTTGCCCTGTATTAGAAGACTCTTAAATTGACATCAAGGTTGGACTGCAGTTTTGGGACAGCAGACGATACTCAATATCGTCAGCCCCACATCCCCACCCAAGCCATGAAAGAAAGAAGGTGCATTGATGTAAATACTTCCTATTTAGCAGAAAGCAGTAATGATTCCACATGACATCAATTTGCAAATTAGCATGTTTTAATTATAACTACCCACCACTGTGAATCAGCCATTCTTTAGGAAAACAAATAAAAGAGTGCAAGGTCAAAATAGGATTATAATAGATTATTTCAACCAAGGTTTCCTGCTTGCCGATTTAAATCAACCCACCCAAGATTAAGAGAATATAAACTACCTGGCACAAGAGAATGGAATTATCCAAATATTATGATTAGATTAAAATATATTTATTCTATATAGCTAGGATAAATATAGTTTTCACCCTATGAGATGCTCAAGAACTATTCTCTTTGGCTGGTTTTCAGAGATGAATCCTTTAGCTTTACAAGGGCAGCTTTTGGTACCTCAGACCTTGAGATTCTGCATACCTACCCAGGCTGGATGGTGTCTATTTTATGGTGTCTGAAGATCCAAAGGTTAATTTTGGATTACTGCCTCCCCACCAGATTCTCACATGCTACAGGATTCTGTCATCCTTCTTGTTCAGTGTGTATACAAGTCCACTGAAAGTGAGGAGGAGATGAACTGTAATGTATTCCCTAAACTGATAACAACCAGTCTCTATTTATTAGATTTGGCATAGATAGTATGATACATAAAGTATCACAGGATTTACATAAATTCAGGGGCTTGGGTGAAGGTTTGCTGGTTTCAGTCTATCCAGACAAGATGGAGCCAACACTGGCAAACATGGGTGCACTTCTGAGTTTGAGATAGAAATATTAGATCTGGGGCTGTTCCTGGATATTCATTCTTCTGCCCCTGTCCAGAGAGTAGAATCAGGGGAAATGTACACAAAGGAAGGTCCTAACCAATGGGAGTGAGTGTGACAGAATCCAGTCCTCTGAAATTAGCCAATTCCAAGGTCTCATCCATTTTGGGATTAGGGAGTTTCTTAAGTGTTAATGCAAGTGCCCAGCCTCCATTAATCACAATAGGAGCCGTGTACAAAAAAGAGCAAATAACTTACTAATAAATCTTACTCGGCCTTTGGGGAAACAACATGATATTTCAGTACACTAATATAATGAAGAGAAAAATATCCGAGCGATGGAACACAGAGCACATAAATATACTTACTGAAGATTAGGGGTTTCAGATTTATTTTTTTTGCTAGGGTTATATGTAGCGTCACCTTTAGTTGAATTAGATGCCTCTTCTTGACAGAAATATCACCAGACAAAAATCAATAGAGCTGTTAAAAAACCCAACCGATTTATCACCTGCATATTACATCTGATATTTTCACGTGCTCTACTCTAAAGTGCAAGCTTTTGTCTATTGGCATTTTCCAAATGTGAGAAGATAAAAGGAGTCAGAAACTAGCATTTTTATGAAAAAGGGAGTCTCAATGGTTAAATCAAATTAGGCAGATATAACAAGTACATGTTCCAGCAATTACTTTGACATACTAATCTATGAATTGTACATTCAATCGCAACATAATTTTAAATGGTTGTTTTAGTTAGCCGCATGCAATGGAAAAATAGGTTGAGGTTGGGCAGGTTTCTGGATGGATAGCATGCCTTTCTGCCTCTAAGACAACATTTTAAATCAGACTGGAGTGAAAGCAGAGCCTGAAATATTTCGATCTGTGTGGAATACCAAGATTCTTTTAGCAACCGTAAATGGGTGACCCATAGAGGCCCAGAATTAAAACAATATAAAGGGGGGCCAAAAAACCACCAAAGCCCAGAATTGTAAGTTATTTGTTAAAAATGATAACTGGAGGTTGGAGCAAATATCCACTCACCAGGACTATCATAAGAGGAAGAAGAAGAAGAAAAAAAAAAAAAAAAGTGCTTAAGGAAGAAGTGTTCCTCAGACAGGAAAGTGGTTCAACCCCCACTCAGTACAGCAGTTTCATGGAGTCCCTCCACTACAAAGCCATTTTGTATAGAAAGCTGAAGGATCACCCTGTCTTCCTCTAATGCTATGATGCCTTATTCTAGTTTCTACAAACATCGTATCCCCAGTGACCAGTGCAGCAGAACTAGAGTATATTCCCAGTAGACCTGTATGAAGCGGCTAGTATTTGCTTCGGATTCGGGCAATTCGGGGGACAGCGATTTGAATCGCTTTCCAGAATTCATTTGGCCAAACCCGATTCAGAGATTCAACCACTGTTGAATCAAACAGGCCCCATCTCCCACCTGCTCCCCGACCCCTGTCAGTGGCTGCCTCGTCCAGTCCCATCATCCTGGGTCTTAAAAAAAAAGAAAAAAGAAAAGCCCCACACTCACCAGCTGACCCCCACTGCCCCACACTGCTGGTGTGCAATGCACTGCTGGGGGGGGGGGGGGTCTGCCATGAGCCCCCAGAAGCCCCAACAGCTGCTGCTGCTGAGTGTGGGGCTTTTTTTTTGTTTTTGTTTTTGTTTTTAAAGAAACTGGGAGCTGGGGCTGCACAAGGCAGCCATTGACAAGGCCTGGAGAGTGAGTGAGGGATGGGGGGGTTCATGGCACAGCCCCCACTCAGCATGGGGCAGTGGGGATTGCCCCCCCCAAACCTGGCAGCAGCTGGTGAGTGCAGAGCTTTTTTTCCTTTTTAAGCATTGAGACACTGGGGCCAGGCAGGGCACTCAGGGGGGCTGAGGGAGCAGGCAGGGAATAGGATCTGGCAGGGGTCCCCCCCATGGTCCTCTCCTCACTCCCAGCCCCTCCTCCCCCTATTTACTACTATGGAGTCCAGGTCCAGCTATCTGCGGTGGTGAGTGGGGACTGCCCAATCTCCGAATTGACTGGGAGAGCTTCAAATCAATTCCCACCTTTTTATTGGTCTCCTGATTTGATTTATATTCAGAGATATGCCCCAATTCAGCAGCCAAATCTCCTCGAAATCGAATCTGTACCTGAAGCTTCACACAGCCCCAGTGCCCAGGGCACCTTGCTGCAACACTGGGGCTCCTACACCATTCCAAAGTAAATTGGCCTGAGGATAAAAGAGGGCAAAGGTTCCTTAAGATCATTTTTGCACATATTCTTCTTCACATGTGTTTGATTCCCCTCACCTGCTCTATATTTCTATTATGATCTGAATTGACCAAAGGCCCAAATTAGTCACCAGCCTGGCCACATTCAGAAGTAACGTGTGCCCACACATGTGCCAATTTGTGATGCTATTGCAGGTGGTGATAAAAGCATGCTATGGCTCTAGTTGTTGCACTTATCTGGCCTACTATGTGGATTGTTCAAGCAAGATGGAAAGGAAAAGGAGATGGAAGAGGGCATGGTTTTGTTCAAAAGTCTTTTCAGAGCTTGAGTTTCTTAACCTGCAGGGCACAGTTGGACACTCATTGATTACTTGGACATTTGGCCGAGAGGCTAAGTGTAGAAGAGATATAGCGCTGGTAGCATGGCTGGATTATACTGAATTTGTATTCCTCATAGTTGGCTGACTACTCAGAATGCTTGCTTTTATGTTTTGAGCTTATAGAATAAATGCATTTTGTAACTAACAGATGTAAATGATGGGCTAGTTTTTACACAGTCCTTGTTCAGACAAGCTCCCACTGAGGTCAGGAGAGATAAATATGAAGTAAGAAAAATCTTAGATGGGCCTCTGCATGGTATAGAACTAAGGTTCAAATGTTACCCTTCAGATGTGAATCAAACTATGCTCTCAATGCATTAAGTATTCTACTACAAACTTGATGTAGAGAAGAGCTGAGGGCCTGTGACTAACATCAGTTCCAGTACCTCTCAGGGTCAAAGCTTTGATTCAGGCACCTGTAGAGAGTTCAGATCAGTTTCTAACACGATGGCTACATCCATTTCTTCCTTCCTGTCAAGGCAAGGCTGACTTCACTCCCTGCCCAAAGAAATACTGAAAATAAGCAGATTCAACAATTTTGTGGATGATGCAACAATAGAAAGATAGTTAGCACACCTCCATATAGACAGGCATGGTTTGAACGGTTGTCTGAACTCCTTGACTTTGTGAACCAAATAGAAATCCAATGGGTACAAGCTTTCTGGTACCTTCCGAATCTGGTTAGTGCAGTGGAAATATGACCACAACTAGTGTTTCTAGTGATATGCTTGACGCTTTCACATTGTCACCTAGTTTGGACCCAAAATTGCACTTTTGCAGTAGAAAAGTTAAAAACGTAATGTGTGTTTTCTATAACATAGTTTTAAAGACAATATACTCGTCTTGAATCTTAGCTATGGTTGTCTGCAGACTCAAGGTTTAGTTGACATGTCATGCCCCAAACTTACAAATTAATTGAGACTAGCCCCTTGCTCCTTGTTATTCAGGCACTTTAATCTTTGCCGAGCCCAGCTGCTGCACTGTCCATGCAGATGGTTTCCTTTTTCAGAGAAGACCAACAGCAAGCACAACTGCTCCCTGCATCTGTGGTGCAAGCCATCAAAACAGAGCACCCAGCAGTACTGAATTAAATTGTTTGTGTTAATGATGGATGAGTGCAGGATAGGGTTATGTAGGTTTGGAAATCACCATGGCAAGCTGCAAATGAGGTATGAAATGAAAAATCTCAGTCAAGTGCTCAGCAGTAACTGACTAGCACAATCAGTAGGGTACTGCCTGCTCTGCATCTCATAGAAACATGTGATAGATCCCAATTCCAATCCCAACAAACTCTTATTTCAGAGTTGTTACTCTGCGTTTGATGGGACTGACCCCACAAAGAAGGTCCTAGAGAAGCATCTTGTCACATTTGTGTCCATCAAAAGTCATCACCTTGCCTAGAGGACAGATTGTGTTGGGAATCAGGACAACAGGGTTCTGGCTCCATCACTGACCTGCTATGTAACTTTTGGAGTGTCACTGTAAGTCTGTGTCAGTAATTCCCTTCCCATTCATTCTTTTCTGTTTAGATAATAAACAGAAAAGCAGACATGGTTTTGAAGTGTACCTTAATAGGACCTTAAACTCAGATGGATGCTGTAAGCTTTACCATAGTAAAATTATAGTTACATTGAGAACAAAAGAAAAAGCAAGCTTCCTTTTCTTTTTTATTCTCCCTCTGTATGTCTGTTCATACAAGTTTCTCTTGCCCTTCTTAATGCAAATTTGGCTTTAAGTTTTCTTCCCTGCCATATTTTCACAACACTTAGAATGAACTTGCAGTTCTACCTGGAAGAAAACTGCTTGCAACAAGGTCCAGATCGGGTAATTCAGGGTATTTGTAGCATGCTGATCACAATATTAAGTAGGGCTGTGTGAAGCTCCTGTCCCCGATTTGAATTGGCAGAGATTCGGCTCGATTCAGTGGCTGAATCTCCAAATCCAATCGGAGGACCCTTTAATCTCTCTGAATGGAAATCAGAGCCCTCCGAATTGATTCAGAGAGATTTGAAAAGATTCGGTGATTTGGACATAGACATAGCTTTAAATGTTTTTTTTCCTACATACCTCTAGGTAGCAGGTAGCTCGTGAATGCCGCAATGCTGGGGGTACATGGAGTGTCCTACAGAAGCACAGGGAGCAGCAAACTGGGAAGTGGACCAGAAGCACTTCCAGTCTACTTCCGGGTCTGCCAGACAGCATGCAGGGGGGGCCTCTCCAGCTCGGCAACTAGTGCCTCTTGGGTGGGGGGGGGCACCCAGGGTCCCTCCACAGCTGATCGTTGAGCCAGGATGGCACGGGGGGGGGGGGGGGAAAGCA
>NW_005841938.1:2760639-2762090 GCF_000455745.1 Alligator sinensis | reverse complement strand
ACCGCAAGTACTTCTAGTCCACTTCCAGGTTTGCCGCCGAACACATGGAGGGCCTCCCCATGCTCCTGTGGGATGCTCTATCTGCCCCAGCATTGCAGCATTCACAAGCCACACCGGTACCTTGAGATATGTAGGAAAAAAACAAAAAACCCCCCTGAAAGCTGTGTCCGTGTCCAAATAGCTGATTCACCGAATCAGCATTGAATCTTCAGATTCAGCCAAATCGAAATCACTGTCCCCGATTCGGGCCAAATCCGAATTGGAATCGAATAGAGCCCACTTAACACATACCTAATATTAAGTGTTGGATATGTAAACTCTCCAGTGGCAAGAATGGTCAAGAAAACATGTGCTCAGCTCTACACTGGTCAGGTCTCTGTTCTACTCAACTGAATGTGGATTTTTTTTTTCCCCAGAAGACTTTGCACCTCTTGCTTGAAAATACAGCATCGCTTTGAATGGAAAAGTAATCCTTTGAAGTGGAAAGAAAAAGAAGCAGGCATTACCAGGGTTGAAAAGTACCTCTGCAACCATTCTATGCTTGAATTCTAGGCTTTGACCCCGACAGCCTGCAGGGTCAAACCTCCTACATTTCTAGGTTATTCCTTTCCTTTTACATTCAGTTCTGAGTTAGTGGTGGTAAGGAAGTAACTAACTTCCAACTCCTTACAAGACGTTAGAATCAGGCTCACTGGATCCAGCCTATTCTCTCACCAGATTAAAGAAACAACAATGATAGAAGAGGTAGAAATTATGCTAAATCATGCACAAGGGATCTCCGTTTTTTTCCTGAAAATTTGGACTACTCAACTTGCAGTTTTAATTTTCACTCTCCACATCTGCTTTAGTGAATGCACAGCATGTACTCTGCCACAGAGAGTGTGCCAGCAGATGTTGGGTGCTATTGTCAGAGAGGCAGAGTTGGCAGAGACAGTTGCATATTAGATAAATGTTTGCAGAAATGATGGCATGATCTTATTCTTTCCTTACACACCAACCCCCTCAGGTTTCTTCAAAGTTCTGCTCATCTTGGTGGCCCTAGAACTTGATGTCTAAAACGATTTGCTGCCTTTCCTGAGCACGAGAAAAGAAATCAACTAGGGCTTCAGCCATTTCTATTTTATGTACTACTCTCTTCCTTAAATGTAGAATATTTATTGAAGTGGACTATGTGCAAAAAGCCATTCATGTTGCCAAAGGGAACCTGGTTGAAATGTGTACCCCATATGCATGCTGAATGTTCTCCACCACGGTAGGACTGACGAATGTTTCTTTCCACATCTTGACACCTGCCTTTAAAATTTCTCTCAGCCTCTATCCTTCCTTAATGGATTTTGTCACGGCGGGGTCCATCAGGAGGGCCGTGATCTCCTCGAGGTCCCTCGCTCCGTGTCAAGTCCGGCCCAAGGCACCCTCTTATTCTCGCCCGCCACGTCTTTGCTGTTTATATA
>NW_005841938.1:2740866-2759796 GCF_000455745.1 Alligator sinensis | reverse complement strand
CCGCATACAACCCGGGGTCTGTTCCCCGCCCGCAACCCACTGGTTGCGCTCAGGGGCCCCACACCTCTGGGGTCCCTATGAGGCCTCCTCCAACCCCTACAGCCTCACCCAAGCCTCCGGTCTAATATGTAAGCCGAACATAAACTAGAGCCTCCTGGCTGCAACGCAAACATAAAGCCTCCTGGCTAAACCATAGTGCCCAATCCTCTCAGGGCTATAGTGAGCTGTACTTGCAAGTCAGGCTTCTACCCATATCTCGGCCGAGGGAGCTCCTGCCTCTCTGGTTGCTGGCAGGGTCTCAGCCCTGGGCTTTATAAGGGCCAGGCCCTGCCTCCTACAGGCAGCTGGCTCTCCTTAGTTGCCCCGGCAACCCGCAGCTGTGCCCGTTACCCTGGCAACCCTCATCTGGGCTCGTTATGTCCTGCCAGGGCTCTCTCTCTCCCTGGCAGTTTCTACTCCCTAGGAGCAGGCACTGAGGTGCTCTGCAACAGATTTAAAAAAATGATGGTAAAAAAAAAAACGTGCGTCTCACTCCTTAAAGCTTCTTTGGGAGATAGCTAATATAAATATGTTGATATTAGCTCTTTGTAACACCAGGCACTATTAGCATACCTTCTTCTTCTTCGACTCTCAAAATGTTGAGGTCGTCTAACAAGGAAACCTCACAGCACAAGTAGGTAGTAGACCTGGAGAAATTGAGGCACAGATTTAGGGAAGTGTGTTAAATCAACCCCCCCAAAACTAGACAAGAAATATTTTGAAGCAAAATACAGAAAAAGGCAAAACTGATGGTATAATGTGTGTAGAATATTGGTAACAAAGCCTCCAGGATCTAACTTACTTACACATACACTCTCGCTTTGTAGCGGATACAATACAAACGTGAGAACATCCATTTATGCTAAACTTTCACAGTGGGGAAGGGAGCTGGTATTGAGTACTTCTATCATTCACACCTATTACCTCCAATGGAGGTCAGATGACAGTCAGAAGAAGCACTGCTGGGTTTAAGAATTCCCATCAAGGAGTTTACAGTCCAAACAGACAAAGAAAAAGAAAAAGAAAAAAAAAAAAAAAAAAAAAAGACTAAAACAAAAGGAAGAAATGAAAAATGATTATCCTTGTTATACAGAAGAGGGTACATGATTTGCCTAAGGTCAGTCCCAAGTCTCTGGAAGGGACAGGAATTGAACTGAGATCTCCTGAGTGGTCGTGCATTATTTAAACTCCAGTCTGATTCTTCCCAAGGATTTTATTTTTGGCCGAACTTCCAGTAGTCCCTCCGGTCCCAGAAGTGTCTATCTTCCTTCATTTTTAGCCTTGTGTTATATATGGTACATTGATTTTTAAATGCCTACCTAAAAGGCTTTTTTTGCTCTAAAAATTCCATTAGGCTCAGCATACAGGACATAGGTATATTATGCATGCATGAGCTCCAGCGTTAAAAAAAGTTAAACGCAATAAAACGTAAAATGAAATAAATAATCAGGGAGGAACAAACCCAGAATAAAATAAAATAAAAAAAAAAAATTGAGTCTTCCAATCTAAAGAACTTAATTTATACTCCTGATGATCACATGTTCCTTCCTCTTACATTCCCTTCATTTAACTGATTTTGATATTGTCCCAAACAGGACTGCCCTACCTTGGCACCAACAAGATGAAGCTGAGCTTCAGTAGTTTTCCAAAAACAACTTCTTATCATCATCTTTCTAACTTCAATAACATAGTCCTCCCCATAATGCAATACAGATAGCTTCTCATTTGTATGCACAGCTTCTATATTGTAGAAGCAGTTCAGGATCACATCCAAATGTCTTATGGGTTTTTTTATAGCTACAGTACATTTGATTTACAACTACTCCGGCAAACCGTTGTACTCATTATCATTGTAAGTTGAGGTACTTATATCCCTTTTGCTTTTCATGTCCCTTGTATTATTGCAACTTTAAGAGGCTCAAGTGATAGATCATTGACAAAATCAGACTCATATTCTATTTTTCAGCTTATAATTATCTCCAGCTCTAGGATGGAAAACATTTTCTACCCGCGTTGATGCCAAAGCACTATTTTTTGGTATTGATGCTAAAATTCTTGCAAAATATTCCTGTTATTTCAGAATAAAAATAAGTTTCATGATCTTGTTCTGGTTCATTTGACTGCCCAAGTCACAACGTATGAAATATTGAATACTGAAGTATTTCTGAAATCCCAAATAAAAAAAAAAGTTTCCAAAACTTGAACTGCATTTGATTGCATAGATGTTTATCTAAGATTTAGAGGAACATCTGTATCCACTAGGGAAATTATTTTGTTAATTAAAAGAGATGGATGTTTTTGTTTGATTAGCCGACAGGGTCATGGCTTATGAAGTAATGTATCCTGATGCGAATTGATTTGAACAATAATAATAATAATAATAATAATAATAAAACCTATGAAGACACCTTTGTACAGTCACACTGACTTCATTATTAATTAGCACACCCTGGCTTCTCTCAAACATCAAGAAGTGTAGAATTTACTTTAACTTTTAATTAAATTTGGAGAGGAGCCAAAATAGCAAAGTTGTACCATAGATAATCCAGTAGCATCATTAGCCACACATTTTTGAACGGCAAAATGCCCATTCTGATCAAATGTGGGAGGTGAACCCATATAACAATTTAGAAACAATTTTTCAAAAAAAACTCTGGGAAAGGTTGCTGCATTTCCCCCTTTAATTAAGCCCCAGGGGCTAGAGCACTCGGAGATCAAGTCTGCACCCAGAGAGAACTAGGTCTTTAAGTCTCAAGGAAAGAAATATATGCACAGGGGTTTTATTTATTAATTTATTTTAAATTGTTATCTCTCCGCTGCACAGTTTTGATTACATTACACTGCTCCCGTGTTTAGGGCTGATGTGCCCTCATAGGAACTGCCATATATTGCTCCATCTTATCTTTCTTTCACTGTAATTAATGTGGTTTTCATTTATGATGGATTACATGCTATACCCATTCCCAAAGTTGCAACAGTGGTTAGCAGCTATCCGATTGCTTTCTACAGATTATCACATGCTTGGGATTCAGTCAAAGGCAGTAGCTAATGCAAGGGGCTTGAAACTGGCTTCAGGATTTCTTAGGGCCCTCTAATTCATCTTCATAATTTTACCAATTATCAAGAACTGCATGGCCATTACGAAGAGAACTTCTTCTACAAGGCATCTTTGAATTCACCCACACCTTTGAAGAGATCTTTCTTCTAGTATTTAGTTAAATAAAAGCTATACCTAAGAATAATTAGGATCTTTAGGGACTTCAAAATGACATTCAGATGCATATTTATCATTACCAAGTTAATTAGCACTCTTCACTTAGGACAAAATAATTAAACTAATCACATTTAATGAAATTTCAATGATAGCTGATGCCTCTAAGTAAGAACTCTAAAATACATTAGTTGAACTGATTTGTTACTAGTTGGATTTTTACTAATTAAATGTCCTTTCCTGATTTATGTCAAACTCCTTCTCCCATTTCATTGCTATAAAATGAAAAGTAATGGAGACTCCTGGCAATTTTTATTGTTGCTTGCAAAAGTACATGAAGTTTTACCTTCCCATACATAACTGGACCAAACTATTGGCCAAGCACTCATTTTTATAGGATATCCACTTAAATTAAACTATCTTAATTGCCACATGGCTACTAAGCAATGGGTTGGCAATTAGCAGAGAACTGAGACTTCAGCTATTTTTTCAGGTTGGCATGAAGTATCCATATTTTCTGAAGTTCATTCAAAGCTTAACCATATCCTCAGCTAAGGAAAGATCCTCTCTCTTCCTGACCTTAGTTTTCTTTTATCCCCATCTCCTATTTGTAACAAGGTGCTGTCAGCTCCAGCTATTGGATGTTTCCATGTATACTCTTGTTACAGCCACAGTAAGGTACTATGTAGTACCAAGATAACAACATGGTAGGACACCTGGGGTGGTTTTGCAGTGGGGCTACAGTGAATTCTGGTTGCCACTGCTGCGACAAACAATTACATGGCCGTGGCAAAAGCCATATTTTCCACCCCCCAATCCCTGTCAGCACCTGGGGCAGTTGCCTCTGTCACTCTGCCCTTGTTACACTACTGCTGTGTAGATGGGGACATCCTGTATAGATTGGTCCCATCCTTTCGGTCCCACCTTTTATTTAAAATAGAGGATCTGTATTGGCTCCAAGTCAACATGACTTAAGTGGGGGCACTAGGAGGTAGGTGAAGCCAAGGGAAACAATGGTCATGTGTCTTCATGACCCTAGAGGTCGACAGTCAGGATTCCAAGGACACCCAAGATGCATCCCCACTTCAATGGCCCTGAATGCCTACTGTTTAGTTTAGGGATAGTATCCTACTAGTTTCATAAACGTTAGGGCTGGAAGGCACCTCGGAAGATCATCGAGTCCAGCCCCCTGCCCCAGGGGCAGGAAGTCAGCTGGGGTCATAGGATCCCAGCAAGATAAACATCCAAATTTCTCTTGAAGGTGTTCAGTGTAGGTGCTTGAACCACCTCCAGTGGCAGGCTGTTCCAGACCTGGAGGCTCAGACAAAGAAATTCTTCCTTATGTCCAGCCTGAAACAGTCTTGCAGTAGTTTATAACCGTTCAACCTCATCATCCCTTGGGATGCTATGGTGAAGAATCATTCCCCCAGATCCCGGTGAACACCCCTGAAAAATTTATAGGTGGCCACCAGATCACCCCTGAGCCTGTGCTTTTCCAGGCTAAAGAGCCCCATGGCTCTCAGCCTGTCATCATAAGGTCCGTTTCCTGACCTCTGATCATGCGCGTGGCTCTCCTCTGGACTCTCTCAAGCTTCTCCACATCCTTTTTTGAACTGTGGAGCCCAAAAATGGATGCAGTACTCCAGCTGCGGCCTGACCAAGGCTGAGTACAATGGGCAAATGACATCCTGGGATTTGCTTGAGAAGCATCTCTGGATGCAAGCCAGCATTTCGATTGCTTTACTAGCCACAGCATTGCATTGCAGGCTCATCTCCATCTTGTGGTCAATCATGACCAAGTCCCTTTCATCCGTAGTGCTAGCCAGTGTAGCACTGCAAGTTTTTCCTCCCAAGGTGGAGAAGCTTGCATTTTTTGGTGTTGAACACCATCAGGTTCTCATCCGCCCATTTCATGAGCCTGTCAGGATCTGCCTGGATCACCCTCCTGTACTCAGGTGTGGATGCTTTACCCCAGAGTTCGGTGTTGTCGGCGAACTTGGCCAGCCCGTTTCCGACACCCTGGTCTACATCATTGATGAAGATGTTAAAAAGTAAGGGCCCTAGGACAGAGCCCTGAGGGACCCCACTGGTCACAGGGCACCACGGTGATTGACTTCTGTCAACCACCACCTTCTGGGTCCTGCCATGGAGCCAATTCCCCAGCCAGCAGACCGTGGCAAGGTCAAGGCTTCAGTTAGCCAGTTTAGCCAAGAGGTGATCATGGGATACCAGATCAAAAGGCATTTTTGAAGTCAAGATATGCGACATCAATCTCCTCTCCCTTGTCCAGGCAATAGGTCGCCTGGTCGTAAAAGGAAATAAGATGGGTCAAGCAAGACCTACCCGTAACAAACCCATGCTGGGTATCCCTCAGGATGTTGCCATCAGCTAGTCTGTTAAGAATGGCCTCTTTAATAATCTTTTCTAAGACCTTGCCCAGGATAGAAGTCAGGCTGATGAGCCTTTAGTTTGCCGGATCCACTTTCCTCCCTAGTTGTGGGCCAATTGAATACTGAGGACTGTTTTCCCCTCCCTTCTTAACCATGTGATTGATCTTCTGTCAACTGATTTTTATACAAAGACTTTATTTAGCCTTTGTTTGAAGATCATCCCTCCAAAGCAATAAACTATTCCTAGAACCAAACTGCACGGCTGTTTCCAAGGCATAGCTATTCCACATAGATTTACTGATCAGTTGATTACCAATATATATTTATAATCACATGGTTTTCACAGACTGTCATTTACTCCCCTAAATCCTGCACTCTTCTTAGTATCTGCTCACGATCTACAGAAGCTCATGAACAAAGGAGCACACTACTGATTTAAAGGCTATTATTTTTTGTATAGTAGAGATTTGTTTTCAAGAGCATTATTTTTAGTTGCTTAAAAATATCCTCAACTGTCTCACGCTTTCACTATGGAACACTCACTAGTCATGGGTAGCGAACATAAGACATAAAAATAAAAATGCTTTTAGGAGGGTTTTTTTTAGATTTCTTGTATGTTTTCTTTATAGAGAACAAAGATGGGCACATGATTAAGACATTGTATGCTGCGATTCAGATCTTGGTTTACTTCCCAGCACCATAACAGCCTTCCTGGTGTTCTTTGTACCTGTATAGGGATGGTACCGTTTCCCTACCGCACAGAGTGTTGCCAGGACAAGGTCATTAAACTTTCAGTCACTGTAGTGATGCACACAAGAGAAAATCCAATAAAAGATAGATTTATTTTCTTTTCCAGGCTGTTTCCATCAAGGATTGTTTCATCTCTGGAATTAGCACCCTATGGAACACATTTCATTGTATCCATTTTATATTTATCCCCATTAGTACCTGAGAAGTCACAATCTTTATTGAATTTACTTTCAGAATATAACTCTGTGGAAGAGAAGTGGTATTATCCCATTTGAGAGGCAGGGAACAGACACACAGAGAGACTTGCCTAAAATCACACACCTAGAGCAGGGACCTGAACCCTAGTCCCCCAAATCACAGGCTAACACCTTAATCATTATAACATCCCTTGTCTCATCACAAATAAATTCTACATTGCACGATATGTTTTGATAGGATATTGATATCCAAATGGAAAGACACTGGACCCACAGCTAACAAGGTAACATAACCCCAACCAGGTTACAGATGCAGAAAGTTCCTATTCCTATGATCAGAGTCTTACACAGCAAGCCATATGAGGAAAGGCTAAGGGATCTGGGACTCTTCAGCCTGAAGAAAAGGAGGCTGAGAGGGGACCTGGTAGCAGCTTACCGCTACACTAGGGGAGGACATCAGGGGCTCGGTGAACAATGGTTCACCAGGGCACCCAAGGGGAAAACAAGGAGTAAAGGCCACAAACTCCTGGAAGATCGATTCAGGCTCAACATTAGGAAAAACTTCTTCACAGTCAGGGGGTCCAGACTGTGGAATAAGCTCCCTCCATAGGTGGTGCAATCGCCTCCCCTGGAGATCTTCAAGAGGAGACTGGATGGTCACCTCACTGGGATCACCTGATCCCCAGTTTTCTTTCCTTCTTGGTGCAGGGGGCTGTACCCGATGATCTTCTGAGGCCCTTTCTGGTCTTACAATCTATGCCATCATTATGTTGCCTTCATAAAAGGTGCGAGCTACCACCACTGCATTATAGACCTGCTATAGTGACCTGCTGGGAACATTGGCATAATTTAGAGTGACCATTTCATTCTCTCTCTCCCCTCCAATATATGCCAAGGAAACAGCCTGGAATGCAGCCATCGCAGGATGGGGGAGTACAAAGGAAGCCATAAGCCTCATCCTTCCTGAGTTACATTATGTTGGACACTCTTTGGCTACAGTAGGGAATTGGACATTGCTGACTAGATTGTACACTCAGATCCAAATATAAAAGAGATGCAATATACCAATTAAATAATGATCTCTTGATAGCAGGCAATGGATCCCACCACTAAAATTCCTTGAAGCGCGTCTTGAAGGTTGAAGTAGAGCAAATACAATTCAAATGAGGTTAAGTACTGTCATCCGCTATACAAATGATCTGTATGGTATTTGAAAATCCTCACCAGGCAGGTATGAATGACCTTTTATAAGTAATTCATGTTATCATTTCCTTGTTGTCAATCACTGTTTCCAGACAATACCAGTCTTCAGCTTTCCAATGCACTTTTTCCTTTAACCTAAAGGTTCCCTGACTCACAACCTTCAACTGACTTCAGAGGAAATCTTTATGACATGTTGCATCTATTCATTTATAGCAACTAATAAATGAGTCTCTAGACACCATCACTATCCTTTTCTATAGGGATGTTTGGGTTACAAATGTCAAACTCCCTTGCTTCCATTACCACTCAGCTTGTATTGGGACTGTGGGGAGTTTTGTGGGCTGTATCCAGACCTACCTCTGGCAGAGGGTCTATGGGCAATGGTGATAGTGCTAGCAGTGTCAGGGAACCATGGGGGTTAACACTTGTCCACCCCCCACCACCACCACGTGTCCTCAGTGGGGCTCCATAGGCTGGAATTCAGTGGCAGGCCTTTCCCATGATCTCTTCAGTCCTAAATTACTGAGCATTTGAGAGCCCTACAGGATGCATCATTGACATCCCTGTTATAGAGGTTTCTTTAGGGAAATATGGAAAATATATCTGTAATGTCTGGAATATCCAATTATCTGTGGCTGCCCACTTCTCACAAGACAATCACTCCCTCTCTGACCTCTCAGTTCTAATCCTCAAAGGGAACTTGAAAAAACACCTTTTGTAGATGAGCCTATGAACTTCACTTCACAAGTCTACTGGATACAAAAAACGCCCCCCATGGACAATATAGACATTGGATTTATGATGCATTATAGCCTGCCTGACATCTGATTCACCAGGTACCTTCCTGAACTTACCATTTACATTTCCCTACCCCTTCCTCCCCTCCCCTCCTTCTCTATGTTTTGTTTTCCTAATTTCAAGCCATTTACTTTTTCCACAAACAGTCTCTTTTCTACCTTGAAGCACTGATCACTACAGCAGTCTCCCTTGCTTACTTTTGTCATTCCTTCACCCATTTCCCGCCCCGCCCCACACACACCTAACCAAAGAACCTTGCCTGGAAATCTTCAGTTTTCCCATTATAGGAGTACCTGCTAACTTGCAGATACCACAGACGATAAGTTTGCCTATTCTACTACTGGGGTTATGCCACTTTCAGAAACAAAAATCAAGTTAGCTAACTGACCTCTCAGGGCCTCAGTTCCCTATCAGTAAATTAGAGACTATATTTCTTCCCTCACTCATTTGGTCTTCTTCTACTATTATTTGTTTGGGGCATAGACTGAGTCTTTGTATAATGGGGCTCAGTTGGGGCCTCTGGTATGACCCTAAGAAAAATATTAACATAAATAGAATCACAGGATCTTAGAAAATTAGGGGTGGAAGGGACCTCAGGAGGTCATCTAGTCCAACCAACGCTCTGCTCAAAGCAGGACCGGCCCCAACTAGATCATCCCAGCCAAGGCTTTGTCTGCCCACATCTTAAAATCCTCCAAGGATGGAGATTCCACCACCTGTCTCGGTAGCCTGTTCCAGTGTTTTACTACCCTCCTCATGAGAAAGTTTTTCCTAATATCCAACTTAAACTTCCCTTGCTGCAACTTGAGACCATTGCTCCTTGCTTTGTTATCTGCCACTGCTGAGAACAGTCCAGCTCCATCCTCTTTGTAACCCCCCTCCAGGGGGCTGAAGGCTGCCATCAAATCCCTTCTCAGTCCCCTCTTCTCTAGACTAAATAAGGCCAGTTCCCTCAGTCTTTCCTCACAAGTTATGTTCCCCAGTTCCCAAACCATTTTTTATTGCTCTCTGCAGGACTGTCTCCAATCTGTCCACACCTTTTTCATAGTGGGGGGCCCAAAACAGGACACAGCACTCAAGATGTGGCCTCACCAGTGCTAAAGAGGGGGAATAATCACTTCCCTTGACCTACTGGTAACACTCCTACCACAGTGCAGCCCAGTATGCCATTAGCCTTCTTTGCAACAAGAGCACACTGCCGGTTCATATTCAGCTCGATGTCCACTGTAGCCCCCAGGTCCTTTTCTGCAGAGCCACTGCCCAGCCAGTCGGTCCCCAGCCTGCACCGGTACATGGGATTGTTCCGTCCTAAGTGCAGGACATTGCACTTCTCCTTGTTGAACCTCATGAGACTTCTTATGGTCCACTCCTCCAATTTGTTAAGGCCACCGAATCCTAGCCTGGCCCTCCAGTGTATGTACCACTCCTTGCAGCTTGGTGTCACCTGCAGACTTGCTGGGGGTGCACTCTATGCCAGCTTTGAGGTCGCTGTCCCCAGGACTGACTCCTGGGGCACTCTACTTGATACCATCTAGACGTTGAGACATTATTTACTACCCTCTGAGCCTGATGATCCAGCCAGTTTTCTATTCAGTTTATAGTCCATTCATCCAACCTGTACTTTCTTAGCTTGCTTGCAAGAACACTATGGGAGACCATATCAAAAGCCCTGGTAAAGTCATAGTATATCCCATCTACTGCTCTTCGTGCATCCACAGAACCACAGAGCCAGTCATGTCCTTATGGTCAGGCATGACTTGCCCTGGGTGAATCCATGCTGCCTATTCCTAATCACCTTCTCCTCCAACTGCTTAGAAATAGATTCCTTGAGCACCTGCTCCATGATTTTTCCAGGGACTGAAGTGAGACTGACCGGTCTGTAGTTCCCTGGATCCTCCGTCTTCCCTTTCTTAAAGACGGACCCTATATTTACCCTATATTTCTTGCATCAAGTGTAGGAAGTAAATTGGTACATTACAACCTATAATCTTCTCTCATCAGAGATCTCAAGTCATAAAAGTAGTAGAGAATATAAAGTTAAATGAGCCTCCCCCACATTTCTCAGCTTATTAATAAAAATGTTGATGTTATAACAGCCATTATTGACTGTCAATTCACATTTATGATGGTTTCTTTCCAATTCATTATTCCTCTAATTATTCATAAACACTGCCTGGTACAGTTCATGATTATGTATGAGCTCTGCCTAACCTGGGATAGAAATGCTTTCCTAATGTCTCCAGATAACTGACTGACTGAAAATAGAAAGACCTTTAGTCTACGACTCCATCAACACCAGACATTTTACAACATCTACACTGAGGTGGTTTGTTTTTTTTGTAGCAGAACACAAAATCTTTTCTTTGAAAGTTCAGTATTCATATAGTAGCATCAACCACATGCTTTGAAATAATGGAGTCAACAAGGCTGAATTCAGCAGCCACAGTGACCGCTTTATTTATATATTAGAATAATCAAATTACGAGGCTGGGAAACTTAGAAGAGAGCTACATTCACTCCTACCTCTCATTTCCCATTAGAAAATGCAACAGGATTAAGAGGATATTTGAAGAAAGGCCATATGCAATGTGAGGGGCATGGCTATACTGTACATTGCAAAGCTGCATACCTAGATTGTGTTACTTGGAGCAGCCAAGGCACAGTGGCAGGGAGCTCAGTCCATTATAACTGATCCTGTTTTTCAGGGAGAATAGCAAGGGAAATACTACCTTTGAGGCAGGAACAAAAGTCATACAGATCTATCCCAGCATTCTGAAGGAACTGTCACATGAAATCATAGGTCTGGTACCTATATTTATGAAAGAGGGGGGAAATAACCCAGGTGACAAGAGATCCATTAGTCTGAGCTCAATAGTAAACAAGCTTTGTAACAAACTTTAAAAGCAAGCTTAAGATGCAGAGGTAAATGGAAAGTCAACTAGAATACAACATAGTTTTACAAAAGGTACAGCTTGTAAGACTAACCTTGGTTTTTCAGGGTTTTTTTGATTTTTAAACATTTTTTAGACAATGGAAATGTAGTAGATTCATCTATTAGGATTTCAGGACAGCATTTGATTTGGTGCCATATGGTAAATCCAGAGGTGATGGGGATTAGTACAAGACTTGCAAGGTACATAAGAGCCTAAGAGGAAATAGCAATGGGTTTTGCAGACCTGGGTGCTATTCGGCATAAGGGACATTACTAGTAGAGGTCTTCAAGGATCAGTTTTGGGATTAAGCCCATTTAGTTTTTTCATTAACGACCTGGGCATAAAAGAAAAAGTATGAGCATGGGAATGAAATCGGTTAATGACACAAAGCTTAGAGGCAGCATCAATACAGAGAAGAAACTGGAATACCATACAAAGGAAACTGTGGGCATGTCTACATGAGATCGTTTAACTGCGCAGTAGCTTAGTTTACTGTGAAGTAAGCATGTGTGACGTGCTTACTACACAGTAAGCCTCACTAATCACTAGTAAATTTGCTACCTGAAAATGCAAGTAGAAAATTTACTCTCAATTAGTAATGGTGCAGTAGTATTCATACAGACTACCAACTGGGAGCAAATCTGCTCCTGGTCAGCTGTCCACTAGTGGGTGGAAGATTGCTCCCTGCTCTTGGGAGCTGCTTGCTCCTGGGACGGGGTCTGCCACAAGAGCCTGAGTGGGGACTACATCTCTCTGCCCCAGCAGAAGGGAGCTCCAAGCCCCTTGCTCCAAGATTGCGACTAGGGAGTGGGGGCTGGGAGATCCTTATATCCCAGAGCCATATCTACTGGTGCAGAGCTGGCACTGGTAAAAATCTCCCATCTCCAGCCCTGCAGTCACAGAACTGGTGCTGGGAACTCCCCGCTGGCCGGGGCTGGGGAGCTTGTTGCCTGCTTAGCTCATGGAGCTGAGCGGGGAACAAGCTCCCCAGCCTCCACCAGCAGAGATTTCCCAGTGGCACTGGGAGATCCTTATCTACCAGCGCCAGCTCTGTGGTTGACTGGGAGATGAGCGTCTCCCAGCCCCCCTGCTTCCCAATCATGCTCCCGATCTCAGAGCAGGAGGACATTGTCCCCATCCCTGCAGCAGGCAGGGGGTAACATCCCAGGCCTGGTGCTCCCTGTTAGCCCCTGGTCTAGCATCCAGGGGGAGCCTGGAGCTACCCCTAGTAGCAACAGGGGCCCATTGCAGGACCCCAGGAAGCAGAAGCAGTTTGCTGCCATTGGCAGCAAATCTTCTACCACTTCCCTGCATGTATACACACCTCTCATGAATAAACTGGTCCCACATCAAATGCATGTGTAAATGCACCCTGCATGACCTGGAAAGCTGCAGCACCAGTAATAGGATGACAGCTAGCAGCACAAAATACAAAGTTTTTCACTTTGGAACTAAGAACAAGTATTTCTTCTGGAATCTCAAAGATCATCAGGTGGAACTGACACACCAGAAGAAAGGCCTAGGTATGCGTGTAGTTCACAGGTTAACCACAGACCATGAAAAATTAAATCCTAGAATGCATCAACCAAGTTATTTCCAGTCAAGAGAAGAAATCATTAATACCAGTGTACAAGACACTGGGCAAACCTCATCCAGTATACCATGTACAGTTTTAGTCACCTATATTCAAGAAAGGTCTAGGTCTAATAGGATGCTTAGAGGAATGGAAAGCTTGTCTTGCAAGAGGACACTAAAAGAGCTCAGCTTCTTTAGTCTATTAAAACAAAGTTGAGAGAGAATATGATTGCTCTTTACAAATATATTGAGAGGGTATACACCAGGGAGGGAGAAAAGCTATTTAAACCAAAGGACAGTGTTGACACAGGAACAAATGAACATAAACTGGCTGTGAATAAATTCAGGCAGGTAATCAAAGGTTTCTTAGTCCTCCGATTACCTGCCTGAGGTTCTGCAACAGCTTCCAATATGAGTTCCAGGGTCAAGAGGCCTTAATTAGTTTTAAGATGGTGCTTGATCAGCTTATGACAGGGATTTTATGATATGGCTCTTGGAGATAACAGGGGTCAGGGCATGGGGACATAGGCAGCCCTTTTGAATCTTACACATTTAGCTCAAGATGTTTAGAGAGGAAGGGAAGGCAAAGAACTAACTCTTCTACCCTCCCCTTCCTTCAGTGTTTTTCAGGCCTTTATTTGATTTTTGCTGCAGAGAAGGTGCTGCTGAGCTATGTACAGGACAAAGCTGATTCAGCTCTCAGAGGGAGAGGTGGATACTGGGGCAGACAGTTTAATTTAACTGACAAAAAATGGTTGTGCCCTTTGGCAAAAATCCCAAAATGGTATCAGGCGAGTGGTATCACCTATACATCCATACTCTCCTTAACCCATTTCACACCCGGCCTCAGCTCCAGGGCAAAGTGTAACAAGAAATAACAGAATAGTTTTAAAAAAAGCTAATAGATAAGGCTTAATAGCAATAGGTCACCTCTATGTTCCCAGTGAAGGCTCTGGTATTCGCAGGAGTCAAGTATCATTTGTCTTGTAGTATTAGTTCCTCGCTCTTGCCACATCGCACTGGCATCTTGGTGCCAGTGGAGTTTATCTGAATTTTTCTGCCTGCTTGTCCCCATCCCTCCCCCAGACATCGCAGTGTGAAAATTAAAACATTAAAGTTCCCAATTTGCAAATCCATTAGCCTCATTTGCATTGCAAAGTACTTGCTCCAGCCTGCGAGTAATGCAGGTGACATCAATGAGTCTAGCTGTGAATTAGCCACTCCCGTGTTCGAGCAAGCTTGGCAGGAAGGGGCCCTCAAATAACATCCAGATAAACACGGCTGTGGTATGTGGCACCGCAGACCCACCCGTCACACTCGGGTATTTCCCATGCTGCTATGTTGCAGTGCAGGGTGGGGGTTTTGACCCCAGCGAGATCCCAGGGTAAAAGGAATAAAAGAAAGCCAAAAAACACATGCAGAAAGAAAGCAAGGCAGTGCACATGGAGGCAGTGTGCGCTGCCCGAAACCAGAGCCTGGCTGGCCGGAGCCAAACTGCAGCTGCCAGCAGGCTCCCAGCTGCCGAAGCAATGCAGATGCAGCTTCCCCAACCTTCAGGACCCTCCCCTACCCCGCCGCCTGGGGTAACCTACCACACACCAGAGGAACCAAACATCCCTACTTGTCTGACCGTCCCTGGGGAACCAAACATCCACACTCATCTGGATGCGGCCCTGTAGCTTTTCCAACTCTCAGAAGCTTGAGTTTGATTTTTGTCTTGCATCAAGGCTTTGAGCTGCTGCTTGTTTTATCCCAACTGGGTCATCCCTCCTTTCCACATTTCTATCCCCTATTTCAGAAATTCCCAGATATTTAAGTCTTGTGGAGAATGTTTGAGGCTTTCCCCCACTGTCATTCAGTTGTTCTCAGCTTAAAATCCTGGGCTAGGGAACCTCCAGGCTTTGTTCCAAACAACCATATGCCAATTTGCACCTACCAAGAGCATTTCCAGGCAAAAACCTCAGGACCCATTGACAATCAATGTCAAGAACTTATAAGGCCCTGATTATCACTACGGGTAAGTCACAATCTTTATCATCTTCAATGTAACCGCAGACACTTCCGCTATCCACAAAACATCTGCACTACCCTCCGGTTTTACAGACAGGGATCTAACACTGAGAGAACATGGCCAGATCCAAAAAAAAAAAAAACCAGTTTAAGCATCACAAGACTGAGCATTTCAATGCCTAACTTACAGGGGTCTGGCCCTCCAAGTCAGTCCAGCACCCAAGTGAGGACCCCTAGCCCCCTACATGATGCATGGCAAGAGAGGTGCCTCAGAATAATACTTCATCAAAGCCAGCAGGCTAAGCAAGGAACCACCCCGCTAGCCAGGAATGAAGTGTTGGGGACAGAGAGGCATCTTAAATCCTTACCTACCAATGAAACAGATAAAACACAGGAGCAGTCCTTAAAGCTAGGAACCAAGCTCAGGCAAGAGCCATGATGAGTGAGCTAGAGAGCACTGCTAGCTCTTGTTCTCTCTCTAGCCCAATGATTCCTGAATCCTTTTCCGGCACAACTGGGCAGCTTCACCATCTTTATCTTAGGCCTTTATCTGTACTTAACCAGGTAACAGGTGCAGCTGATGCATGCTGTCCCAGGTGAAACCCCACATCCTTTTCTGAATCTGGGCCTAAGTGACTCATTTGCAATTACTAAAGGGGAGCTGCGGAAGAAAATGAAATAGAAGCCAGGCCCTGTTCTTCCTCGCTGAGGTACGTGCTATCACCACTGTTTTTATAGCTGAAATAAATGAAACACAGAGAAGTCAAGGGCCTGACTGTCAGAGGAGCTGAGCACCTGCAGCTCAAATTGATTACTCTCACCTTTGGCAGAGCCAGGAATAGAAGACGGGCTATCCGGTCCCCCACTCAATCTATCACCTGCAGCTGTGTAAATGCACAACGGGTAAACACGTATATATGCAAGGTTATACTTTTCCACTGATTGAGACATTTTACCCTCAGCCTATATCATGCTGCACTGCTGACACTCCTGCTAGATTGACACTGTTTTTTTTCCTACGTGCTTGCTCCTTATGCTGAATTCATGCATCTTATTTCCTTAGAATTACACACTCTCTAGAAAGTCAGGCGACAGGCACCAAACCTTGTTTGCAATAACAATTATTTAGAGACCTGGTAAACCAGGAAGAAACATTAATGTACAGGTGCTGCCTATTCGTTTGTTTAGTACAAGGACTTACTTGCCTCACTGGGGTGTTATCTGAAATCTGGTAGGTAGCATAGCACAAATGACCAGAATTGGAGAGGCTAATCAAACTGCCGCTTCATAAAGCTGACAGAGCTTTGACTCTTGCTATACCTGAAGATGCAGCCTCCTCATTACTCTTTCTCTTGACAGAGTCTTTTCATTGGGTCTTACAGCCATTCTCTGAGCACAGGCTTAGTAAAGACAAGAGTAGTCCCCTTTTTCCTTTTTTTTTTACCCCCTTAAATCCCCCCACAAAAACCAAAAAAACCCCTCAAACCAAAACAAAAAAATATCCTCTCTCTTGCTTAAAGCTGGAGGCTATGGCAATCTGTTTCTCCACTGATTTCAATCACAGCAAAATCAGCTGTATTGTGAAATGACACTGAGCAAGCCACATACTAATTATTTCGATGATAATAGACTCAAGGTCATAAGATCTCTGACAATAGCAGATGTTACTCCATAGTAGTGGGATCCTGCTTTGCCCCCCTCAAAAGAAGGCATTTGAAAAGAGTTCTACTAAAAAATGAGTTAAGTAATTAGCATAGCACTAACCATAGCGAGGATGAGAAATTCATAAGTGCAGAACTGTATGCTCCATTCCCCAGCCTCATCATTTCTGTTCATGTGTTGAATATGAATTGTTCACTTAGGGTCCAATTCAAGTGAGGAATTAAAGAGAGATTAAAAAAAAAAAAGAGCAACCCATAGTTTCTGACTAAGGTAATGTGTGAGACAGTGTAAGCAGCACTTTATTATTATTTATCTGAACTGTAAAGAAGCCAAGGGGCTAATTTAAGATTCAAGACATGGTTCCTGCGAAGGTGAATATGGAGCATAATCGCCTACAAACTTCAGTGTTTACAAATACAAAGGTAATGCATAGTGGATGGGATAAGTCACTTGGTTTTTAAATCATTATAACTATTGAGTTGAAACAGCTTCAGCACGTCATGGTCAACAGCCCAGAAACTTTGTTTGAGAACAGCACAGCAAACACTGAGGCGAATACAGAAAGGGATGAAAAATAATGCTAGGAGTATTATAGACTGTATACTTCACTAAGCTATGGTTCCCCCTCCCCACTCCACCTGAAAAAACCAGAAACAGATGTCCCAGGATACAACAGGTAATGACCCTGGTTGGAGGCCTGGACAGACTTCCCTATGAAGACACTAATCATAAGAGAATGCTGCCAAAAAATAGGAAATTTGGTGAACAAGAAAAATCGATGAATCTATGAAATTTGGTTTACAATCGCAGTACATTTTACACATATGCCTGAAGTCCTTACTGCCCAGAAAGCTGATGTTTTACTTTCACGTGTGTTCCTGGTTCAAAGGTTATTTCCTCTTTGCAGTTCCAGCTGCTTCTCCTTATTGCAGTCGCTATTTGCAATTTACTCGTTCTCTGCCTAACTGGCGGCACCAAAAGGCAGATTTATTCCTTCTCGGGATTCTTAGGGAGGAAGCATTGCATTTCCAGGACACTATTGATAGATGACACACTAAAATGAATCCATTTCTATCAAATCAAATTATTGCTGAGCACGTTTGACAGCTAACTGAATCAGCTAACTGAATTAGTGTTCGAGATACTGAAGCCATTATGGTCCAGGAAATATGTGAGAAGAAAGGATTTTTTTTTGGGGGGGGGGGAAGATGAAAGGATATCTAAGATCTCTCCCAACTATGCAATTGGTCCAGTAAAAGATATCACCCCCGCAAATCCTTACCTAATTGAATTACGTACTGAAGTAAAAGGAACATTAAGGACCTGTCGCATGAGAATCAGGCCCTAATATCACACCATTCACTGTATTCTCTAGTTATTCTTTTTACTAAGTAGGCAGTCAGATGCATGCAATAGTGCAGATTCTGTGACAAACTGTCTAATAGCAATGACATAACTGAAACATTATGGCTGACTGGTACCTGACAGCTCAGAGGCCACACAGCTAAATTCTCAGGATGAGTGACATCCCTTATGTGCTGCTCTGTTGGCATAAAATAGGCCATCATCCAGCCACAAACCACAAGCAAAGATAGATTTCATAGCCACGAGGGCTGGAAGGGACCCCGGAGGATCAGAGTCCAGCCCCCTGCCCCAAGGGGCAGGAAGTCAGCAGGGACGCCTGTAGGTGGAGGTGAACTCTCTGATATGTCCATGCCCGTGTGTGCCACAAACCCACTCTCCAGGCAGAGCTGGGCAACTGGAAAATATGTGGCAGTGTTCTGCTAAGCTATTAGGGACCTTGCCATGCTATTTTCAGACTGTTAAAAGCAGCAATAAAGTGATATGTGGGGTAGAGGAGAACCTGCCTATTGGTGAAGGAGACACAAAGGCATGGATAATCACTAAAAACTCATCATTTGGATTAATGCAAAGCATTGCTCCCTGTTTCAAATAGATGCACTCTGGGCAAATGCTGCATTAAGACAATTATTAGGTTTCTTGGAGATTTTCAGCTGTCAGATCGGTAGCCAATGGCATCTCTAATGTTTGGACCAGGAGTTCTTTTGGGAAAGGGCTATCTCTGACTTTCTGTTTCTGCAGCAGCAGCAAGCGCAACAGAGCTCCTGATCGGACAGGGACTTCTGCGTATTGCGGGAATG
>NW_005841938.1:2729768-2740849 GCF_000455745.1 Alligator sinensis | reverse complement strand
CAGGAATGCAGATCATTGATAGCAGGCTGCCCTTTGTATGTACTGTTTCAATTTTCCTTAGACAAGGCATCCTGCCACATCTCTTCAATTGGCCCATTGTTGAAAAAATCCACCCAAACCCAAAGGTGAGTTGCTGGAATTAATTCATGAAGGAGGCGTAGCAGATTCTGTCCTTTCACAGATGTGTTGATCCCCGTCATGGACGCAGCATCTAGTTAATTCTTTTCTGGAAAGAGAGAAGTTTGCGTTTTGTTTTGTTTTTTCCTAGACGGATGTTTAATGTTTTAATTTAAATATTGGATGCTCTACTCAAATCCCACCATATGCTCATGCAGTATACAATACGGCTGCATAGATCAAACATCTTTCTTCTGAAGCAGCCAGTCCCAAGTAGAAATTCGTATGCAAAAAACTGTTTAATTCCTGTAAGCAACCCATGCTATGAATAAAGCCCTAGGACAGAGCCCAATTCTCCATGAAAAGCCTACGTGCAAAACTCCTAAATTGAAAAGAAATCTCAGTCAGGTGGAAGTGCTGTTCTGGGACCTTTCATGTGGTTTCTGTTGCCAGGGAAACCACTTCCTTTGTGCCTGTTCAAAGCAACTGGTTCATTTGGAGCCCAACTCCCAGGTATTCCTGAATATGCCCTGGCATGAGAGAACAGGGGAAATAGCCAGAAATGCCTGGGTAAGGACGGCCGAAATGAGGACTGGATCAAGAAACTGGTCTGCGTTACAAGAAGAGGGGATTGAGGGATTATTTCTGTGATGCCTGAAGACCTAGGTTGTGAGCTTTAGATTGGAAAGGAGTCTGTTTTTACTCCCCAAAGACTAACGCAATGGGTTAGGGAGACATGCCTTTGTGCCCATTTTACTCTACTACTTAAGATCAGTGTGTGATAAGGTGCAAACAACGATGAGGATATCATACATATGAAATCACATTGCAGTTTTTATCCATTACTGCTGCAAGTAGGAACTAACTATAGCTAGAAGACAATAGGCAAAATGAAGCAAACCATATTGTTGGCTTTTCTCTTCCAAGTGTAGTAGTTTGTTGTATATGGTTAATTAGGCCTTCTTTTGCAGAGTTCAGCATAGGCACACGGGTCTTAAAGGGAGCTGATTGTGAGGTATCATTAGTCTCCGGTGTTGCTTTTACAAAGCAGTCCGGTGCATGTGCAAGTACATTTTGGTAGGAACAGGGAGGTGGAAGAAAGTTAATTTTTTTTAAGAATAGGAAAATATGCCTGTAAAGTTGGAAGCATAGGGGAATTTCAGGAACAGAAAAACTATTTATTGTTTTAAAACTATGATTTACTTAAACTATCATTTTGAAACTATGAGCTTATTTAAAACTATGCTAAACTATTTATTGAATTCCTGTTTAAATAGACCAAATTTCAAGTAGATGGTGACCTTAAAATATTATTGAACACGTTTCATCTCAAGGATTATTTTCTCCTACATGCCTGCAGTGAACATACTGGTATTTTTTTATTAATAATGTTTTATGTCAAAGCAATATTTTGTGAATCGTGACTATGTTACAGGGCAATGATGTCCTGGTTATTATACTTTTGTCAATTCTACCAGCAAGAAAAATACCGAAAGAGGGAGAGAGACACTTGAACAGACTTTCTGAGTTGTTAAATAAAACAAATTCCCTGTGCTAATATAAGAAACTGAGTTAAAAAAACGACAAGTTTTTCAATTTCCATGAGCTAGTCCTCCCAATTCAGTGTAAGCCAACTCTGGTCACTATATATAAAGAGATAGCAGAAAGAGGAGGTATGGAAAAATCTTCAGTTATGAGTAAGACTGAATAGATAGAGATTTGTCTTTGAACATTATGAAGAGAAAGAGACAGGAATACAGAATTACATCATGTGCTCCTATGCTTCCTCATTCATTATGAAGAACAAGAAGGCATTTGATCAAACTGAAATACACGAAGCTGAAAACGGATACAGAAAATATCTTTTGGACAGCTCAGAATTAACTGGTAGGACTCATTATGACAAGTGTCACAGGAGACGAGAGAAAGGAAGATGGTTTCATCATGGAAAAGAAGCTTTAGCAAAACAACCCCCCCACAAAAAATCGAGAGCAGAGTAACTATTACAGAATTGCACCAGTTTTACGGGCAGGAACCAGTAACAGATAGGAATGGTGTCTTGTCTCAGCTGAAGGGCAAGATGCTATACCATTATTGCAATCATTTCATAATATTTGAGAAAATTGAAGTGATTATTTGTAATTCAGGGCAATAGGTCAGCCAGGCAAAACTAAATGAGTAACAAGAAGTCCAAAATGGTTGTCACAGAAGGCTATTCAACCCAAGTTGATTCACCATCAGAGAAATCCCAGAAAGGAAAAGGAGGAGGGAGTTCTGCTCGTATCCTCTCAGCAATGGTAGACACCAGACAGGCAAGCGTGCTAGGTTAAGTAAAAATAAAGATGAAGAGCGTGTTCTCCCAGATTTTTACCCTCTACTATGAAAAAACCACCCGCTAAGAACACCCACTGCCTTCTCCCCCAGAACACCTGCTGGCCAGCTGCTAACTGAAGATAATTAACCTTCAGGTCTCCGCAGTTGTATTTTCACCTGTTTCCCTTGAAATTCTCTGAACTCCCCAGTCATCCAAACGGCTTTTTATTTTTCCATCCCTCACCAGAAGGGCGTGGGGAGAACAGCCCTTGCTCTGAAGGTGTATCTCTGTCCCGATCCCCTCCTATTTCAGCCTGTGGGAGAGTCTTTTTGAAAGAAACACATTTCTGCAGTAAAGTGAAATTCCCGCACTCCTAATGCCAAAGCACGGATGTGTTTTTACAAGCATGATTCACACTAAGTGATGAAATGAAAGTCATTTACTGTATTGGAAAAGAAATTCTGGCCCACAACGTCCAGTCACAATCGTTGGCCAATCACAGTTAAGACTTTCTGAGCGCATCTACATGACATAATGGCTGTGCATTGGCCTAATAACACTGTGCAGTAGTGTGTCATGGCAAAACCCATGCTAATAGCCTACTGTGCAGTGTTAGTAGGCTAATGGGCAGTAAGCGTCACTAAATAACCAGGTGCTGGCGGTACTGTGCAGTAAATTTAGGTACTGCGCATTTAGTGCTTTATTAAGGAAGAAGCAAACTAAATCTGCAGTATCTAAGGTGCATTAACGAACATGTAGATGTGCCCTCCGTAGCAAAACTATAGCTGGTCTCCTTGAGAGGACTGGAAACATTATATTTAATCAATGAAGCTAGGTTTGAGGGTGTCTTTAAGCCAATGACAAACCTATGTAACAGAAGTATACCAGATCTGCCCTTTGAATTAGGAGTCTTTTTCATATTTGATTTGATTTCATCCCTGACAAACAAGGACTGACAACACGAGGATAAACATCTCTTATAAGTAGTATTTGCCCCTTTAAAAGACCAACATGTGTTTGGTCAACCTCTTGTCCTCTGTCCCTTTATTTTGCTCAAATTCCCAAAATAGCAAGCAGAGATTGTATAATTGGCCTGCTCTTGATGTGAGGATGTCCATCATTTTATCCCTTGACAGCACTTTCCATATTGTAATTCTCTGTCACCGACACAATGACTTGTTAATATTAATTTCCTATGTTTTGTTGGCAAGTTGGGTTGAACCCAGTTTTTTCTAGGGAGAAAGCCAGGCAATGGTAACATAATGCATAGCTTTGCACAATATAGAATAACTTGTCATACAGGGAGATGGGGAATTTGAGACCATTGCATTGTCACAATCAAATCCAGTCCCTCATTTATGAAACTACACCCTTGTCAAAGAGGAGTCATCCATATAATAGATGGCTCTATTCTTTCTTCCTAGAGGAATCAGTGAAAAGCTTTCATTATAAATAGAGGATAAGAGGTAAGTAAGATAAGAGCAAAATCAATGGCTTTAACCTTATTTTACTGTTTATTAATGCTTGGGGTGCTGGAGCTTTCTGAATGAAAAGGATTTATTTGGCTTTGATGTAACCCTAAGAGTATTCAATAACAATTATGAAGGAATTATTGAGGGAATGGGCAGGATATGAGTTTCAAAAGTGTTTGGATCACCCTGCAATTACTGCATCTGCCTACTGTTTCTACAATAGTGCCGTAGAAACGCCACAGAAATTCAGGATTAGTCAAGTTGGTTCTTTATGCTGAGAACTGGTACAGAGTTATACAAGCTACTCATCCATGGTCTTATAGTAGTAGGAACTGAGAGTAACTCCAAAGAGTCTTACCACTTAAAACCAGTGTATGACACTGATCCTGCACATGTGTATATATCTGAGAACAGTCCCATTGGTGGAATTATTTATATTCACAAATTTAACCAAGTTTCTAAGTGGTTGCAAGGAGAGGAGAAACAGACCCAAGGCTCAGTCCTGTGGCATAGTAGAGCTTGCCTTGGGAAAGGATGTAAGGGGGACTACATTGGATTTATGCCACCATTTTGCCTCCCTGTCCCTAATCCTTCTTGTGGAATTGGCTGGTGGGTGGTTTGCCCTTAGGACAACTTAACAAAGTCTTGTGAGTGCTTATGTTCAACTGTTTGGGGATCACCTGCAGCACTCCAGTACTTTAACCCCTTCTACACTGGGAGCTACAAGGGGAAGTGGCAACAAAAAGTTAGTGATAATACTCAAGTGAGGGTTTCCTCTGCATAAGGAGAATGCTCACCTGGCTACTCAGTACAGTTTTAAATCTGAAATATTCCCTTGTACCAAAATGTCTGCAGGCCTCTTCACCCACCATTTCCTTCATTTATCATATGAAAAATATAGTTGGATGGGTAGATGTTTAGGATACAAGACCTACTACTTTCCTGAAATGTTGACTATGCCACAATGTAGCAGAAAATATGAACCGAGTTCAGAAGCTCATAGCTCTGGATTTAAGCATCTAACCATTCAAACTATTCAGCTGGAAATCAAGCTCCAAAATGGTAATACCCCTGGCATGTCTTGTTAACCACAGAAGCAAAAGTCCTTGACAGGCAGCTGTTTTGACATTGTGATATGGAAAACCAATGCATGCACTCCAGCCTGGTGTACATGCTACTTCCCTGGCACATGCACACTCAAATCCATCTGCTGCACTTGGCATGTTGCCTATTCACACTGCAGAGTGCATGTTTCAACTAGGTGCAGGCTCCAAACACAGAGTTAGAAACATAAACTGAGGAATAAGGTACCCCAAAGTACAAAAGAGCTCTCTAGAAGGGGTTCCTGAAATACAGAATTAAAAAGCTGATCAATAATTCGTCAGCATGCATTTTTGGACCTAAAAATGGCAAGAAAGCACAGATGTATATATACTATATTGGCCAGGCATAAATACAATCCTTCCAGGTTGGGCACCCTTGTGAATATTGACAGCAAAGTTAATGACTGATAGGTTTTTTGGCATGCATTTTAAAATTGATACGTAAATACACTTTGAGAAACACAGTTTAGATAATAAAAGAACAAGTAACCTTTTCAAAATGTCTAATTGACTTAGGAGCTTAAAACATAGGGAGCAGACAGCTGTTTACTTCTCCTGGTGTACTCTGCATCTGGTTTGTGTTCCAGTATAAATTACACTGGGATCAATAAGAGACAGATGTGCAGTTCTTCCAGGGTAGCACTCCTGTTACAATTCCTCACTGTGAGTTTGCAGACTAATCCTACCCTGGAGTGGATGTAGGCAGATGAAACCTAAACCAGTGTAGCTTATACACCAGTAGAATTTTATCTTCGATTATTTCAGAAGTGAATCTCCACTGGGCTGTTCACAGTTACCCCAGTCTAGGGGTTTGTGTTGTCTATCTGCTCCTTTTATACACTGATATCATTTTATTACCATTGTAACTACATTTTTGCTGTCAATACTCTTTGGCCACTTGAAATTTTACTCACGTTCTATAAAAAGGGACTGTTTACTAGAGCAGTTTTCACACAGAGGCAGCAGGACTTTGAGTGAGCAATTGTAAATTAGCAATTAATTTTGCTACAACTCTGCACTCTGAGAATGACAGGTGAAGATGCCGAAGATCAATATAGCTAGTGGATCTCTCTCCCAGTTATATTGCTATCATTTAGCTGAAGCAGATAAATATCACAACTAAATAGTGTCAATGGGAGCTTCTGGAAGGACAAGAGAGGAATACCAAGACTTATTGCAAATTAAAAAGTGAGAGGGGATGGTTAAAGATATGTTTAGACACGTACCTGGAAGCTGCCAATATCAGGTGCAAATGAGTAGCTGGCAGGAGTCACCAACTCTCACATGTTTAAACAGACTACAGACTTAACTATCATGTATCATGTTAACAGTGTGGCAGGGGTGGAATACCTGCAGAACTGTATTATGGTCCATCTTCTTTCTGCTGTTTCTTTTTCTTTTTTTCTAGACATTTTGAAGGCTACATTGAACCCTGCATTCTTTAGCTTGCATCATTTAGCTGTTGCTAAAGAATTATAACATTAAAAGAATAATGCTAGCAAGCTCTCTCTGAGAAACTCCATGTGTAGTCAACCACAGAGCAGCACTAGGCAGCAACTGAGATTTACTATTTCGATTTCTGCCCCCCAATTTTAACTGCAAATAATTTTTGCTTGGGTCTGGAGGACTGCAGAGTTTGACAGGAGATATAAGTGGCAGAAATCAAGCATCTGTACATAGTAGTGTTAGACAACAAGCAGAGGCCTCAGTTAATCATGTCACTGTGCCACAAAACCAGTGGAAAGCAGGAAAAATATCTAAAGCAAAACAGTAGGGTTTTAAAGGAATCAGAGTTCTTTGCTTGCTTGTATGTGTCGTGCTCCAATATCCTTACTTGGGTTAATGGTTATTAACTCCAGTGGGAGCTTGCCTGATTGAAAATCTAAAGATTTAAGCCAAAGGAATGTATGCCCTTGTTTTAATGAACAAGAGGATAGATTTAGGGACGCCAGTTTTATTTTTAAAGATATAAGCTTGGTTTCTACAGTAGTATCCAACCATCTGTCCATAATAAATAATAAAAAAAATCCATAATAAATAATAGGGCTGTGCAAAGCTTTGGTCTCCGATTTGATTCGGTGGAGATTTGGCCCGATTCAGTGGCTGAATCTTTGAAACCGAATCGAAAAGAGGACCCTTTAATCTCTCCGAATTGATTCGGAGACATTAAGAAAGATTCAGCGATTTGGACATAGACACAACTTTAAATGTTTTTTCTACATACCTCTAGGTAGCAGGCTGATCGTGAATTCTCCGATGGTGGGGCAGATGGAGCATCCCAGAGGAGCATAGGGGGCTCCCCAGTGCGCCTGGCAGCAGACCCGGAACTGGACCAGAAGCACTTCCTGGTCTGCTGGAGTGGAGAGTGCACTGTCTCCCCTCCACCCCCCTGCCCCATGTCCCTTCCTGGCTCGGCAACTGGTGCCTCCTGGGTCTGGGGGGGACCCAGGGCTCCTCCGCGGGCAATCGCCAAGCTGGGAGGGTGCAGGTGCTTCGCGGTGGACCTGGAAGTGGACCGTGCTCCTGTGGGATGCTCCATGTGCCCCAGCATTTCAGTGTTCATGAGCCATACTGGCACCTCGAGGTAAATAATATGTCTGTGTCTATGTCTTCAGCTTAAGCACCAAATCATTCTGTTCACTATAGCTCTCCTCCTCGTGTCATGCCAATTAAATAGTCTCTGTAGTTATCCAAATGTTTTAGTCTTAACAAATCAGCTTGGTAAGTGATTCCATGCGGTTAGGAAAGAAGTTATCCAATATTTGACCTGTGAACAAGGTACGTATTTCTGGGCTGGTATGGTTTTTAGTAGTGGCAGGCATCCCCGAGATGCTAGTGACAAGGAAATGATGGGAAAGCTTCATAGCAGCTGCTGTGTTCTCTGGCCAGTAGTGAAAATTAGCATTTAAAACATGTTTTGATTTAATTGAATGGATGACCCTCCAGCAATATATCTCCTTCAGAAAAGAGCCCAACAAAAATTAAAACTGATGGTCACTATTAAAACATAGTATCCACATTATATAGTTAGAATTCTAATAAATAGAGACTTTTCATGTATGTTTTTGGTGGAGCCAGTTGCCAGTCTGAGCAAGGAAAGGAAAAATTGTTTTTAGCCTGACAAAAGGGACTGTGGTTTTCAAGGAGTCATAGATTGTAAGGCCAGAAGGGACCTTGAAAGATCATCAGGCCCAGCCCCCTGCACCAAGTAGGAAAGATAACTGGGGGTGAGGTGCCCCCAGCAAGGTGACCGTCCAGTCTCCTCTTGAAGATTTCCAGGGTAGGTGATTGCACCACCTCTGGAGGGAGCTTATTCCACAGTCTGGACACCTTGTCTGTGAAGAAGTTTGTCCTAATGTTGAGCCTGAATCGATCTTCCAGGAGTTTGTGGCCATTACTTCTAGTTTTTCCCTCGGGTGCTCTGGTGAACAGCTGTTCACCGAGTCCTTGATGTACTCCCTTAGTGTAGCTGTAAGCTGCTACCAGGTTCCCTCTTGGCCTTCTTTTCCTCAGGCTGAAGAGTCCCAGATCCCTCAGCCTTTCCTTGTATGGCTTGCCTTTTAAGACTCTGATTATATGGGTGGCTCTTCTTTGGACTCTCTCAAGCTTGTCCATGTCCTTGTTAAAGTGCGGTGCCCAGAACTGGATGCAGTCCTCCAGCTGTGGTCTCACCAGTGCTGAGTAGAGCAGGAGAATCACCTCTTTGGTTTTGCTGGAGATGCATCAATTGATGCATGCCGGGGGGATTATTTGCCTTGCTGCCTAAGCATTGCGCTGCCAGCTCATATTCATACTGTGGTCTATTATTATCCCCAGGTCCCTTTCAGTTGTGGTGGTAGACAGTTTGGTGTCACCAAGCCTGTAGGCGTGTTGGAGGTTACTCGTCATGAGGTGGAGCACTTTACATTTTTCACCGTTGAATTTCATCAGGTTCCGGTCCGCTCAACTTGCCAGCCTGTCTAGGTCCACCTGTAACTGTAGCCTATCTTCAAGTGTGACTGCGCTTCCCCGTAACTTGGTGTCATCCGCAAACTTGGCCCGTGAGCTCTTCACCCCCACATCTAAATCATTAATAAAGATGTTGAAAAGTACTGGACCAAGCACTGCCCACTGCCCACTTCTTGCCAGTATGACACAAATCCATTCACTACAACTCTCTGAGTCCTATCCTGCAGCCAGTTTCTCATGCACTTGACTGTCTCGGAGTTAAGCCTACCATCCTCCAATTTTCTTGCGAGGATGTTGTGGGATACGAGATCAAAGGCCTTTTGAAAGTCAAGGTATACAATGTCAACCTGCTCTCTCGTGTATAGGTGGTGAGTTACCAGGTTATAAATCATAAAGGTGGTAAATGTACCACATCGAGATGCCCTCAAAACCTTTAGAAAATATCATCCTCAAACTCTGTGTCTCCCTATGAAATTAAGAGAGATCAACAGCCATACTGGGAAGCTAAAACCCACTTCATTTACCACTGTAATATTGCAGTACATGCAAGACAAAGACATAGCCCAAAACACTGCTAGGCCATTTGCAAGACCAGCAAGTGACAACAAGGAGAGTAGTAGTGCCTGGGACATTTTGTAGTAGGGCAGTTCTCATGTAACATGGAGAGAATCTTACATGGTAACTATCACTGTACTTGGTGGAAACCAGCAATAGCTTTTGGAAATCCATACCTGCTGTGTGATTTGGCATGCCATATCACTACAATAAGACTTGGACAAAATATTCCAATTTTTCCTTTAACTCTAATGAAGCCCTATTTATAATGGGGAAACAAACATTTGAATTTCACCCAGTCTCATTTTCACAGCCTTTTTCTTTGTATTCAGGCTAACTAGACTAAAGGGTAAGACTTTTTGAACTTTTCAAACAACAGATATGAACCTTGTTCTTATGAAAAGGCGGATATAGTCTGAATTGCTATAAGTCTCCATGATGAGATTCATATTACTCAGCCATTCATCTGGCACCACTCAGAGGCTCCAGAAAGGTGTGTGCAGCTTTCATTTTCAACCTCATGTATGCAATTTGTAAATGTTAGCTTAAACTTTATGTCTTATTGGTCATATCTCTTCATTCTTCCTCACTCTGGCTGAGGGAAAGAATTATTTGCTCAAGAATGGCAGGATAAACATCTCATGCTAGTTGGGGTAAGGAAGGTGCAGTCTTAGAAGGTAAATACATAGATTAAAGATCCCAAAGGATGAAGACACAGTCAAAAACTACCTGCCTCTCTACCACTCTATATATGTGGATTTTCAAATATTAGCTTCTAAAGAGCTAGGATTTTCAGAGGGGCCTAAGGAAATTTGGTGCCAGGCTTCCATAGGCTTTCAGTAGGAGATGGACATCTAAATCCCTCGTGTCTCTTTGGAAACCCCAGCCCAAAGAGATCCCATCTGGGGTACCCAAAAGCTAAGGACCAATGGTCTGATTTCAGAAGCACTGGGGACTCAACTCTTACTGAAGTTAAGGACTCTCAAATGCTTGGTATCTCTGTAATTAAGGTTATGTAATTTTGCTTGGGTTATTTTTTTTGTTTGTTTCTTTTAAATATCTTCACATGCTTGTATATAGGTATATATCTGAGCTCAGCTCTTATTTACAACAATGTTATAAAAGCTTAACTCCATTGCCTTTTCTGACTTGGTGCATAACTTATATTGCAATAGATAAAAGGAGAATCAGGCCCATGTTACCTGAGATCATTCATGGACCAAAGAAGAGGGTACATGATTTATGCATACACCCTGAAATCAGAAAATATCACATTAACATATGCACTCTCATACCATGCATCCGTTCCTAAGTTTGTAGTGGTAACAGAAAAGGGACCTGTAGACTGGACACAAGCAGCAGAATACAGTAGGTCTAAATGTGGCAGCATCCGTATTGTTAGATGCATCTGCAGTAGGCAAAAGAAAAGTTACTAGTGATTGCTTAGAGCTTAAAACATGAGTGCTTCAAGTAGCTAGCACACAGTCCTAAGAGCCATATGCCCAATTTCAAGCTGTGGAACAATGAAGGGAAGTGAAAAGTAGTCGAATTGTTTCACTGTAGTTCCAGGGA
>NW_005841938.1:2699145-2729737 GCF_000455745.1 Alligator sinensis | reverse complement strand
TGTCCGGTTTCCGCTGAAGGTTGCCCCAGTGGACCTCACTGTAAATGGACCGGCTTGTTTGGGCTGGAAAGTTAAAGGATGCTAGTCACATCTTCCCTTGTGTATCACTGGGAACAGAAATTAAACATACCTTAAACATACTAGACCAATGGGCCATCTAGGCTTAGACAGTATTCAACCTTCACCTCTTGCACACCTCTTGCTCCCCCAGTAACTGTGTCCATAAGGAGTACTTCTTGAATACAGATTACTCTTTCTGGGAAAGATTCTCAGCTGGCGTATATGAACATAGTTGCAGTGACTCCACACCAGCTGGGAATGCAGCCCAACGTCACATTCCTTCAGTCCTTTGTGAGGGTTAATCCTTTCCCATCAATAGTATGCTTTGAAGAAAACTAGCATTGTTTTCAAGACCACCTCTCCAAGCAGCCCTAGTAGAGGCCAAGCCTAAAGTTATGGAGGAGGCAAGGAACAACACCTACCCCCTTGAAAGGCAGGTACGCATACTGGGTTAACAATATGGCACAATTCCTTAGCTAACAAAGCATAATCCTGATTGTTCCAGCTACCGTTTCTCTTGCAAATATTAAGAGGAACAACCTTAAATTTATAGTGCAGACTTAAAAGCTGACCAGTCTGATGTCAATGAAGAATTAGAAGCACTGAGAGAGGAGACAAGAAGAGCTGTTGCATGATTCCAAACTGATTTTCATTGTAAAAATGTAAAGTCAAGTCTCAAGCGTCTTGTTAAGCAGGTTGAGCAAATGGGAAGCTTCAGTAAATGAGTTTCACTTTTGCTAGCTGAGAGAGTTCTGGCATCTGGAAATGCAGTTTGGATGCTAGGAATATGGATAGGAATGTGAACACTTGCATTTTTTTTTTACACTCTTGTAATAGCCTCCTTGAAAAATGCCTTCAAAACTATTGCATTTAGATTACTGGACTCAGATCATTTGCATCTAATATTCCAGCAGTGTCAACAAAAGCTGGTCTGGCATGTGCAAATATAAAAAGCAATTTTTGATCTGGAATCCCAGTTTACCTTAATAACCCACTTCAAAACCTGTATACTATTAGCACTGCCTGCCGTAGTGGTTTTTAAACTACTTTCCACAAGAATTATTACTTTATTTATTTATTTATGTGGCTGTAACAAACCTTTTACACCCTTCACTCACTGAGATAACTTTTAAAATGCGGTATTTTGAAAAGGATGAATGAAATGCAGTATGAGAGAGAGAGGAACGGATGAAGTCACTTTGAAATGCAAGTGGGGTGGATGTCCACATATTTAACCCAGATCCTATGTTATTATAAGAGGCTTAGGTTCAGGATATGCTGACCCATGACTGACAAATGAGGTGGGACCCTTCGGTTTCTTGAAAGCTGCCAAGTTGGCATCACAATATTTGTGTGCTCCACTATACAAGTACAGCTGGCACATTATTCCTCAGGAGGCGTCATTCAGGCACAAGAAGTAAAGCACACACCTAGCATGGGGACTGATTAGAGAACAGCTCACCAAAGAAGATTGTATCAAACTGGATCCCAACCAGCAATCTAAATGCTAGATCCTCTGCACCGTCTTTACCCACTCGCTGTTTTTCCCCAAAGAGCAATCCACCCTGGGATAATTGTCATAGAGAAATAAGAGGCAAGCAAACACAGTCTGAGCAAGAGGAAGAGAAAAAAAAAGGAAATGGCATCAGCATTTTTAATGCCCCTTATAAAAAGAAATGTCCAAAGCACCCTGAGATCCCTTTGATATACATTAAAAATACAAATAACTTCAAAAACAAAGTATTTGCATAGTCTCTTCTCTTCTTTTTAGCTCAGCCTGCGGCTGCCTCTTTCACAGATCTGAGGAAGGGCACTTAATGCCTGAAAGCTTGTTCAACAGCTCTCTCAAATACAGTTGGTTCAAAAGATATTTTTTAAAAAGCCTCGCCTTTCAAAAACAAAAATACCTGCTGCTCAAAAAAGGAGTGAAAAGGGTCCTATGGCCTGCCAATGTTCCCAGCCTAAAATATATTCATATCAGCTAACAACTCACTGGCCCTCCTCAGAATTCAAGGTAAAGAAATTCTTGTGCCCTGAAGATCAGCACATTGACTATTTCAGATCAAGGTAAGAGAGTGAACTCCAGGGTTTCTATCCTGTCTTGACACAGGCCTCCTACCATCCCTTTTGTCACTTCTTAGAGGACGGGGGTTCGATTCATACTTGGCTGCTTTTCAGGTCTGATGTCATGGCCAAGGACATAGAAAGGAAGAACATGGAAGTAGTACAGAGCTTTTGGATACAGTGAAAATTAGAGAACAGCTTTGACATGATTATATTCCACTGAAATACGCCACTCCATCAAAATCAGTATACTTTGAGAAACTGAGTAGAAATTTTACTGGACTTTTATTTGGGAGGAAAACCAGAGGAAAAGAGTTCTACCAATGTCAAAACACGCATCAGAATGAAATGACATTTTATTTTGACATGTAAACACCTTTGCATTAAATCATATACTCCATTAATTTTATATGAATGTATGTATTACCTTACATTTTATATATTTGAACTGAAAAATAAAATATTTTGACAGACCTGATCTGGGGGGGGAAAAAAATCCTCCCTCACTAGGAATTTTGAGGTTTCACTCTGAATAAAGCCCGATTTCAAAAGCCTTCGTAAAATGGAATTTCTGCAAGCACCTAGTAGCGAGAGACAGCGTGAAAGTGTATAAAGCCAGTTAGAAAGGCAAAGAAATAGCAGTTCTGGTGGATAGCCCCAGACACAAATGACAGATGTTTTATCCATGTGTCTCTGTGGAAAGTTTGGCTTACATATTACAACTAGGAAGTACATGGTAATGCAGAGGTTTCCATGGTACACATAGTAGCAAAGTATATAGAAAATAAATGTCACTGATAGCAGCTAAAGCCAAAGCCTGTAGTGATCACTCCTGCCTTTTCCAAGTTATGTCAACATTTATATATAACAAGGGACATTTGAACTTATGTGGAATTGTCTTCCTCTTAAGTGAACGGCTCAGCTACACTTACTGATGCACCGAAGCGGAGAAATTGACTGAATTATGAAAAGACGTGCCTCTGTAAATGTACTCTTCCTTCCTCTGAATTGTGCCCTAGAACATGTATTTAATGCGGTAAATTGTGCAAACTTAGTTGTATCATTTTGCCCTAATCTTCAACTTCTCAGTTGCTGAATATACCTCGGTACAATAATGTTATTAAAAGTGTAACCTAGCAACACCAGATAAATTGTTACATTTAACTAGATTGCTTAACAGGAGATGGACAACTGAGACACAGTAAGGAAATTGTCCTATTTAACACAGATTGCTCGATTTAAGATGGACACTCAAAGATTAGAGTTACCAGATGAAAATTATATCCACTGCCTTATTTGAAATTTTATCTGGGGAGCTCCACAAGCAAGGGATGAATTATTTGTGATTAACTCCACCATGTGCAAAACTAGAAACTACAGACAAGTGTGGTGATGCTGAAATAACCTGTATCATTTAATCCTCCTTCAGGCTTCTTGTTTTGCCTATTTTTAAGCCAGAAACTTATTTTCTACTAGTGTTCTGTTACACATTAAATGAAATACTATGTAGCTATTTAAGAATAGGGACACTGAAGAAATGGAGAAACAGAAGGACTAAATGATCTGCCAAGGATCACACAGGAGATCCGTGGCAAAACCAAATTAAAACTCAGATGTCCTGATTTCCAGATCAGTGGCCTATCCATTTAATCTTGTTGCCTCTCAGTAAGCAAACAAAACCGGATTCTTCGTTGACAAACACCAGCACAAACTGAGATCATCAGGGCTCTTGAAACATCATGTACGATCAGGGATGAAAACGACAAGAATAAGTGTTACTGTCTACTGTTAAACAGCCATATTACACCTCTCTCTATTCAGATCAGTTGCATTTCTAGAGTGAAACAAGCAGGGAGTAGTCTATTGGGATCCATGGTGCAAACGAGATTTGTAGCAGAGCCGGGAGATGAATTTTGCATTGCCTCCAGTCCAAAGGAAATGATTTCACTTGCCACAGGAAAGAATGGATGTCAATAGTCAAAAAAAGGATCAAGTAGTTATTTCTTCCAAGAATGGAGAGTGTAGAATGGAAATAGAAGAAAGTAAATTGGTGGCAAAAGGAGTGATGGACCAGCATAGCATGGGACAAGTGTCCTAACAGAAGAGCTTGTTCTTGATTTATTAGGATACTTAGTTGACAAAGATTAAAGATTGAATGTATGTACTTAGGTTGGTGTCTCTGGTCGATAACATTAACGTAGATGTCAATTTATCCCTGATGGACGAATTTTTGCAGCTGCTTGCATAGTCAAGTGGTCAATGTTCCACCTCTTTTATGGGCCTGTCTGAGGGTGACACACAGTGCTGGTCAAATGCCGAAAAACGGTGTTTACAAACATTCATATGAATTCTGAACAGCTGCTTGGTTCAACCATGTTGATGCCCTTTGGTGTTCATGAATATTCAAGTGAACATGTTTTTGTTTGCACAAATGGTTGGGGGTGGCAGCTCTAGTATGAATATATTCTCATGCAAATAAGGATATTCCCATGAGAACAAGAATGTTTGCTAATTCGCTACTAAATACTTGTTATTCCTGTATTTAAAAGTCTCAGTCAATCAGTCAGGGCACAAAAACAATACCACATGACAGGATTAACCAATCATGTCCCATAACACTGAACAGCTAAATGCAGACCAGCAAAACCCCCGTTGACTAACATATCATGAACTCATTTGAAGAAATGTAATATTAGTGAAGAGGGAAAAGATTCTTGAAAAAAATCCCAAAGTCTTTGTGAACAGAAGAATGAATTAATTCACTTAACTCTTAATAACAGGTCTCAATTCTGAAGCAGAAAACTCTCATTCTTAGCTTATTCATGAAAAAGGGAGAAATGAAGGCAACTATCTCGGTATCGCTTTTAACATTATCTAAAATATGTTCATTTTGCCTTAATATATTCTTTCATATTGGTCTCATCTACAGGAAGTTGGAAAGCACAGGAGTAGCCTTTTTTTCTTTGATTACATTTTTTTTTCCAAGAAGAAAAGCATATAGTAGATTTATGAATGGACCTTACTTAAAGTGCATCACCTGAAGACTACAGAAGGGTAGGCAACAAGGAACTGGAGTCTTGCAATCAAAGTCAGGATAGCATTTACCTTACTTGTTCTGTATTTACTGATTTAGTTATGTATGGCACTGCTGTCCCACAAGCATCCTCTGCAAGTGAAGATGCTAGAAGTTTACTCTGTTCAGGAAGGTTTCCTTCTGACCTTTATTTCTTGGGGTTTCGATAGAGCGGTTACAACGTGGTTTGTTTTATGGGATTCTTTGTTCATTTCCAGCCATTTTTAGACAGTATGCAGGAAACAACTTCAAAAAGAGCAGAGAGACAAACAACATTTACATTCCATCTTCTGCTGCTACTTGTGTAGGTGTACTTCCTCATTTGTGTAGAAAAAGTATATTTCGATAAATAAACAGGGCAGTTTCACAATATTGTGATGATTTCTTAACTACTGTAAAGGTCTGGATGTACGTGTTCATCCCTTTCTGGGAGAAAAGTGTGTGGCCGCAGATGTAGGACCAACATTTTATTCTAGTTTACCTACCATATCCAAATAGTTACTCACTAATGAAGGTTTTGGATCAACGCCTTAAAGAAATGAATTTGCACCAGGAAACACAGTTATGTAAAATAATTAAATGTGTTGCAACGTGGACTTGCATCTCAGATCTCATGGCTTATATACATGGCCTCTGATAATTTCTAACCATCAGAGGAGCATGGTTCTGAATATCCTAGAGTAATGCAGATAAATGTCCTCCTTCCCTCTTAAGTCCTGAAGATGAATCCTGGGTGGTCTTGCCTTTAAAGAAATACCAACCTACAATAACGTTTTGGTTATTGTCAGTTAAACCATATTGATAACAAATTAATACATTTTAAGAGACCAGGTGCCATTATAACATATGTATTTTCTATAATTAATTCAACTTTTTGGTAACTTAACAAGAACATTATGAACATTTTTGTCCTGCAGAGCCATAATTGCTTTTCTTTCTTTATGCTGACTGATGCTTCTCACTGCAGAACGGCTTCTGCCAGCAATTTACAAAAGCCTTCAGCACCTTTGCAGAATACTCATCTTGCATGTGTTTATTTAAATCTTCATAAATCTGTCTAAAGATTATCCAAAGATACTTAATGAATACTCTGTCTCATGTAACTGAATATTGCTACTCACACCTAGGGACTACAGACCGCATACATATTGAATGGAGATTAATATTTATGGCTATACACATAATTATTCAGAAACATGAAGGAATATATGAAGATATCATCTGATTATTGACCTAACAAGGACCCAACTCCAAACTAAGTACTTTAAAAATTTTAGAGCGTGGACTTTATTTGTGAGGATTCTATATTGTGCCAGACAGTCCATCCTAAATGTTGATCAAACCATTCCAGCATTTGAAAGCATTTCAGCCTCAAAATTCATAATTGTTTTTCCTCAGGCTAGATATTTTTATTAGTTTATTCCTTCCTGAGGTTTTCATTTGAAAGAACCTTACCCATTTACATCAGGTTCATTTTTTCTCAGTTATGTGAATAATCAGACAATATTTTCCTACTTTATATCTAATTTCAGCTTAAAATACTCAGTGCTTTCAACTTCCAGGCACTTGGATGAGCGCGGATGTGCTCAGGTCTTTTAATAATCCTTTCACTATTGCACAGCCCAGCACAGCAACAGAAGGGAACCAACTTGTGTGCTACCTCCACACTGCCTTCCTTAACCCTGGGGCTCCTGGAAATCTTTTCTCGTCCTTCTGTTTAGAGCAGCCGGGTGGCTGTTCTAATTTGCATGTAGCCGATTAAGGACCCCATGGTTGGGCACAACCACAGGGTGCACATCATCCCTTTTCACCTTCTTTTCTTTCCTAACTCCCTCCTCCCACTGCCTGAAATACTTTATAGCCATGCCCCCATTGTCAGGGGCTCTCAAAGTAGAGGTATTCATAGGTGAGGAACCATTTAGCCTCTTGCAAGATTAGAACCCAGAAGAATATACTGTTCATTGTTTCCTCTTTCTAGTTTGCCAGCCAAACCTATCATCACTTTGTGGTATAGCTGATGGCTACTTTTGTTTAATCAGTGACACATCTTCCCATCTTTCTCTGTCTCTATGTCATCCTGTTGCATGCCTCCTGCAAAGCACAAAGCTAAACTTGGACAGCAAGAAATGTGGCACTAGATAGAAATTCTGGTTCTCCAAAAGACCCTTCAAAGACCTTTCTTACTTTTTAGGCAAAAATAGGCAGGAAACCTTCTAGAAAGGATACTTGCAAGAACTATACCAGTAACAGGGCAAAAGAGAACTGTGCTGCAGCTGCAGACATTCATAACCATACAGGGCATGGACAGATGTGAAAAAACTCAAAACAACAGCGCTTTACTGGAAGAGGAAGTGCATTAGTTTGACTTGGCTCCCCACCATCTGCATAGACTGGGTACTTCAGCAGGGCTTTGTGGCGCTTTTATCTAATAGCTGATTCAATTTAGCTATTAGATAAAAGTGCCATAAAGCCCCACTGAATCGGCTGATCTGTAAAGACTTTGGGCAAGCCTGAGCTGAAAGTAAAGTGCTAGGTTTTTTTTCCCCTTCACTTCTGTAAGCAGCCATAACGTACGGATAGATAAATAAATTACAGACAGAGAGTTAAAAATGGATGGGACTTACCATGTGCTAGCTCCCCTGTTGTAACTGCCCATTCTTACTCTGGAGTAAATGAAAGCTAACAATTTAGTTAGTTTAGCTTAGTCCTATCTCATTCGGCATGCCTACACATGCAATTAATGTGACTGAATATACTGTGATGATTGGTATGAACTAATCCCGACATCGCTGTTTACACATGCATTTAAGCAAAGTAATTTATTGCGCTGCTGGATACCACTTATATCTGATAAAACTATCTGGCAGTGCAGTAAATTAGTCTACTGCATCCTAATTGCTGCATACATATAGATGGTGATGCTTTACTATGGAGCAAGTTAGCCTGCTGAGCAGTAAAGCATCAAGTGTAAATACGCCCATTGAGGAGGTAACTACTGCAGCTAAGCTTTCACTTCTCATGGGTATGGTTCAAAGAAGTTTTAAGCAAAAATTAATTTATTATAGAATATACTATGTGTACAGACAAATATATTAATAATTGGGCAATCAGATAGCACAAAAGTAGCACAAGGGTTAGAGGTCACTGACAATTTACAATTGTCATGACATACAAAAACTAGAACTCTTGGTTCCAAAATGATACCTTTTATTAGACCAACTGGAAAATGGCAGGAAAACTGTCCTTTTCTGCAAGCTTTCGGGATCAAAGTCCCTTCGTCAGGCTCTGGGAAAAGTGTAGATGGTACACGATGGTAAAAAGTCCCCATAGGTAGGAAATGAACTTCATTTTTGCACAAAGGGAGCTGAAGATGGAAGGTTGTCCCCCTGGGTCCATGACAGTGTCTTTGTGAGCTGTGTTGAGTAGCTCTTTGATGTGTTGATCAGGTAGAATTCCTTCCCTGAAGGTGTCAGATGGCAGGCAGGGAGGCAAAAAAAAACCTTCCTTGTTGTTCTGCAATGAAGTCTAAAATCCAAAATCAGCTAAAATTTGGCACCTTCCATGTTTCAGGGGTGTATTTGGTGGCCGTGCTGGTCTGAGACAAAAAGACATAAAAAAAAAATAGAACTCTTGGTTCCAAAATGATACCTTTTATTCGACCAGGGGCGGGCAGTTATTTTGGGCAGAGGGCTGCTTACTGAATTTCAGCAAGCCATCAAAGGCCATATGACAGGCAGCCCAGAGAAGATAAATGTTAATTTTTTAAATTTTTAGGGGCTCTGCGGGATGGATAGAATGGCCTGGCAGGCCGCATTTTGCCCACCCCTGTATTAGACCAACTGGAAAATGGCAGGAAAATTGTCCTTTTCTGCAAGTTTTCAGGATCAAAGTCCCTTCATCAGGCATGGAAGATGCCAAATTTTAGCTGATTTTGGATTTTAAACTTCATTGCAGAACAACAAGGACATTTTTTTTGCCTCCCTGGCTGCCATTTGACACCTCCAGGATTATCTCCCTGCTCAAGACAGGATTGTCCTGCTCCAAATCTCGTCCGAGTATTTGCCTAACATGCACTAGAAAACTACCAGTAATGGAGATTCTACAACCTGACTCCTGGCTCCTACCCTGGAGGTCTTTAAGAGGAGGCTGGATGAACACCTTGCTGCGGTCGTTTGACCCCAGTACTTTTTCCTGCCATGGCAGGGGGTTGGACTTGATGATCTGCTCAGGTCCCTTCTGACCCGACCGACTGTGAAACCTCGCTAGGAAATCTTTCAGTGCTGAATCACCCTCATACTCAGAAATTTCTTTCTAACACCCAATCTCCACTTCTATTACTGCTTTTCCTGTCCTATATAGAAACAAAGAATAGTCTGTTACTATCATTTTTATAAAACCCTTTTAATATTTGAAGATTGCTATGAAATCTGGCCCCATCCCCCAGTCTTAAACCTAATTCTTCCAACCTTTTCTTCTATGTTATGTTTTCTATACCTACCAATCATTTTTGTTGCTTTTCTCAATCCTGTTTCCAGATGGTCCAGTTTATCTCTCACGAGGGAAAAGAATCAACATCCCCTTTATGAAAGCAAATCAGGCCTGATTTCTCAGTGGAAAGAAGGGTGTTTTCATATTTCACCTTTCTTTAAGTCTATTATTCACATGTCTGAAGACCTTGATTTATTCCAGGGCCTACTATGTGATCTTGTTTAATTTCCTCTTATTCCTTAATCACAACAGATGAGGTATTGAGGCACTGGGTTTCTTTTTTCTCTTTTTTATTATGGTTCCCAAAAATCTAAAGATACTGAATTTTAAGGCAAGCAATAGATTATTTGTTCCATTCTTTGTTACAAGATAACAAGGCCCCTATCCTGCAATTCATTCCTTACTGAAAGATGCCAACCAAAGAGGAAAGCTAGGTTTGCAACTGGAAGAAAATCTGCTTTAGTCTCTTGGTACACCCTGGTGAGTGTCTTATTTTTAAAGTTGGGGAAAAAGAGAAAAATATCTTCTTTTTTCCCCAAAAGAAAAAAGTAATCACTACAATAATTCTAGTGCTTCCATGAGAAATCAGTAGGAATGAATTTGGCCCAGTATTTTTATGTATACAGGGAAACAGATTTATCAGTTGTTTATGAAATGATTTTAGCAAAAGTTAATGCTGTTGTCTTGGAACATCTGCTAATATATATAATTTCAGTTTGTACATTCAGTTTTTCTCCATCCTAATAAAAGCACGTTACTTTTTACATCAAATGTTTTTGGGAGAACTAAAATTAGCAAGAATATATATGCTGAGATAAGTCATCTGTGCAACATTTGAGTTCACGAGGGAAGTAAATAATAGGGCTGTGCGAAGCTTTGGTCCCTGATTCGATTCGGTGGAGATTCGGCCCGATTCTGTAGCTGAATCTCCAAATCCAAATCAATTCAGGACACCCTTTAATCTCTCTGAATCAAGTTGGAACCCTCCCACTTGATTCAGAGAGATTCAGAGATTTGACCATAGACACAGCTTTAACTGTTTTTTCTACATACCTCAAGATACCAGGTGGCTCGTGAACACTGAGATACTGAGGTGGATGGAGAGTCCACAGGAGTGCAGGGGGCTCCCCAGCACGCTTGGCAGCAGACCTGCAAGTGGACCAGAAGCACTTCCAGTCCACTTCCGGGTTCACAACCGAGCATGCAGGGGGCTCCCTCGCGCTCCTGTGGGATGCTCCATCCACCCCAGCATCACAGTGTTCATGAGCCATGCCTGGTACCTCAAGATATGTAGAAAAAACATTTAGAGCTGTGTCTCTGGCTGAATTGCTGATTCTTCAAGTCAGCATCAAATCTTCAGAATCCGATTTGGCCAAATCGAATCAGGGACAGTGATCCCAATCAACTAATCAAATCACTGTCCCCAATTTGGGATGAATCTGAATAGAATACGGCGTGTTTCGCACACCCCTAGTAAATAACTATCTGCTGGTTCAGTAGCTCCTGTATTTTGAATGAACCTCCTTTTCAACTTTGAAGTATGTCAAGAAAGGTTACCTATATTAGCTAGGGGGGAAAATACACCGATGTTTGTGAAATGTCTTACAAAGCAAGATAGTAATAAAAATGGGAAAAGAAGAGTCTAAGCATCAGATTTTATCTGAAAAAAACAAACCCAGACCTGGATCATATTAGATCCAGATGATTGGTATGAATTTCAGGAACTTTCTACAGTGAAGCCATCCACTGTAAAACTCAAATCAAGTTATTCTGGCTTCCGGCAACAAATAAAAGACTTGTGTACAATGTAAGTGAAGGTGGCTACGTCACATTACTTCCTTTTTTCCTTTCAAGCCCAAGCAAGTGGCACAATAGTTGATCAATTTTCTGACGGCAGTGCGTAGGATGATCGTCTGGTATAAACGGACAACATCTTTTAAAAGATTAAGACAAAAAGATTATGTAAGATGCATTTAATGAAAGCAATTAGGTTTTTTATGTCAGGAATTATTTTGATAAAAATGACTGGCAGAGATTTGACTTTCAGATGAAGCACAGGAGACTTACCAACAACCTCTGCCCCTGGCACCAGCGTTAAATAAGAAGAATATGTTAGATCACATAAAGGACACTAGCCACTGTATAACCAGGATTAAAAACAAATCTAGGAAAAACTCTGGAAAGTCTTAATAATTGCTTGTTTACAGTTACAAGGAGCTTTGTTTTCCCCTCTTCCTCTTTTCCTGGGAAACAATATTGATTTCAATACTGGCAGACTAGGGACCTACTGAACATAAATCAGGATGGAAAGATCTGATCCAAAGGGATTTCATCTGAATATCTCTTTTGGGTTGTGAACCCTGAGCAGTCAATATGGAAGGAGAATGGTATACAGTCATCTCACTCAAATAAACCAGACAACAGGGCTCTAAATGCATACATTTGTATATCACGTGACACACACGACCCTGTTCCTGGCTGAATCTGTATCAGATTTTGTAGTCTATAAGTTTTCTACTTATCTTAACTATGTATTTTGGATGTTTCCTACTTTGAGACACACTGGTATTTGATACCTGTGCATTTTGCCGCTTGATATTAGAATGGTATCATTTAGTTTATTGAATGAAATAAACAGGAAATTATATTTGAAATTGAAAGTGGCAATTTTCTGACTGAATTATACTGCCAGACTAGTCAGGGTGCTTTGTGCACTGATTCAGTAGATGGCTTCATAAGGTAATATAGTTATACACCAAAATAAATGAGAGAATAGCAGGTGCAAAATCTATTAGGGAGAACATCAGAGATCTGAAAATTAGTGCCAGCCAGTTGTGCGGTGATGCCAGCCCACTAGCTATATCAACACAAGAAAAAATGTAACTCTTTTGTCTCAATAGCAGTGCTGGAATATAGTAAAGTTTGTTGGAAAAAAAGTTACGTAGAAATCCTCAAAAGTGAGCCAATGTCAAGTAAACTCAGCACATTTCCTACCAACATCTTTGTCTTAGTGCTTGACTCTTAGAGAGGTACACATGTTTTCATAACTGAGTTGCTTAGATATCTATGAATATCTCCAGAATATCTACAGAGATGCAGCAGATACCTTTCAGGAATTTTAGGGTAAGTGCAGATGTTTGGGAACGTTAGCGGGAGGTTAGATTGGGTTCAAAACAGCTACCTGGTCTAACTCAGCTTGCCCTGGGTGAGGACATTACACTCAGACCCAGTCTCAGTGATCAGAAATCAATCTAAACCAGTAACAGAACAAAAGTTCAGTGCACACAGACTGGTCTAAGAATTGCAAAACCCAGTCTCAGGTAAACCTGGATCGATGTTGTATTAGACTCACTCGATTTGGGTTAGACCAGGGAAGTGGAGTTACTCTCCCAGCCCTGGGGCTGCACTTTACACACCTCCTGCCCCAGCACTGGGCTATTTTTAGGCCTCTTACCCCCCATGGAGGCATGGACCAGCCAGCCTCCCCCAACCCCCATCCCAAAAACTGCTCTAGATTCTGTTGACTCTATTAGCATTTGCTGCTTCCAGAGCCAAGCAAATAAGTATTGATGGATGGAGAGATTGGTAGGATGGGGGTGTAGATTTCCTGGAGGAGACTGGCGGGGCTACAAATAGACCCTGGTCCCTCCCCCAGTCCCTCCATGAGTCCCCCTGATCCCTCCTGGCCCTCCTAGACCCCAACAACCTCTCATGGACCCTGTCCGCCCCCCAATCACTCCTGTAGATCGTGCCTGCCCCCCACCCCAGAAGATCCTGATCTTCCCCACAGCCTGCTTGCCTTCCCATCCCTACCCCATTAGCTCCCCTCATCCTGATTTACCTTAGATTAGGTAGGCATTTTGGATCTGATTCAACCTCCCCCTAACATCCCCAAATGTCTGTATTTAGCCCTAGAGTTTAAAAACACTGAAATCTTGGAAATTCACAGCTATGACTGCAATTCATAAATTAGACCCCACTATAACTTTCCATCTGCCTTTGTCGTACATGCTTGAGAAACCTTTATCCATAAGAAATACCCTTGCTCTATCAATACTACTAGAAAACCTTCATCAGTACTTCATAAATAAAATAATTACCCTTCTTAATAATGTGTGAAGTGACACAGTCTTTTTAATTATCCCCTACTCTAACACTTTTCTCAGACACTAAGGTCCAGAGACTTAGAGCCATTTATGTGCCTTATTCACAATGATTTGAATGGAAGTGAGGTGGTCAAATACAGTTGAGGACCTAGGCCTTAATCACTAAAACTTTGCATCTTTTAGCCAGAACTGAATGCTGAATTGTTCAACTGCTATACTAGCATAGCCTGTACCACTTAGTGAAGCTGGAAATGTTGTTTTGCATGCAGACCTCATACAGAGGAACCTGAAGAGAAATACTTTAAAAAATTCATCAAAAGTATAGAAAATCACTATCTCTAGTGAAGCTGGTCTAGTTTTCTTTTCTTTTTGAGTGGGAATTGGAAGAGAAATGAACAAATATCATCTGTTTTATCCTCATGTTTGGTTTTTTTTTTTCCTCTGTGAGTGCAATGTCTTATTGCCAAGAATCAAAAGGAAACACATCATGGATGCAGCTCTTTCTGCAGAGGAAACTGGCCTGTTCCAAGGCAAGGAGAAACTTTATAGACAGACTCCACTCCTCCAAGCTAATCTGAAAAAGGGTCTGGCTACATGAAGGGACCTATAACCTCTCTGCAATGCACATGGCAAAGGGTTATCCAGTAAAAACGTTTCTAAATGGTTTTTCTACATCGCGTTCCACAATGAGAACAAATTAAAAACCAAAATGATCAATTAGAGTAGGTGAGATTCTGCAAGGGAAAGCTCATGCGCAGATGAGGAGACAGTTGTGCAATTATAAAGCCATCATCAGAAGAAGTACTAGTACTGAAGTATGAATGTGGTTATGTTTTGTAATGCAGCGGCATTGTCAACACTGCAGTCAAGGGTTGTCTGCAGTGTAGACATACTGGAGCTAGAATTAAGTAGCTATTGGTATTGATAATAGTATAGCTCCAGCAGCACAAAGCCATGCCCAGTGACTGACTGAACGCAGTCCAAAAGCAATTACTGTGAAATTACACTATTTGATATTGTAGGCATGCTCTCCAGTTCCTATAAACATCATTAATTCACCTAGAAAGTTCACTGCATGACAGAAAGTAACTACAGTGTAAGTGCCAGGGCTGTGAGAAACAGGCCCTATTTGATTTGGATTTGGCCCGAATCGCGAACAGCGATTCGATCCGTTGATTCGGATCACTGTCCCTGATTTGATTTGGCCGAATCTGAATCTGAAGATTCGATGCTGATTCGGCGAATCAGTGATTTGGATGCAGGCACAGATTTAAAAGTTTTTTCTACATACCTTGAGGTACCAGCACAGCTCGTGATTGCTGCAATGCTGGTGTGGATGGAGCATCCCACAGGAACACGGGGAACTAACTTGTGTTTTGAGCCTGGTGAAAGAGTAATAGTGGTCTTTTCTGCAATGGAAAAATTCAGCATACTCCCACTGCTTGGTCTCCCCAGCATGCCTACCTCCTTATGTCTACAACAGCAAATGCTCCCCACCAACCTCTCCCCCTTTGGAAACAGATTTGGTCCTCTTACCCTGTCAGGCCCTACCCAAGCAGTCTGTGTGTGAATAGGCAGAGCTGGTAGAAGTGCTCAACTTTTATTTTTAAAGCGGAACTGGGAAGATCTACATATAAAAAATTAATCTTTTTTTGTTGGGCACAAACATCCTCATCCATCTTGAGTAACTCCTCAGCTACAAATTTGTTAAACTTGCTTTGCCAAGAGTATTACTGTTTTTGTAAATCTTCACCATCTGTTGCACTGTCTAATTGCAAAGGCAAAACCAACATAATTCGCCATTGTATCATAATAAAGTTAGATCAGTGATTTACATGCTCTTGAATGTTCTTTATTCAGAGCAGCCTGCCTTTCTTAGCCTTTGCATCTGTTCCAAGCTCAAACTCTGACACAAAGCTGCTCTCACCTCACCTACTTCGCTCTCTTTGTGTCAGACAGGATTTCTCCAGCACTGGGCATCGTGCATGCACCCCATCTTACAGTGTAACAAATAGAGAACAAACAAGGCTGTTAAACTCTGCTAGCTGGAAATGTATATGAATAATTCACTCTTTCCTTTTAAATATTCATCCTTCTAATCCCTGTTACTCTCAAGTGAAGGTACCAGTCATCATTCTTGTTCATTTCGGCTATTTCAATCAAATCACGTGAATTTTCCCAACTCCCTCATCTATCTGATAGGTGTGGATATGTGTGTATATATATACACACACACATATACACACACACCTTTCTCAAATTCCAAATATTCAGAAATATTTCATATATGTATCTAAACAAAAGTCCTCTTTCTGATCTCACTCACAGCATTTTTTTTTACCGCTGCTACTCCATTCACATCAATAGAAATACTGCTGTTCTACTCCAGAGTGAGAACAGAACGTGGCCCAGGACCTTTGCATCCCAGATATGTTCACGTGAAAATTTTTGCTGAAATTAAGTTATATGTATGTGCTATGCAAATATACCGAAATGCAATTTAATAGACTAAGGGGAAATAAGCACCTAAATACCTATAAAAGGCAGAGATGGGAAAAATGGGAAAGTAAGAAGATGGAGGTCAAAATAGAAAGGGGATTTACCATGCATCAGCTTCCCCATGGTAATTTACCCTTTGCACTGATGGTAAACTACTCTCTGCAGTTTGTTTGCATGTTCCATATAAATAGAAGTTTTAAAGGGAACAATAATGGTTGACTGCTTTTGATATGGGCAAATGCCCGCGTGGTGTCTGAGTACCAAACTTCCATTAAAGTCAATGCTATTTCTGTGGATGGCATGTCAGCAGGACTGAGTCTGGTAAATATGCACTAAACATCACCAAAATCCCTTTTCTCTTCTTTTTGTTTTAATAACAGAAGGATAGGCAAAGCATATATTTTAAGCACAGCTCATGAAATCCCAAATTGACTTCTGAGTATAAAGAGAAAAGCCTTCTATGCTCCTAACATTCGATAAAGGTGACTTTCCTCATTATACATATGAACATATTAAACTAAACTTTTTTATTATGCAACCTTACTCTGCTCCCACGAGGTCTTCTCTACTGCCTGATGATAACAAAGTGTTTGGGCAGCCTTGTAAGCAAAATCCGATTTGTCACTTGGAAAAAAATGTATTCTCAAGGATAAGAAAATAAGGAGAAAATGTAAGGGAGGATTAGGGTACTTACATGATAGAAGAGATGGAAAGGCAGCAAGCAGGCAGTTAGAAAATGGCCACCTTTGGGCCACAGCACCTTAACTTTGATACATTTAAAGGGCTGTCCCAAAAAGGCATTTTGGGGGTCTTGCAATGGACCTATTAGCAAGCAAACCTGTGCTGAGGAGAGACAGTATAGACCAAAAATAATTGTGTGCTACGTCTGTATTGTGCATACTATCTAATCACATAATGAAGACATCAGGAAAAGCCTAAAGAGTAGCCAACTTACTTTATTTCAGGAAAGTAACACTGCAGGGAGTTTACAAGGCCGGCCCATTTCTGAGCATATTTTATGATTGTGTGGAAGGACAACCCTCAGGCACAAGTTGGCAAAAACTCACCTAATCGGCTTTGTGCACTCCAAGGACTTCTCGACTTTCTGTGCTAGGAGCTGACCCGCTGAAGTGAATGGAATTACTCCCAGTACTTATGCTTGAGCCCTCAAATAAGACCCTGCAGAATTAGAGCCTGAGTTACTGGATGCTGTTCAAAGAAAGATGGGTACAACATTATGCAGAAACGTGAACGTTACGGCCTTCTAAGCTGATACTACGCAGTGTTATTTCTGTCTGTGCTTTCTAGTGTCTAGGCACTTATCTCTTTGTTATTTTTTTTATTTTTATAGCTTGATTCATACCCCTTATAAAATTATTATTATTACAAACCTGCCCGTAGGCAACAGTTTATGCCTTGATAATTACCATTAAAAGATGGCAGCTCTAGAAGAGTATTTTCTCTGACAAAAGGACTCATCTGGCACAATGACTCATTTATTTATTTAATAGATTAAATTAGCGAAAGAACAGAATGCTGACAATAATGAGAGGGTTACAGAACAAGCTTCCCTGCACAACTCTGCCAACGCACTAGCTTCCTGACTTCGATCATCCCTATTCTACATTACTTCCCTTGAACAAAGACTGCCAATTAGAGCTGGCTGGAAAGTGATAATTCTACTTTGCAACAACTTGCAAGGTCTCAAAATTTGTCTTTGTTCCCAACTAAGCACTGAAACTTTTCATGCATTTCTGTGAAAGCAAACTGTATCCAAACGTCCATTTTCAGATCAAAATCATTTGATTTTGAATAAGTAACTGAAGAGTCTATCTTGGACTTCAGAAAGCTTACTGGCAAAAAATTCTGTCTCCATCAATACCTTGCCATAAGTCAGTGTATGTGGGGTTTTTTTTATTGAAAGACATTCCTTTAAAAAACATGTTGATGCTATCTTCTCCAATTGTGAGTGACAATTTGAGTTTGGGTACCCCCAGAAAAGCTGGGCTCAGGTGCAGTGGCAGAGCAGTGAAGGCATTTTGTTACCAAAGACAAGAATTTGAGGCCTGTTCTGGACTTGTACGAAATACTGTCCCAAATCTACCCAATTTAAATGGATATTTGGTTCTCAGGTTGGATGTAATATTGACTACATTCCTCTGTATCTTCTGTCACCTATAGACACTGGTCCACCTTAATCCAAGTTCTAGCAAACCTTTGACTTTGAAAACTGTTTGCACAGGGATGACTTTATTCAATGTTCCAACTCAGATTGGAAACAGATGCATTGGCCACTTCTCCTTCCTATAATTTTTTTTTTTAATTAAAAATTGACAAAAGCAGATCTATAGGCTGATTCCCAAGTCAGTGTGAATTAAAGATGATCAACAGCTCTGAAAAATCAAGCTACTTATTTAGGCCTGGATTGTGAAAAGATTTAGGCATACGTTTAAACTACTCAAGTAGGTGTCCTAAGTTAAGTGAAACTACCCATGTTTAAAATTAAGCATCTCTATAGGTTTTTTAGGGTCCTGGCCTTATGTACCTTTATTCAGCTAACTCTTTACTGATAGTTTAGCTATAATATCATTTTAATATCCTTTTTAATTTTAATAGCCTTTTTATCACTGAGAAGTGACCTTTCTGGAATCTAATTTTACCTACCTCTTTTTGCTTGTTTTTCTCAGTATCCTACAATATGTTAAAAAACAAATGTCTATTTTCATTTACATCTTCCTTTGTGGATGCCTGAGATCCTTACTAGAGAAGTGGTTGCTAGTTTTTTGTGCACACAAGAAGGCAAGTTTTAAATAATGAAGAAAGGCTCCCTGTGTGTGAGCATGAACACTGCAGCCTTTGCAAGTGAATTTCAAGGATAACAAGACATACATAAAGCAGAACGCTAGTTTTGACTGCTTTGGACATTAAACCTTTTATCAGAAAGCAAAGCAAAAGGAGATTTGGAGAACACATTAAGCCTTTTGTTGTTCTAAGGAAATCAAGTTCACTGCCAGTCAAGCCCCTTCCTTTCTGTATCTTTATTTATCTTGTTTCAACCTGTTCAAAACCGAGAATACAATCTGGATTATGTGAACTTCGCTTCTCAATTTGAAAAACCTACTCAAAACAGCCTAGAGTGTTATTCCAGCTATATCTTTGCATGCCGAAACTTTAATAAGATTCATTCTCATATTAGATGCTTCTCAAAACATTTGCTCACTGGATGACCTTGAAAACTACTTGATATTGACCTTTCCAGGTGATTTGGCTGCTGCTAGTATCCATTACACTAATGCCAAAAAGTCCAAATTTTATCTAGGAGTCAAATGCTTATGTATGGTGTTTGTGCTCCAGGATTTATCAAGAAAAGAGCTAAGAACAAAAAAACCCCCATACAATAGATCATATTTTCATTTTGTCTGTTCAGTTCCAAGCCCTGGCAACTATCTTTAATGATGTGTGTGCTCCACCAGACTTTGAACCAAGCTATTAACCACCATTCTTGCAGACACGTGCAAAATGCACAGGGTACAAGGCAGACAGAACCAGCGCCTAGTATCTGAAATTGGAAACACTAATGGGTATAGCAGCTCCAGCAGCTAGCGAAGTGGCACTTAAAATTAACAGCTCAGTATTAATCATTAGAAACACTAATGATTAATAAAGCACAAAATGTATGGCTGGAATTCAGTGCTGGATTAACTTGCTGTGCAATTATGATGTTTGTGTTTCTGCTTTAATGGATAATCTCAATGCAATGTTATCATAGCTTAATAATAGGAAGAATAACTGTGCTGTCCAGCGATCATAGGTTTGGTTACCTCTCATAGTGCCAGAAAGTGCGACTGAAGTCAGAAGACGTTCATCAGCTGAAAACTGGTATGAATAACTGCAGAATCAAGCTCTGTTCATGTCATGAGTTCACCTGCTGCTGTGCATGCAGCATAGGAAATTCAGTTATATAAGAATAGGACACTCTTAATCCAAAATAAGAGTGCCCACACATGAACTTACACCAAAATAATTCTAGGGGTAAATTACAACTATTTTCCTTATCACGTGAGTGAAATACAGCACCCTACTGATTGGGAGTTCCTGGAATATAGGAAGTGTTCACTTCTGTGGTGCTATTGCTTAGTCCTACTTACGAGTGTGTAAGAAAGGAACTCTAGAGGGCTTCCTCTCTATAATGACACATTCATCTGAGCTGCATTCTTCCCTGCCAGGGTAGATTTCAGATGTTTGTTCAGTATTAATTTTTTTGGATGTCAAGGGACATTGTTACACCTGTACCTTAGAAGACCCTAAAGAGAATTCTGCATGGGGATCAGACTTTTGCTCCTGGGGAAACAGTGACTGATTTATTTATATACATTTAAGATAATAGTTATTTTTCAAAGCACTAGACACTATAACACGAGCTTGGCTGACTAGCCCATCATCTTCCTTCAAAAAGTGTACTCTCAAAAAGTGTACGCCCAAGCCCCACTCAAAATGGTGTCTTCCTCAGTCAGTCTGTAAAATCACCAAGTTTGGGATAGTTCAGATGATGGCATGGGTGACTGGTTCCTCCTGAGTCAAGGGGGGCACCGACAGCCAGTCAGCGACTGGGGAGGGGGCCCCCCCATGCTGGGGGGGCCCCCCTGCAGCCGATTGCACTGACCCCGAGGGGGACTTCCCGGCTGGCGCTCTCGGGGGGGGCACCAGTGATCTCACCTGCCCCCCTGCCTGTTGCCTAAGCAGGGAATGCTGCTGTCAAGGGGGTGCACCAACGCTCTCAGGTGGTGCACATGCACCCCCGCGTACCCCTACGCATTGCCACTGGATGCTGGTGTATGTGAAGGAGGAGTTCCAGAGGCTCAGAGCTCTCACACAGAGAGAGGTGCAGATTAATGCATGGGCCCATGCCAATTAGGGCCCCCCTGGGGTGTCAGAGGCAGCATGGCCCAGGTGGGCATCCTGGCCATGGGCATCCAGGATGGGCAACCTGCCCCTCCTCTGCTCCGGCCAGAGCCGGGGCTGGGGCCAGGGCTAGCTTCCCAGGGATGTCTGCTGCCAGGATGCCCCATGGACAGCCCTGATTCTGCTCCCAGTTCTTGCCATCTGTGGGTGGCCACTGGTACCAGCACCACTGGGACAGGATAGGACAGCCCCATCCTGCCCCATCCCACCTGGACTGGCAGAGGGGTGGGCAGGTAGCTGGGGGTGGAGCTTCCCCCTCCTCCACCCAAGCCGGCCCCGGCCCTGGCCCCGGCCCTGGTCCCAGCCCATCCCATGGTGCTAGGGGACCACAAATCTGGCTATGCAATACCTGCTGAGTGGAAGGGCCAGGGCCACCTTCACCTCTGCAGCGTTTGCACCCTCTGGTTGCCCCGGATGTGCTGAGAAGCCGGATGGTCCCAGCTGCAGCTCCCTGGCAAGCGCAGAGGGAACCTGCCCTTGCCTGCTGGGGGAGGTGGGGGTGGGGAGCTCTAATTTTCTGTTTGCCCAGTGCCCCAATAAATCTGAATCCACCACTGCCCCCACAGAGTCCCTAGGCAGTCTTACCTTCTCTTCGATAATAAGGATTTGAGCAAATCTGATGATCGTGGCTGCAGCAGTACATCATATAGAGAGAGATCATTCCTCCTGTAGGTCCGACCCAGATCCTGTAGATTCATTATTTGAGACAAAAGGGGCCAGCCCTTACACAAGACACTTAATGCACAGTAGACTAATTCTACTGTGCATTAGCGCATGACGGCAAAAGCCATGCTAATGTATTAATTAGAATTAGTCTACTGCACATTAATAGTCACAAAAAGACCATGTGCCTTTGCTACTGCACAGTAGTGCTGGCTACTGCACATTTAGTTAGTACCTCATATTAGAGACAGTAAACTTAATGTACAGTAGCAGCGGTACATTAACATATGTGTAGATGCACCCAAGGAGTACGGTATTCTCTTTCTCTTTACTACTTTAGCTGTAAAACAATTTTGCATCAACACAATGTTATAATTGGCTACAATTTAGGAGCTGAGCAGGAAGGGAATGCTTTCAACAAAATGTTTGTTCCTTGGAAAATGCCCATTTATCAAAGCTGAAACTGTCTGCAGAAAAGGAGTCAGTTTTAATGAATTTCCTATTCAGAAAACATTGGGAAAAGAGCTTCAACATTTTGAAATGGGACATTTTGATCGTTTCAAAAGAATAAAAATCCATTTTTAAATTTTATGTCTGTTTGAAATGTATCCTTTCGCCATTAAATAAGCATGTAGAAATTGGAATGAAATGTTTAAAAATTATTGAGACAAAATGTTTTGACAGACACCATCTTGTTCAGATGATTAGTATGCAAAAAAATGTGAAACTGACTTTCTCCTTCATTTTAAATGGGGAAAGTTTCCAAAGACATCTAAAAAATGTTCCTAATACAAGGAAATCATATCCCCCTCAGTTCTATCACAGCCCTCACTTCCCACTGAGTTAAACAGCAGTGTTCAGAGTTTGCAGAAGATGGCTCTATGAGTAGCTGATTTATTGTTAATTAAGCAAGACAATAAAACTTGTTATAATATAATAAAAAAAAGATTGGTTTCATGTAACCAGCACTGATTATTCATTTTATAGTTTGGTGTTAACTTAGGCCTTCTGCAGCAGGCAGTACCTGAAAACTCATTACAAATATTGTGAGTTATCTGACATTCTAAAACTACTTCGATTAAAGGATGACTGACTAGTTCTGAATGCAGCTTTGGTTACATGCCTGAGAAACAGAGGTTTTAAAATCAACTACCCTTTGAAAAGCCAGCTTTCCACAATGCCAGCCTTGGGCTGGATTTTCCTAACTTTTTCCCCTGTTGAACAATAACTTACCCTTCTGGGCACTCCCGCTGACATGTATTGAATGGCTGTGAGATAGGGTACTACCTCAGCATGGGTAAAAGGGGCAGAATCTGAGACAATAAAACCATAGTGAATGTATTCCTAACCCCATTGAAATGAAAATGAAATTGATTTCTAGGACCAGGATTTCATTGAACGTTTTTCTCTCGTTTTATAACTTTTGCTAAAGGAGACAAGTCATGCTGACACCAAGGGATGGGAGAAAGACATGGCCAACGTCCTGGTCTTCAGCTTCCCCTTTTTATGTTTAGTCTTGCCTCCAATAAAGTTAATGGTACTATTTGCAGCAACTTTAATGGGAACAAGGCAGAACAACTCAATAGTAGAATTTATACTCATTAGGTTCTTTGGCTGTATGTGTGTGTTGGGCGGGGTGGGAGGGGTACTTTACACTCACGGACATGGCAGTTGTTAGATCTGCCTGCTTCTGTCTCACTATAAGTGAAAGCTAAACCACAATCATTTACCCCAAATGAAACAAATGGTAAATGATTGTGGTTTGGCTTTCACTTATTATAGACTAGAGAAGACAAATTAAATGGTTACAGCAGATTTAGCTGAACAACTGAATGTTTCTTCTTGCTTTTCAGTCGGCTTCATTATTTTGTTTGTCTTCTTCCTGAGTTAAGCGACCAACAGGCAATGTAGTCTAATGGACACATTATGCTGAAATGGTCTACACAAATTTTTGTTCATGTCCATACTAGTTATCTGCTGTGTGAGTTTTGGCAAGTCACTTCACCTCTTGGTGTGTATTTTCCTTCTATTTGTCGGTCTGTCTCTTTAGATAATAAAACCTTTGAGGTAGGGGCTGCTTCTTACTATGTAGCGGTACGTAGTGAGTAGCCTGCAGGAGTCCAGTCTTAACTCTGGCCTTCAGACACTTAAAATACTATTATTTTGTTCTTGTTGTTATTGCTATTATCACATCTTATTTAAATCCTGAATTTTTGAAAACAAGAAACGTAAATGAAGAGGTAAGTTAAGTTTTTCTTTCTTTCTACTGTTGAAAGCTAATTTCCCAATTTAATAAAATTTGTTTGGGATCAGTGACATTTTCATTAGGATTAAGGGCACTCCTCCTTCATGAATGCCTGGCAAATGTTGTAGAATTTGTGGAATAGCTGTGTTAGTCAAATGTGACTTAAATGTAGAGGTCATTACCCCCTTTTCTAATGGATCAGCAGACTTTCAATTAATTACGGTGGAGAAATCACTGGGGATGATGGCAGAAGGATTTCAAGCTTCCGAGTGCTGAGATATCAAATTAAATGAGCTGCACTAGTAGCTAGCAAACAGAGGCTATTGTGCTTGAAAAGAACTGGGCAAAAGTTTCATGGCATGAAATGAATATTTTTGCCATGGAAATAACCTGTGAGAAATACAGCCAGTTTAGTTAGAGTTTACAAATCTGTCTCTGTGGGCAGAATTTTAGTAATTGCTTTTAAAATGTCAACATAGTTTGGGGACATCTTCTGAAATGTGGCTGCTGTATACAATCTGTGGTTTATATAAAGACATGCATGAACAGGCAAACATAGAAAGTCAATACAGATATGACAGTGTAAAGCATGACTGTGTCATTATTCCAGAGTGACAAAGCAAGATCTAGCATACAGAGACAAAGCCAGTAATATCTTTACACTCCACTACAACATGCATTCCACAGGTGCCATGTATTTTACAGAAAAGATGTCCTCAAAAATGATTTTTTTTTACAATATTAATGAGGCTATTTCTTTTTATTTCTTTTGATCCCTCTACTTCTAAAACCAGCTGCACTTAGCACTCTTCATTCAACTGCATAGGGTTTGGAAGGAGAAAGAGCTTTCTGTCACTGGTTACTACTTGTATTGCAATGGTGCTTATAGGTCCCAGCTGACAACCAAGCTGGGGGGGAGCAGTAGATAGACTGGAGGGTACGGCTGGGATTCAGAGAGACCTCAAAAATTGACGGAGTGGACCAAAAGAAATCTCATGAGGTTCAGTAAGGAAAAGTGCACAATCCTGCACTTAGGATGGAAAAATCCCATGTACCAGTACAGGCTGGGGACTGACTGGCTGGGCAGCAGCTCTGCAGAGAAGGACCTGGGGGTTATAGTGGACAAGAAGGTGATTATGAGCCAGCAGTGTGCCCATGTTGTGAAGAAGGCTAACAGTATACTGGGCTTCATTAGTAGGAGGGTTGCCAACAGATTGAGGGAAGTGATTGTTCCCCTCTATTCTGCACTGGTGACGCCACATCTGGAGTCCTGTGTCCAGTTTTCAGCCCCCCACTAGAGAAAGGATGTGAACAGATTGGAGAGAGTCCAGCAGAGGGCAACAAAAACAGTTAGAGGGTTGGGGCACATGACTTATGTGGAAAGGCTGAGGGCACTGGGCTTAGGCTGGAGATAAGAAGACTGAGAAGGGATTTAATAGCAGCCTTCAACTACCTGGAGGAGGGTTCCAAAGAGGATGGAGCTGGACTATTCCCCATGATGTCAGATGACAGAACAAGGAGCAATGTTCTCAACTTGCCACAAGGGAAGTATAGGTTAGATGTTAGGAAAAACACTCTCACTAGGAGGGTAGTAAAGCCCTGGAAAAGGTTACCCAAAGAGGGTGTGGAATCTCCATTCCTGGAGTTTTTTAAGACCCAGGTAGACAAAACCTTGGCTGGGATGATAGTTTCTAATAAACCTAAACCCTTCCTCCCTACACTGTCATCTCAGACATGCATTTAGACTCTGAAGCTCTGCCTGGCACTGGAAGCATTTCAGAGAATGCTACCTTGGAGGTCCTGGACTTCAACCCCCTACATAGCAGCCTAAATTTAGTTTCCAGGACCTCTCTGCTACCCTTTCCAATGTTGATGGTACCTACATGGATGACAACCACTGGCTTCTCCCCAGCAGCCTATCTACTCATCTCATGAGGTCTGCTACCTTTGCACCCAGCTTGGAAGTCATCATATGGTTCTCTCAGACATCACAACCCCAGCTATCTATGTGCCTACTAATCAAGTCACCCACTACCACCACCTGCCTACTACTGTCCTGTGGGTTTCCCTTCCTTGGAGGAGTATCCTTGGTGCAAGGACACTTTCACAAGCAAGTATTGGAAGGAAATCCCTACACTGCAGAACGAATTCCATTAAATAACATTTAAATCTCTGTGCAAACCCCCCCCCCCCCCAACTAACCAAGAAATTCAGTTTCCACTGGACAACTGATAATTTACCAAAAGGACTGGGATACATATGCATTTAGAATGTATACAGTAAATTTCACCCAAAGACCTTAACAAGTAGAGTATTTGTTAAGGGATGGAGATTTACTATTTCTCTATTTTAATGGATGGAGAGCCCAAAGCAAGAAGAGGTATAAACTTGCCCAAGTTTATTTGGTAAACCAGTAGCAAAACCCACAAAGTAGTCAGATGCCTTGACTCCTAAGTGGTTATTCATCAATAGACTATTCTGTGTCCAATACTTTTAGCTACACTAGGCATGTCTACACATTCATTAATGTGCTTTTGCTTATGTGCATTAAATTTAGTACCTCCATTGTGAGGTACTAGAAAAAGGCATGTTAGCCTATTTTAATGAGCATTAGTGAAAGCACATGGATTTTTTTGTGATGCTTTAATGCTCATTAAAATAAGCTAATGCACATTAAAGTGCACATGTAGATGGACCTACTGTGGTGCAGATGCAACGCATGTAAATAAAGTATGGTTAGAAACCGGAATACTTGCACCTCTGGCTACTGAATGGGATTTGACCACCTTAATGATATAGTGGGCTGTGCTCTTAACTTACTAAGTGAACTTGGGCTTGCTGTTTAATCTTACCATGGTTTTAGCAGGCACGGTCTGATTCCTGGGATTGTAGTTACTCCTAGACCTGCAGTTGAACTGTATCTATAACCATCAGCCTCCTACTTTCTGGAAACGTGTCCCTTTATCAGCGCCACTTGTAGAAAAATTATTTTAAAATGAAGGCTCCTTTGAATACATCTAACGTGACTCAGCTTCAGAGCAAGTGGCTGCGGTTACAAATGTTGCTCATAGGAAACAGGCAGCGTCCATCAAAGGTAAAGCAATGATAGCAGCACTGGGAGGTAGACCAGCAGAATGTCTACCCTCATGATCTTGGATATAACAAAATTATTTTTTCATCTGACACTACAAGCCCTACAGTTTGGCCTGTGGCACAGCCAGGCTTTTCAAGTGAGAAGACTTTGAATGAACCAGAATTAATATATAATTCAGCAGCAATGGGGCTAGTTGGAAAATTATACACGTCACACACTATTTGAAAGCAATTTAAATCATTAGCAAGCTGCAGTATCTGTGGATAGCAGAGTGAGCACATTAATCATTTGGTGCTTCTTCTGAGCGAGCATTCAGATGTGATATTATGGTAATGAACTAGCTAATGTGCGTGTGCCACTGCCCTCTAGTGTATGGAATTGGTACTGCTTAACGGTGTACCAATTTCAAATTGACTGGGGACAGCGATTCGAATCACCGAATTGAATCGCTGTCTTCCAAATCGCCCGAATCTGAATCCGAAGCGAATACAAGCCGTTTCGCACAGGCCTAAAGGATAGATAGATTTCTATACATATCCATATAGATATATAGGGTCTTACAATATCTATGTGCATGTATATATCTATAGCTATAGTCCTTAGTTCTCTTTACAAGCTGCGCTGTCAGTTTTCCCAAGAGGAGGAACTCCAGAAGCAGATCTTAAAGGAGTAGGGATTCTGCTTAAAATTGGACCAAGGTCACTGATATACTCTGGTTATGCTGGCTCTGAACCAGTTTGGAAACTCCTACACTTTGAGAGAGGGACTTGCTGATGTGTAAACTCTAGGGCAATCTACCTTAGCCTAGATCTTTGTTTTCTTCCTTTGGAGCATTGTATGTTCACAAGGAATTGGAAGGAAATAGTTCTCTGATCAAAGAGTTAGAAATTATGCTTGGTCCTTGCAAGAGGCAGTGGAAAAGACTACTTATGTCTTTCCTGTCCCTATAGTCACTCAGAGGCCAAGGAAGCCTGTTGTACAGCAGATTTGCATCTGCTATCTCCCATGCTTCCTCTCCGTTCCAAGCATATGCCCAGAATACTCTGAGAGAAACATGTTCAGAGGAATTATTCCAGACGGATTCCCCATGAAGGTTAGAAGGCTGTCAGGTTACAGGGTTAGGGTTGGGGGTTTTTTTTTAAAGTAAGAAGGCTAAAACTATAATCACTGTCTTTCAAATCTTTAGCAAACTGTTTCCATCAGCTATACAAGCCAGTGTGTTATAACTTATTAATGCCAGCCTGCTAAGTCTGTTGACTTTAAGACTTTTTTAATTCTTCCTCAAACAATTCCCCTTACACATGGTTCTCCTCACACTGGTTTTGCATTTGGAGTCAATACAGTAACAAGAGGGCGCTATACCAAGCTGTCGTTGTGGAACCTGGCTTCAACTGAACCAATGGCGATTCTGAGCACACAGTGGGGCAGCGTGTAAAGGTTGGGTACCACAGCACACAATGCTGGGAGCGGTGACCAGCATAAATAGAAGACAGGATTTGGTTCTGGGATTGTTTGAGAAATACAAGCTGAAGCGAAACAAAAAAATTTTGTTGTGGGCCACAACTATTAAAGAGCTCTATTTTCAATTTCCTGAAGTTTTACTGAACCTTAATATGAGAGGAAATCCATCAGTAAATGCAAGGTTGTCATAAGATTTTATAGAACATTCCAAGCATGACACTAATTTCAGCATGTATAATCCTTTAAAAAAGTAAAATACTGGAATAGGAAAGCCATGAGAAAAGGGGGTGGACTTATTTAATTGGGACACATGGTAGGAAAAAGGATTAAAGGAAGACATGAAGAAAGGCTTCAGGACTGGCGCTTTATTACTGTATGGTCTAAATCCAATGCAAATTAATCAATAACTATGGGTGAGTGAGGGGGGGGATACAGGGGCACTACTCAGTCTGTTTGCATGCAGCAGGCTGTGTGGTGCTAGTAATCACGACTCAGGAGTCAGCAGACACCCCAGTCAGGATCCCCACGCCACTGGGGTTACATGCTACTGCCCTGGGATTCCTGCAGTCCCGCTCTGGCTGGCTCCCCTATGCCCATCTCCAGGGGTGGGAGTGTATGAGAGGACAAGGGGGCATAGGTGTATTTCTAGGTATCTCAGGACTGGGGCTGTGCTGACTCTCTCTGGTGGCAGGTGTGGGCTCTCTGGGAGGTTAGCAGCTCAGGAGGAGGAAGAAGCGGGGGAAGACAGGGACTCAGCATTTCTCAGTGGCTCCCTTCAGCCACCAGCAGCAGGACTATATCTAGAACCCAAACTTTTTCATCTGGGCAAGAGTGGCTGCACATATTGATGATCAGGAGAATTTAGGGAAGACACTGACATGAGCAAAGCCCGTGGGATGCTGGGGAGGAAGGCTTTGGTCTGCAGAATTGGTGTCAGACCAAGCTTGGAGTGGGACAACTGCTGCTGGCAGGAAGAGCAGGGAAAGTTGGAAAGCAATCAGTTGCAGATGGTTGGGCCCTGGGCCCGGGATCTTTCTCTGCACCAGAAAGGAGGGTGAATCCTGCATGCCTGCAGCTGGGGTTGAGAGGGAAGCTCCCAGGGCAGTGGATGCCAGGACTGGCTGCAGAAGCCATACTATGGCACGGGTCAGCAGCAGCAGGAGCAGGCACCACAGTATGGTCCCTGTTCAGCACATGGGAGCTTGTGTGTGCATCCTGCTGGCTGCCCATTGCCTGGGGTTTCCTGATGTCATGGCTAGGTGTGGACAGCAAATTGCTCATATTACTTCCACGGAGCACTTCGATAACAGTTGAACATTACTTAATGCATCTGGAGATGGTCCTGGCATGAAAAGCCCTAACTTTGCTAGGGTACAAGCACACTTAGCACATGTATCACTGCTTAAAGGAGTGTCGGTTCCCTCTTTTAAGTGAGTTTAACATGTGCTAAGTGTAAAGTGCTACAAAGCCCTTGAATCAAAGGGCAAAGTGACTCCACCTCAGAATGGGAAAATGTTCAGAATCCTTTTGGACTTTGGTAAATGGTTACAAAAGGGCTGAGAAGAAAGGAGCAATGGTTAAGGGAATCTGCTTATTTTCAAACGATACACTTTGTATCTGTACGAGTTAAATATTAATGTTGTTATTTTAAATAGTCAGGTTAATTTGAGTACAATCATGATTTTCAGGTTTGGTGGATAACTGCTTCTGAGTACCACTGCGACGGCAGATAAATTACATACCAGGGGCTAAATGAATCAGTGTGAAATGGACAATTTATTTGTTGATTTGATCACTATCTTGCAGACTGTACTACTTAAAGGGAACGTAATGAAGGAGACGGCAGGCATTCTTCAAATTGCTCAGAGATTAGCTGA
>NW_005841938.1:2674771-2699114 GCF_000455745.1 Alligator sinensis | reverse complement strand
CAGCAGGAAAGAACCGCAGGAGTAAATTGTGGCAATTAGCCAAAGGTCTGTGTTGAGGGGTGTTCAAAGGTCTCCTCAACTGCGAGGCTGCACCAGGAGGTATTCTGCTTCGAAGGCACCCCCCTTGAAGTTTCAGAGCTGCATTGAGAGAAGAGTCATTCAGGACAGCCCCTTAAAAGTTGGCTGGATCCTCCCACCCACACACAGCTGGAGGCCACAGTAATGGCTCTACCTACCCTATGCCCTTTTTATGCAAACTGGGTGCAGGAGAATTAGGTTTTCTCACTTTCCATTATGTTAAGGAGATTATAGCTCAAGCACTCCAACTGGAATCCTCTTGATAGTCTGCAGAGGAGGCAGGGCATTCTCCATGAAGTTCATGTCCTGTGGAAGTTGTTCCTCACTTCATGGCCCTAAATACCTTGGTTTCTAAGTATTTACCATGAGAGCAGTCTACAGGGTCTGATATCTAGGATGCATAGTCGGGGAGAAAGACAGGGTCTAAGGTAATGAGATGGAATGGCTCTATTGACTCACTCTTCAAAGTTGACTTGAGTTAGGTTTGGTGAGAAGGAGGTTGCCTGTGAATTGTATAACTTTTGCGTGCTGTTAAACAATGGTAGGCTGCTCAGAGTCTGGAACTGCAATTCTGTACAGGGAGAGAAGCAGGTCTCAAGCAATCCTGGGCTTTATAAAGTTAATCTTATGAAGTCCTATGCAGAATCTAACTGGCAATCAATGCAGATCACAGAGCCCAGAGGTTACCTATTCCCGATAGGATGCTCCTGACTGTGACTGGGCAGCTACTCTCTGTAGCAGTCAGGCTTCTCGATAGCTGTCAAATGTGGCCCCTTGAGAGACTCAGAGCAGAGGCTGAAAAATGACACCTTAGCGCCACCTGCCACCTTGTTTCCCATTTTGGAACTTTTCAGTCAACAGCAGCCCCAAATTGCAAAGTGTGCATCAAGGCAAGTGTGTCTTATGGTGATATCTTGCACCAATAATACATAGTTGGGGTACAGTTAAAGAAGCTTTTCAAATACAAAACACTGTTCATCTGATTTGAGCAGTAAAGCCAACACAGCATACTGCAATTTAGACTATGCTGCATTGGCTCTACTGCCCAGAGCTGATGAAGGCTCTCTTGCTTTCGAAAGCCTATGCAACTCAATCTCAACTATGTGGTTAGCCTAATAAAAGGTATCACCCTAAGAAACCCTTGGCTCTTGGGTAATTCCTGGAACATCATGGCTACAGCATCACTTTCAGACTACAAATGAGTGCATAATCAATTATGCCTCAAGTTCACTATGGCTACCAGTAGGTCTGCCCAGCCTACCGTAACCTCCTCTGGTTTTTTTTCTGAATTGAGTTAAGGTCAGATCACTCTTACTTGTGCCCTGATCTCTGCTAAGTACCTGGTCAGGCACTCAATCATTTCTGAAGTAGTAGGACATGCATTACCTGATGGCATGATGTCCTAATCCTGTGCCTGCATCACCTCTTCTGTCTGTAATGTGCTGTCACGTGGGCCATAATCAGAGTTTACCTGGAAATCGCAACTTGTTATGTCACAGGAAATGCCCTTTTCATAATGGCTGGAGATAGGTGTGCTCAGAATGAGCAAGAATTCCCATTTCAAACCAATGTTCCCGGTTATCTCAATTCAGAGAAATTCTCACTTATAAGAATAGCTATTACTCATCCCATTTTTTATTAGTTTTTAGGGAGCAACTATCGCAGGGTTTTTTTAGCAGGAAAAGAAGGAGAGCACCGCACAAAAACAATAAACATAATAAAACATGAGCCCTCTGAAGGAGAGTGTTTGAGGTTTATCTAACCTGAATACTGAATCAACCTTGAGCAAAGTGGCTGGAAGGAAATGCTGCACAAAGGGAACAGCTGCCATGAGAAGCTGAGAAATGCAGTTTGGGGACTTGGTGCCTGATTCTGATCTCAGATACACAATATGCATCTCTTAAGTGTCTTTTATTTTCTCTCTCTCTTACAGTAAAATGGCATGCCTATGAAAGATGTCAGACTTACAGCCCTCGCATCAAGAAACCCCTGTTCATGCATAGAGGAGGATGGCACAGACAAAAGTAATAAAGGAATCCTTATTTCCCAAGGTGCCTTAACCTTGTTCCATAAGAAAGTGAGAAGGTCATTCAGCACTCAGCTCTTTACTAAAATGGGCAAGTGTGTAAAGCTATCAAATACAGAGCCAAATTTCAGCTGGTGCAAATCAGGACAGTTCCAATGACATCAGAGAAAGCTCTTCAAATTCACATCAGCTATGGATGTAGCTCTCCATTTCATGCTAGCTGTCCTTTTTGGGATGTAGATAACTCCTCACCATCAGTAACACCCCCGCAACTAATTTCACTACTAATTTAATTTTTAGTCATACAATCCAGCTCTGCAATGAGGGCTCTGCTGATGAATCTTCCTGCTCATGTGGAGTCGCACTGATTCCTTGTGCCAGAGCAGGACCTATAACAGGCCTCATTGCTTCTCTAGTGTTTATATCTATGTCAGGAAATTTAGCAAACTAATGCTAACGTCAGCCCTGCAAAGCACTGAAGCAGGAGGATAGGTTTGCTCAGTCTGGTACACACAAGGATTTCAGACCTGATTCATAAGAACAAAGTTGTGCATGTGCCTAAATACTGTACAGTAGGCCTGTGAGAAGCAGCTAGTATTTGCTTCTGATTCGGCCAATTTAGGGGACAGTGATTTGATTTGGTGATTCAAATCACTGTCCCGAATCGATTTGGCCAAATCTCTGAATCGCCCCCTCCCGCTCTCCCAGCTTCTGGCTCTTTGAAAAAAAATATCCCACTGCCCCCCACTGACCCACGCTGCGTGGCGGGGCTCTACCATGAGCCCCCAGCCCCCCCAATGGCTGCCTTGCCCACCCCAGCTCCCAGCCCTTTAAAAAAAAAAAAAGCCAGGAGCTGGGGTGGGCAGGGCAGCCATGGGGGTGCTGGGAGAGCGGGCGGAGGATGGGGCCTGGCAGGGGTCCCCTCCCCTCTCCCGCCCCCTACTTACCAGCATGGAGTCCAAGTCCAGCTCCCTGCTGCAGCCAGCGGGGACTGCCCGAATTGCCAAAACTCTCTGAATCTTTTGTGAATCAATTTGGAGAGCATTGAATTGATTTGGACCTTTTAATTGGTCTCCTGATTCGATTCGGATTTGGAAATTCAGCCACTGAATCGGGCTGAATCTCCTCCGAATCGAATCAGCACCTGAAGCTTCGCACAGCCCTGCTGTACGGGATTGGGGTCCTAGTTGATAAATAATAGTTCTGGCCTGTTCCTCCCCCTCCACCCCAGTGTTGAGATCAATTTATACTTGAGTAAGGGAGCTCAACTGGTGGTTTGCTTCTCTGGGCTTGGTTTTGTTATGGCCTAGGCTCTGAAGACAACCTGGGGCCAAGTTCAGTGGACTATCTGCATGTTTCAAATACCTTGGCTGAACTGTGGCTTAAATTTATTAATTCATCCTCACAAATTAGCTCTTTATATAGAACATAGCATGCCGTATCTTGCTTTATTCTGTCATTCTTGTTCTGTTTCACTTTCAACATTTACTTCATTGTTTTAAGAACATTGAATAAATATACTCCTCTGCTCATACAACTCTGCAGGAGGTGCAAGAGAAACAAATCTTTCTACCTCTAGTTAGAGTTAATCCTGTTTATACGCAATCAGCAGCAGACATATATCCTATTGGATATGTTCATCTTGGCAAAAGTTTATCTTATGCTTATGACAGAATGAAAGCAATTTCTAAATATGAAACACTGGGATTTATGTTAATTTAATTTAAATCATGTCAATTGTAAACGATTGCTAATCCAGAACATTTTTTTTTTCTAGCCTTGTCCTAATTATCTTGGGTTTGTAGATTTATCTCAATAACTGTTAGGAGTCTCCTTTTTCATTCTGTAGTATTAGCATCATGGACTTCTAAGACACAAATGTGAAAGTGATCTATTCCTCAGCAATATCAAGGTGTTATGTACTGTGCATTCATATTTCATGGTTTGTTTTTACTTTGACAATTGAACGCACTTACTACATTTGACACAACAACAGTCAGATTCAGTAAGTGTTCCTTATTTTCTTGCCAAGCTCCCTCTGATGGGGCTAAACAAGCAAATGCATGCTTCCTGCTGCTGCCATAGACAAGCCCAAAGTAATATGCCTTAGGCCCCCTCTACATGTTAGAGGTATTAATTAGAGGTGCAATTAATTGGTTAATTGTGCAATTAACTGAGCCCAGCTACAAGTGTAAAATTTGTGCCACACCATAAAAAGCACCAACCAGCTATAAAGTTAGACCTAAAAAATATGTGCTAACCTTACAGCTGGTTGCTATCCAGCTTTATTTTGCATGTGTAGCAGGGTCTCCCTTGTGACCCTGCTACACATGGTCATAGAGGTATACCATGCCCAGCTAGGGCTGGAAATCCTGCAGCCAAGGCGACTCTCAGCCCTAGCAGCACCTAGCAGCTGTGGACTCTGTGTGCAGCTGCCATCTCCCAGCCCTGGGGGTGTTTGGAGCACCCCTGTGGCGGGGAGACTATTATGGGCTCCCAGGCACAGAGGTGCATGGTATTACCCCCATGACAGAGGTGGGACACTGCTTCTTGCCATTGCATGGGGAGTTGGAATCAGGCTCCCCTTGCACCAGCAATAAGGCACAATTGGATCTAATGTGTGATTCCACAGTCACACCTCCTACCATGCAAGTGTGGCATGGCAGGATGTATGATTGTGAGGATCGCACATTAGTTCCCATCATGACTTTACCTGCATGTGTTGAGTGGCCCTTAGAGTCCCAGAGGTAGAAGCTAACTATAGTCTAACCTAGGCCCATTTGGCTTGGAAATACATGGATCCAATTCACAAAAGACTGATGACTACCCAGTGAGTACACGGCTGGATTGTACTGTATAGGAATTGCCATACTGAACCCAATCCAGTATTTTATCTGACACTGACTTGCTTTAGCATTTCCTACTCCCTAGCAGTTGGAGATTAGCTTATATCTCATGCTTTAAAATTGATTATATATTGTTTTTGTTAGCATTAAATGTTTCAGTTATGGAGAGTCTTGTCATCCACACAAATGTTCAACCCCTTTTAATTCTACCAGGGGTTTGCATCCCAGCTGTATCTAAAAACAGAATCCTCCTCTTAATCAACTATGTTTTTGCTCCCAACACCACACTGCACCAGTATAATTATGCTTAAAAGAGAACTTGAAAGAAGCAACAGGAAGCCAAACAACTCAGAGTGGCAGAGAATTCAGATTGGGTTTTGGGGATAAGAATCTGTCGCCCTGGTTTTGGGTCTTTGGCTACAATGGCCACATGTTTAAGGACATCCCCTATGATGGAAGCAGCATATTTCATTTTATGCGGGAAAGGTTTTGGTACTTTTTAAAATCCAGGGAATGCTTAGACTTTCAATAAAATGCATGTTTTTAAGCATTCTACCCCATATTCACACAATGGTGAAGACCTCTACTGTAGAAAGAGGCTCTGTTTGCATATGCATTCATTTGACTCATTGCATGATTGAGAGGGAAGCACAAACCTTGACAAGAATGGCCAGAGAAAATAGATTAGGTAGCAGCAGAAACCATGGCAGAACAGAGAGAGAGAAAGCTTTTTCCTTTCTTACTGAGACATATGTACTATTAAATTAAGACTGTGCAAAACATGACATAGAGAAAAATGATCTATCTTTCAAAGCATGTGCCAGGTTTGGTCCATCATCAGAGGTAATAAACATCAAGGGTAGAGGGCTATAGAAGGTTACTCGGCAATCTTGTCATCCAGATACCCAACATATGCAATATATTATTTCTGAGGCTACTGATGCATAATGCTACATAGTGCTAGCGTCACTACTGACGTGGGCTGTGTAACGTTGAGCACTGTTGGTTGACCAGGACTCAAAGGAACCAATACTTCAGTCTACTCATGGAATCTGCAGTTGAGTTTTCCACCAACACCAGTCTTTCCTGCCCAGAGCAGGGGGGCTAGACCCAATGAGTTCACAGGGTCCCTTCCAGCCCTAAACTTCTGTAAACCTGTGTGTGTGAACTCATATGAGCCAATCAGATAGCCAATCAGATGTACACGGTTAAAGTTGTTCCTCACAGCACATGGGAGGAGCCTCACAGGCTAGGGACAGATATTACACATAAACCGATTTAAGTGATCAGAAACTGGTTTAAACCTGAAACAGAACAGATGTTCAGTGCACAAAAACTGGTTTGAAAATGGCTGAAACCTGTTTGAGATAAACCTGGTTGAATGTAGTATCAGACTTAACTGATTCGGGTCAAACCGGTTTATGCAATGTCTGTCCCAGACCTCTCCCTGGTTTAACTTAAACCAGAGTCCCCCAACATCCCAGATGCTTTGCAGCCCTGGGTGGGCCTGTCTGCTCTAAAGCAGGGCTGGCCCCATCCCTCTGCTCCCTGGCTGGAACTGTGGCAGAGACACCAGACACAGCAGCAAATGCCTGGCTTCCCCCTACCCAATCCCCCCTTACCACTAGCTGCTCAAGCAGAGATTCCCCCTACCTCTGTCCCACAGAAGGGACCACAGCCAGCATGTGCTATGTTAGCTAATGCTGAGAGGTGTCTGTGTAAGGCAGACAGGACAAAGGCAGACAGGACAATGTCTGCTCAGGGCTTTTTGGAGCTAATCAACAGGTAGCTGGTAATGTCCCTTCATTCCTTCCTTGGAAAAAGTTGTTTACGAAGAGCTTGAACTAATGAGACAGGCTTTTGTTTTCTTGATGGGCTGATAAACACTGTTATCAACTCCCTGCTGGGCTGGTCAAAAGCCTAGGTTAGACTAACCTGCAAAGATTGAATCAATTCAGGCTTCAGGCTTTTTGAATGTCTGTCCCTAGCTACAGAATACACAGCTAGCATTTGGGTCAATTTAACCATTAGGTCCTGAATCTTCAAACCATACCTGGCATAATTGCTCTTCCTTTGTAGGGTATCTAGCAAAATAGGTCATAATCTATTTGTCCTCTTGCATGTTACACTGTTTCTGGTAGGAGGCAGTAATATAATTTTCAGGGAAGGGATATGTTATAATGTATTGGATTTCTTTCTCAAAAGAGGCTATTGATGGAGAGTCTCTAAGGAAGAAGAGGGGTCAGAATTACTTTCTGTTGCTGCAAATTATGCTCCCAACTGAAATTTTAAGCGTCTGCAACTGCTGTCATGCAATTAGACAACAGTACCTTATCTTCATGATATATATTCTGATATCAATTATTTGGCAAATTCTGCAGTGGCTTACATCTTGTACTATTTTGCTGAAATTTGTGAAATTATACACCAAGAAAGACATCCGAGCTTCATCTAAATCCATGACAGAATTCCCTTTGACTTCACTGTGAACAGGATTTCACCCCAGAAATAGGTAAAGAATTTGATCCATGAAATGAGGTAAACCCTTGGTAAAATAAAAAAAAAAGCAGTACATGCCTTTTAAATGAGCAATGCATATTTTATGAACATGGATCAAAGTTAGTTGTTCTTTGTAGAAATTAGATCATTCTGGGCCTGATCTAAAGATGACCAAACTCAAGAGAAGTCTATTCTGTAGACTTCAACGGACATTAAATTAGGTTCTTGGGAGACAACTAACCTGGCAAACTCTGTGATTTTTCTTGATGCCAAATAAGAGTGCCCTGCATTTTGGGGTCAAAGAACATCTTGCCCACCATTGAAAGGGCTCAGCAGGGAAAGAAAATCTGTTTAAAACAGGAAATTAGGAGGTAATAAAGCTGTGTCAGGGAACATTAGCAGTCCCACGTGCAAGTCGACCTTGGACAGCTAGTCAGATCCCTCATTCAGCTCATTCATCATTATTCTGAGCTGTCATAGCAGAGCATCCCAGCTCATTAATTATACATTAACCCCATTCATGACTTTTAATCTATAAATGGGTCAAGATGTTTAGAAATAATTAAATAAATGTGCGCAATGGCAATAAGGACAATACCTGTGCTGAAGTTTTAAGACATCTGACCAGAGATCAAAAAATAGGTGATGCTGAACTAAATGGCAGAAAGGGAATTTTTAAGTTTTTACCTCAAAAAACATTGGACTCAAAATATGCAGCCTGTCAATTTTTTTTTAAATGACAAATGACCAGGAATTTTTGTGGTGAGGAAATATTACTTATTTGATTTGTTTTGGTCCATTAGATTAGCAAATTTAAATGTTTGGCATGGGTAAAAATAAAGGGAAAAAAAAGAAAAAGAAAATATAGGATGTATTCCCAAATATATTATGATTTCATGTGCAATTCTGTTATTGGACTGACACTAGTGATAGTTTCCCATTCTAGCTGGTAGCTTGTCCTTCTGGTATGGAGGTTAGGCCTGTAGAAAAAAGGTGTTGTGGTCAGGGCACTACTGCACTCCAGTGATCCAGAGTTTGTGTAACTCTCTTTGAAAGATAGAGCAATTCTCATTTGGCTGCTCTAAACTCTCAAAGAGACCTGGCCTTCAAAGAGCATGTTTCAAGGTTAGGGACTCTAAACGAGTCCTTGTGAGAACTCATTGGGTCTATCCAGCACATAACAGATCCAACACATCATCTGCCCCCTTATTTCCAGAATTTACATTATTTTTCTCTGTTGAACCTGCATTTTTTCTTTGTGCAATGATATAACATATGAAGTTTAAGATCAATGAACACTGGGGCACCTTGCTTTCTGATGTCCAAAAAAGACTTCTTATATGGTGATAGTTGTCAGCAGTAAGCTGGGAATGCCAAGGCTTCTAAAACAGTTTTTAAGCAGAAATAAAATTTTATACCCCAGCAAGAATTACTACTTGCCACAAAACATTTCAAGCTAAAATAATATTTCTTCAAAGATTTAGGGAACAAAGATTAGTTTTTAAAACTGGCTCAGTCAATGAATCTTATATCCTCTGCACTGTATTATGTTCTCAGATATAATTCACCGTGCTAAGTCAAAGCTCTTCCAGCAGGGTTGATTGAAGGAAAAAAAAAAGTAACCTTTAGATGTAATGGATCAAGGGCATGAGAGTTTGAGGAACCCACCAAAGATGGTATGTATTATGTTGCCTATGCACCACATAATGCATCTAGCAATGTGATTTGGCATTTGGATTTGAAAGCAGCAGGTTATCTAAATGAAAAAGTAAAAGATTTTACACTGGTTAACAAGCCCATTGACTTGTGTCCAGGAAATTTTCTGTTATTCCCATTGCAGCTGGAAACCACTTCAAAATTGCTTACAACTATGTCCAGGATTTTAAAGAGGAGCCTATGAAATTTAGTGCCCAGTAGCCATTGAAACTGAAATGGGAATTGAGTGTTAAACTCCCTTCAGTCACTTTAAAAACCCAGCCTGTGAAAACAGCTGCATTTTGTCACAAGTCAAATGTGCTGTGTATCCCTCATACATATCCAAAGCATTTGGAGGTTTTTAAGATGGAAGAAATAAAGAACTAAGGCCTTTTTTCAGTTTGTACTCAGTTACCCACTGAGTTTAAAAGGACTTCCGCCTATGGCATTAAATAATAAAAAGTTTGGGTAACCCAAGGGTTACATACCTCCCTCCATGCTTAATCTAACGAAGGCAGGAAGCTATTCCAACCCCACCTAGAGTGCTTTGGCTCTTAGCCCAAGCTCTAACCACTCCTGCTTTTAACTCCGGAGGTCTTCAGTTCAAGCTCCAGTACATTGGTCAAGATAGCAGCCTTCATTTTTGCACTTATAAAGTCCCTTTTATCAGAGATCTCAAAGCCATTCACAATCATTAATTAAGCCCCAAGGGCTTGAACATAGGGTAAGATGAATTTTCTGTGTCAACGCTCAGGTAAAGTATAATTCCTCCAGTATGTTAATTGCAATTTACTTTAAGCTTGAAAATCTGCTTTTATGAGAAATCACTGATCTGTATGTAATAAAAAGTATGATAATGCGGGATGGACTTTGTTTGCAGTGAAATTGGAAAGGAGAGGATCATTTTCATTCAAAAGATCTTTATTATATGTGTATTCTTTCTTAAATTAAAGTTAGCAAATTAGGCTGTTTATTTCCAAATAGATGCCCAACAATTGTAGTTATCCAGACATATTAGGCTCCAAAGGCTCCTGTATTTCTGGTCTGCACTACAGATCCATGACAAGAGCCTTGAACTGGGGCTCTGTGGGCCTCTACAATCCCGGTGGTGGAGCCAGGAGCCAAGCCTTAGCTAGAACCGAAGTTCTCAGGGCTCCCGTACTCAATGAGAGGGAGCCTTGAAGCCTTTGGCTTCCCAGGTCCTGGACAGTCCTCATAATGAGGTTATTGCAGAGCAATGAACTGTGGAAACTTGGGCTCTCTGGAAGCTCACCAGATAAGCTGGGAGTGAACAAAGTAGGTTCATTGTGGAAACCTGCCTGTGTTTCAGATAGAAATGTCTTAGTCCCATTGAACTTCTGCTGTTTTCACTGACATTTTACCATTTTCTAATAAAAACCTGCTCCTCTGGAAAATTCATGACCACCTCTAACCTTGAATACTGTCCAGTGTAATCCACCTTGCTGCCTATTCCTTCAGCAGCCCCAGCAGCGTGCCCCGCTCTACTCCTTACATAATTGATAAACACGTGAGCTCCCATGCATCAGCACAGCTCACTGGTCACAGGCACCAGCAAGACAGTCTAGGTTCTCCTCGATAAAGGCCTTTTGTTACTCAGAACATTTAAAATAATCACTACTATCTAAGGAGTTACATCTCCAAATTTGTGTTTCCTTTACCCAGTATCTGACAATTGCCGGGACAACACTAATTCACTCTGAAACACATAGTAAATATCTTGGCCCTTTGAGGGTGTTAATTTGACTGAATTGTCTCTCTATATTTCTCCGAGTAGCTGACTTGGATACATGCATCACTAAAAGAGTGTAGACCATGTTTATAAATATAACGTATATAAGAAACTGGAAGGGTCATCTTATAAAATTGTCTCCAGTGATTCTGTAGGAAAAGCTTTAGCCTCTTAAATGCCTATTTTCATCTTTCTCTATACTATTTACAGATTATTTTCAGGTTCATTTAGTATGTTAGAAAATTTCATAGATTTCATAGACATTAGGGCTGGAAGGGACCTCAGAAGATCATCGAGTCCAGCCCCCTGCCCTAGGGGCAGGAAGTCAGCTGGGGTCATAGGATCCCAGCAAGATAAATGTCCAAACATTTCTTAAAGGAGTCCAGAGTAGGTGCCTGCACCACCTCCGAAGGGTGTCTATTTCAGGCCCTGGGGGCTCAGACAGTAAAGAAGTTCTTCCTTATGTCCAGCCTGAAATGGTCTTGGAGAAGTTTGTGACTGTTTCACCTTATCATTCCTTGGGGCGCTCTGGTGAACAGGCGTTCCCCCAGATCCTGATGCACACCCCTCATGTACTTATAGGTGTCACAACCCAAAGGTGTGATTTTGTTTGTGTGCGCTTTGGCACTGCTAAATTATTTCCTGCCACTCGGAGCTTTCTTTGCAGGGTGCATTTCTTAGTTGCAAAGAGAAATGCACGGTGCAAAGGAGTTCCTGCCACCCTCATGCAAATTTGTGTCCCACTATTGGCCAGTTCTAAATTATTCCCATGTGGTGGCTAGTGATTGGCTTGCTAGCCGTATAAGAGGCTTGAGTGGTTTCCGCCCAAGTTGGAGGACTCCACAACCATCTGGAGGAGGAGAATTTCACGTCTTGTGAAGACCTCTAAGCGCTGCGGAGCCTATTGGACCCAGCGTGTACCTTGAGAAGGCTATAGGGGTCTGATCAACCTCTGGCCTCTCCCCGTTGCTGAACGATCCCTCGACGAACCCCTTCCCTGCGCGCAAGTTCCACGGAGCCTAGCAAACTTCGTGTGAGTGTATCCAGAGTTCTTTCTCCGAGTTGTTTTCTTCGGTTGACACGACGGGTTCATGTGTTTAGAGCCTTCAACCGGATTGGACTAGAGGTTCGCGTGGAAGGAACTCTTGTCTGCTTCTCTTCTTTTCTGTCTGTAACTGCAACTCAAGCAAGTTTTCCTGCCTGCACCGCGACCATCTTCGGTGTAAGTAAATAATCTTTAATCAACCGCTAAGCGTCCGTGACTAATTCTAGTCCGCCGGCCTGCATTCCCTGACCCGCGTGCCAGGGCTGCTGGCCACAGCCCGCTGCGCGCCTCCGAGAACCTGGGACCGCTCCCGGCCCACACAATAGGCAGCCACCGGATCACCCCTGAGCCTGTGCTTCTCCAGGCTGAAGAGTCCCATGACTCTCAGCTCCTCGTCATAAGGCCTGTTTTCTTGCCCTCTTCATGCATGTGGCTCTCCTCTGGACTCTCTCAAGCTTCTCCACATGCTTTTTAAATTGTGGGCCCCAGAATTGGATGTAGTATTCCAGCTGCGGCCTCACCAAGGCCAAGTACAGTGGGAGGATGACATCCTGGGATTTCCTTGAAAAGCATCTATGGATGCAAGCCACAGTTTTGCTTCACTTTACCAGCTGCAACATCGCATTGGTGGCTCATATTCATTTTGTGGTCAATCATGACCCCCAAGTCCCTTTTAGCCGTGGTGCTAGCAAGCATAGCGCTGCAAAGCCTATAAGCGTGCTGCGGGTTTTTTTCCCACCCCCGGTGGAGTACTTGGCATTTTTCGGTGTTGAATGCCATCAGGTTTTCATCTGCTCGTTTCCTGAGCCTGTCTAGGCAGGCCTGGATCACCAGCCTGTCCTCAGGTGTGGATGCTTTACCCCAAAGTTTGGTGTCATTGCACAGTCCGCTTCCAATACCAATGTCTACATCATTAAAAAAGATGTTAAAGAGTACAGGCCCAAGGATAGAGCCATGGGGGACCCCACTGGTCACAGAGCACCACGATGATTGACTTTCATCGACTACCACTTTCTGGGTCCGACCCCAGCCATCGGACTGTAATGTAGCCGAGGCCGCAGTTTAATTAGAGGATGTTTTCATTATATGTTCCCTACATAATTCTTCAAAGTATCTTATGTCTCCATAGCAATCCAACCTTGACATGGAAGACAAAACAAATGTAGATGTTGTACAAGAGGTGCAACGGAGAGTTCCTGGGCCCACAATGTATTCATTTGCAATTTCCTGAGTATTGTTATCTGGGACATCTATATCTGTGTTTGCAAAAAGTACCCACCTTAGAATCAAACACAGGAACTGATGGAGTCCCTTCATAGAAAGCCATCATTAGAATTGTAAAATATACTTGAAAATAGAAACCGATTTCAGTTTAGGAAATGGGTGCATAAACAAGATCATATAAGCCATTTTTTTCCAGAGGAACGAGTGACTGAGTACCTCAATTCATGACAATGGAAAGGTACTGGACACATGCAGAAAATACCTAGTGCCATATCTCTAACAATGAGTTGCCTCAAGCTGAGTAGTGGAAAATGAAGGTATCCAGTGCTCAAGACTCACATTCTGAAAGCGTTTCTTCTGATGTCAAAATTTTAATTCTTTCAGCTGCACACAGCCTTGCTTTGATGATTAGGGGAAATTCACTTCCTTTCTCTGTTTCCTACTCTCCCTCTCTGTAAAAGGGTGATAATAATCCTGACTTCCTTTGTCAGGTTCAGAGATGAACAGCGCTCTATAAACCTTGGACATTATTATACTTATATTATCATTATTTAAAGTGGACATCAGCAATTGACACTGAATGACCTTCATACAATCATTGCAGCATTTTTCTTTGAAACTGCCAGCTTCAGGAAAGATACAAGATACTCCCTTCTTGAATCAAGATTTCACTTGGACCAGCTGTGACCTATTACACATGAGTGGCATAGTGACAACAATTTAGCTAGTTTACATGTACTTCTTCTGTTCAAGTGCACATCGTTTTTCTTAATTATTCCTGACCTTTCATCCAGCATGTGATAAGCTTCTTAAGAAGAAAAGAAAATAAATAATTCAGTTGCCACTTATTCCAGAAAGAGACTGGCTGGTCTAATCTTTCCTTAGAGAGCAAACTAGCTAGCTGTTCAGAGGCATCTTATTAGAGTATGACAAATAAACATGTACATTAGATCCAAATTGCAGTAAGAATGAGGACATGCCAGTAACATACTTGAAGTCGGGATCTGAAGCTAGTACAGTTCCCAAATCCTTCCCAGGGGCCAGGAAGGCTGGTTACACTCCTGGTTACACAGCTGCTAGCCAAAGTTGAGGTAGCAAATGGCAGAGAAATGCAGTTACAGAAATGTCAGGAGAGAAGCCAGGTGCACATCAGAAAGTGGATTAATTCCCCATCCTCCAGCACGCTCAGGGCAGGTCTGTGCAGAGCATTCAGAGAACAACTCCTCTTTACTGCTTTTCATTTGTGTTAAAAGTCAGATCCTGAATGATGTGTTCTTTAGCCTCCTAGAGGTATAGTCCCTTCCTGAACTAGCACCTGTCTATATGGATTTGACTTGACCTGTTTGAAATATTCCCTTATGCTTTTGAAACACATGCTATTTTCTGCAATCCTATGAAAGAAGGGTCTATATGTCATTTAATCTAAAATAGCTTAATTTCCATAGATACTATTCAAGACATAAAATGACAGGAAAAAAAAAAAGAAAAGAAAAAAGAAACTTCAAGCTAGATCCAATAAGGGGCTAGTGGCCTAAAGGACACATGACAATGTCAGGGTTTTACAAACCTGTCCCTGGAGGAGAATCCAGGAGTCGTGTGCTGGATGCCTAAAAGCCCTACAGAGCACAGGGCAGTGGTTCTCAACCTTTTTAGATCTAAGACACCCCTTGGGAAATGCCAGCTCTTAGTTTCACTCATGTTTTTTTACTACAAAATAACAATCAAGTAATTTTTCCATTGCAAAGGATTCAGAAAGACTCCAACAGATCAGGATGGCACTATGGATTCCTATTCGAAATCTCTGGGTTAATCTTGTGAATCATGTTTGCATACCAAAATGCTATCATTGTCTGGCACCCTTGAAGGAATCTCAAGGCACCCCAGAGCGCCGCAGCACCCTGATTGAGAATCACTGGAATAGTGATAGCTGCAAACTCCAGACTGGGATCCCAAAGAGCCAGCATGCTCAGTGAGGAGCTGCCTGCCCAGTAGGAAACACTGAACACAAAGATATTTCTTAAACCCTACCCATCTGCACCGCTTAGGCATCTCACTCCAGGCTACAGGGAGTGTTTCATCTACTCAGGATCCACCACCTGGCACCCACTCTCTTGAAAATGGGCAAATCGTTTCAGAGAACTGAGCAGGGCTCACTATTTTAAAGAGGCTGTGGTTGTGAGGATGGCCTTCCCATGCAATCCTGATTGCTTCACCCAATGATATTGCTTTTGTGAGTGAAGTCAGCAAGATTTAGACACTAAGGAAATCATATAAGAAATCTGGAGAAAGGCATGGACTGGCACAGAGTAGCTGAAGACAGCCAGGCTGGGTCTCCTTTCTTTCAAAGGCCACTTACCCTCTTGCACTGTGCGATGTGGGCAGAAGAGAAAGAACACGGGTGTGATTAAGTATTCCCATTGACAGAGCCTACTTGTTTCATTGTTGAAGTCACCCTGCAGCTTCACTGCATCAGCATCTGGCAGGTTTCTTGGACATCCTGACATTGCAGTAGGATGTCTGCATTTCAAGGAGAATAGAGCTGCTGTGGGAAACAGCTAGGGAAGGTATATTTTGCAATGAAAGCATCACCAAGGCAAGTGGGTTGCTTTTCTTATTTATAAACACTCGGCAGAAGCCCAAGAGCTTAGGATTTTCTCCAAAGCTGAAACGTGCAGTTGGATCAGAGTGACTTCAGGCACAAGAGATATTTGATAATCTTGCTTAACCAGAGATAACAGCGTGTCACCCAAGTGAAGGATAAAATGTCTGAACAGGAAGAAAGCATTCATCTCGCCAATTTGACCTTTTTTATAGCTAGCTTGTAGTCTGGGTGAGGCTGCACAGATTGTTTCAAAGTGTGCTGCTCTGTCAGCCGCATTTGATTGACAAGTCACCTAATGGATAATAAATTACTATTCCCCACTCTGATTGGGGGTGGCCTGCCTGTTGCTAATGCTGATTTCTAAAACCCACTATCGGTCATGCACTGCTTCTGAGGTTTAATAGGATGTAAGTTCATAGACAATAAATACAGGCGTAAGGCTGGGATTCTGGAATCACCTGTGGGGAGTTAATGCCTAACTCCTTTTGAATTGCAGTGAGATGTGTGCCCCTCACTTCCTTAGGTGCCTTTAAAATCCCAGGTTAGATAAGGCTGGAGGATCATAAAACGTCCTGCGTCTGGAGGAAATTGTCACTTTTCTCAAAATTCACTGTCAGCCCAGTCACTTCAATTCATTTTGCCATCTGCCAAGAGGAAATTACAAGATCTGTGTCACTCCTTCACACAAGTTATGGGCATGTCTGCTCATCACCATCCTCTGGGATTAAGGAAGTCTGGTCATTAGTGCCAATGAAGCCTGCTACATGAATACGCAGTACATACAAGCCAGAAGAATGTCAGAAGAGTTCAGTTTGGATTTAGGCTCCTAAATTTGGTGGGGCAGGTTTTCAAAAAGAGCTCAGGAGGAAATATAGACAAAGCAGGTCATACTTAAAAATGGAGGAGCTGGTTGTGGGTAATCCTAGGCTACTGTCTGGTCTAAATGTGACACGGGAGGTTCTGAAAACCTCATCTGATATAAATCAGCACCAGTTCATTGACATTAAGGGAGTCATCCCTATTTATATTGTCTAGGGACATCAGTAGGGTCATATCTACACTGTAGTCAGTATGTAATTAAAATATGCATATACGTGTGTCTATACACATATATCTGGGCGGGAGTGGGGATTTTTTTTTCCCTTCCCTGCATTATTCTTATCTGCTATCACTGTTTATCAGTAACATTTGCCTATTATTAAATGAAAGAAGTCATGGTCAGTCTGAGGGTCCACCTGGAACAAAATATCTGGGTCATAAATCCAGTGCCAACAGGGTATGTTTACACAACCTCACATTGCTGCCTGCAGCATAGACAAAGTCTAAGACAAGTTCCCTGTCTCCAGACTTACTGGGGCCTCATTTGGCTGGCTGGCAATTTTCAGGCTTGTGTGTTTTAAATTAGCAGCAGTGCTGTTATGCAGTGATCTAGTACAGGTGCCTGGGGAAAGTGGTTGATTCTGTACTCTCACCCACATAAAGCTTTAACAGAGGAATACCTTTTACTCTTGTTCTACCCAAGGAACCAGGATTTGGATCTAAGGCATTTAAAAAACATGTAAGCCTGAATTTTCTTGCAAAGATCATTTCACAGGACCAGTTCTTTGACCATGTCTTTCCTCTCTTTATCCCTCCAGTGGCTCCCTTTTCTGTATTACATTAAACCTAAGTTGCTAGATTTGACTTCCAAGATCTTTTATGGCCTGTGCTCACTAGGGCTGTGCGAAACGGCACTGTTCTGTTTCGACTTGCATTTCAGTGTTTCGATGGAATAACATTTTGTTTCAAATTTCGTTTTGATTTGAAACCGCTGTTCCATCTGATTTCGTCAAAACAGTGATTTCAATGCTGTTTCAACATTTCGCCTATAGGGTATAATGGGGAAGCTCAAAACAGCCTATAACTTTGTCATTTCTGGCCTGATTTAGATGAACCTTGAAAGAATGGTAGCCCCTTCTGGGGGCATGAAGTCTGCCAATTTTCAAGGAGATAGGTGCAGGGGTTTCAGAGAAACTGCACCTCAAAGTCTTGAAAGCGAAGAACTCATGTCGTGTATGTGTTAAGCCACAGTGGGGTCAAAACTGCAGGGATGGTAGCCCCTGTTGAGGCCACGATGTCTGCCAAGTTTCAAGGAGATGGGGGCAGGGATTTGGGGGAAACTGCACATCAAGCTGCAGACAAGCAAAACTCATGACATGGGTGACACGGCGTGTGTTAAGGCGCAGCGGGGTAACAGCTGCAGGGATGGTGGCCCCTGCTGTGGCCACGAAGCCTGCCAGCTGTCAAGGAGATTGGTGCAGGGGTTCTGGGGCCATGCACCTCTAGCTGCTGACAGACAAAACTCGTGACATAGGTGGGTGACACTGTGTGTGTGTTAAGGTGTGCCCTCATTCAACTGACACCAAGGCAGAAAGCAGGGCAGTTCAACCAATGCTGCCTTTTATGCAGTTTTTCCATCCCTCCCCCAGAGCACTGGGATTGGAAGAGACCTTAGGGAAGGATCACAGTCACTGGCCAGCTACAGCCAATAATGAGAGCACTCCTTCCCTCCGCTTCCCCCTCCCTCTCCTTACTTTAGTTTCTGTTTCCCTGCAAGCAAGCCCAGCTTGAGCTTTGAAACTCAAAACACTTTGAAATTTTCGAAACATTTCGACTTGCCTCATTTCGAGGCTGTTTCGAAGCTCTGTTTTGTTTCAATTTTGCTGTTTCGAGCTCAAAACGAGTCAAAACAGCATCAAAACAGCACTGCCAGTGAAATTTCGCACAGCCCTAGTGCTCATCATACACATCAGCTGTCATTTACCATTGAGATGTTGACTCCTGCTTCTGATCTGCTCTGGCTGCCACCCTCTAGCACCCTCTAGATACATTTTCAAACAAGCATTTTCCTTCTGCCCCTCAGACATAACAGAAACTTCATTGAAACATCCATAAGAGTAATTATCACGCTCAAAACTCTCTTTGGTACTCTTCTCTGAAATGCCTATAAAAAGCTTGACAGCAGTTAAGCTGCTGAGGTACTGTGACATACTTATCACATTGGCAATACTGTCTCAATATTTCATAGAAATCTCCCATTTACCTGCCTGTATGCATTTATATTAAACTTTTATTGTAAAGTCTTAGAGTAGGGACTTTCTTTTTTACTGAGTCTGTATAGCACCTAGCACAAGTGGGTTCTGGTCCACAATAAGGGTTCCTAGACACCACCAAAATATAGACAATGATAAATTTTAATGTATGCAGCCTCTTTCTTTCATAGCTGATGGTTGCCCAAACCTTCTAAAATGTCCTTTACTTGTGTTTATAACTGTTCTTCTCTTTGTAAAGCATAGAACTTAAATATAACTCCTTAGAAACACCATTACAATTACTTTTCAGCTGAATGCTACCATGCTGTAATCATTTCTAGAGGAAGCTGGCACACATCAAATTAGCTGTGAGTTTATATGACTCTGGAGGACAATAGATGAGAAACTTGGTTTAACAATTCATGCTGTAAATTTTAACATGAATACTGAATCCTGAAGCCTTTCCAACCCTGTAAAATGATATAAGCCAGCAGGGGCCAACCTTTTTGGCATTTCAGAAGTTAGTGTTCCACTGTCCTTGAGTGTCACTCTGATCCCCTTCCCCTGCTTGATCTGCTGCTCTTTCTACTCCATACTGTCCTCCCTGCCCAACCTCCTGCTCGGCCTTCTGCTTCCTTCCCAATCTGCTGCTCTGCTGTCTGTCCCCTCCCTGATCTGTCACATGCCGCTTGGCTGCCATGCCACTGGTGGCACTCATGCCACAGGCTGCCCACCCCTAATGGAGACTGTGGATTAAAAGTGAAAAACATAAAAGAAAGAAAACCATTACAGCCCCCTCTCTTATCTAGTATCTGGTTTATTTAAAATTAGGTTTAGCTGGAAAACAAAACTTTAAGGAGCTGACATTTTCCTTTTGCATTGGAAGGCAAACTAGGCCTTTGTCCTAGACTGGGGACTTGAACTCAGATCTCCCACAACCCAAATGAATGCTCCAAGCATTGGACTGCTAGCTTTTCCGCACAGGATCTCTCCACCTCTGGTTCTCACCACAACTTTCATCCCGAAGCTGAGAGACGTTCCAACAAATTTTTCATCAGACATGTGTGGAGAAAAGCTTTGATTTTGATAAATCAGCATTTTAAGACACCCTAAAACATTTATTTGATACCTTCCTAACCAGCTTTGCCTTTGGCTCTTCTGTACCTTGTTAGCATGGGCAACCTCAAACGCAGATAAAGAGGTGTTTATTAACCTCCTCAATGCAACTTAGGGGAATAGGGCACCCAGCTCCCGTTGCTCTTCACTGGGAGCTGATATCGAACCGTTCCTTTGAAAAATCTTCCCTGCCTGCCTGGAACACAGCTGATCTCTCTCCATCGTATTAAATTTAAGGTCTTTTTAGTTTATTATTGCCCGAACAAATCCAATTTTGATTTTTTTTTTAAAATCCCAGTAGCCCTTTGAAGTGCATGGTGCTTCTTGCAAGTAGGCGAGCACTTGATGCCTAATGAAGTTTGGATAATACCTCAAAGGAGAAGGTTTTTGTTTGCAGTATCACCTCAAAGATGGCTATGTCCATATGCAGTTCACTGCTGGATCAAGGACTAACATTCGTGATCTCTAATTATGGGAGGCATGATTAGGTGCATGCCTCATGTTTATATCTTTGTACTTAAACCCACAGCTATTTGGGTCTGCACACAACTCCACGGTGGATCTTAAGATATGCCAAAAGTTATGCACATACTTAAGTGATGCCTGTTTCCTTCATCCATGCCTATATGCACATCAATATCCTGGTATTAAAATCACCTTCCTTTATACTCAAGGGTCCAAAAGGTCTGCAAGAGCTCAGTTTGTTTGCCACTATCCTGTGTTGTTCCTGAGGTTATCTACAGTTTGTTTTTTCAGGGGATTGAGCTTGCTGTTCCATTTACCATTATTAAAGATATATTTTCATCTCTGTTCTCTCCACTGCGAACCCTCTGAATCACATAAAATAGTAACGAGCGTACGTAGCCTTCTGCTGTTTTCACAGAGAAGGCAGTAAAAGAGACAGTTGCTGTTCCCATGAGTTCTAGCCCGCGAATCAGAAAGTCTAATCAGGCGGTGTCTGACACAGTACCTAGCCCTGGTACTTCATTACTTCTATATTAAAACCTTTACTATTTGAATTTTGTATTCGCTGCTAAATGAGCACAGGGAGTCAAAAAAGCAAGAGTGGAGGGGGAGGATGGAATTCACTCCCCCCAAAAATCCCCCCCGCCCCCAAACAAACCCATTCCTCTCCCAAATTTCAGAATTCAGTTACTGGTGCAATACTTGGTCAATCTGCTGGTATCAGGACTGATGCTCTGACATGAAGTCATTAAGATTCCTGGGTCTGTTTTGGCAGAATTGGGGTGTTAGGCATGGTATGTAAATCTAATTCTGCCTCGGGTAATTCTTTTCTACCTCTCCCAAAGGCCCTACTGCAAGGCCAGGTGGTTACATTATACTTTTCACAACTGATCATAAACCCCTAACTGTGGCTGCATTTTAATATTTGGTGAAATGGCTTTTATGCAGGCATTTTTTTAGCTCATAAAAACACAAAGTGTTATTAAACATTATAGATCATTGAGAGTCAGATTTTTTAAAAGAAAAGTCCATGTTTGGATTTTCCCAGGCTCTAAATATCTACAACGTGGAGGAGACGCTCCTACATCACAGTAGACTGAAGTTGCAGGGATAATAACCAGGTTTTTATAAAAATAAAACCTTTTTAGACAAACAGCTCACTGACAGCGAGTGCCTCAATCCATACCGATTACTAAATCCTGCTGCAACAAAGGAATTAGACGTATTATTCTGCATAGCAGCACAACTGTAGTATCACATGTATTGTTACTGAATCCTTTGAATCTGTAATTTGTCTGTGAATACTTGCATCTTATTAAATACAAAAAAAAATATTAGTTCAGTACCAGCAGGCAGTTGCTGAGGATTTTACAGATTTATATAATATTGAACAATAGATGTCACTGTTATGCCAATAAAAACATCTGAAGAGATTTGAGTTTATGGGTGGCTTACTCTCCCTCTGCTCTGCAGCATGGATAAGTCAAAGTGTGATGCTAGGAAAATCATGAACATATGTGATATCTTTTTAACACTAATCTAGTCCCCTGGAGATATTTTTCTTTTCTGAAAAAAATATACACATGGGTTTAAAAGAATAAATATGGATAGAAGAAAATCCATCATACAGATTATCCTTTTACTATGACTTTGTACATTTAAATACTCCAAAAGAGTTTATTGCTACCATACTGCGAGTCAGAAAAAATGTGAAGTAGGAACTTTCAAAGCAGGTCTGAAAGGTTGGCAGAACTTCAGAGTCTGAATTTCTTTCCTTTGAAAACTGATTTACTGTCTTTTTGCTTCCTTCTGGAAGCAGCCACCTGAAATATGGGAAAGTGAGTGGACTGGTGCAAACAATAAGGGGGAAAGGATTATTAGGCAATTGATAGTATCATCAAGAACGCTAGAGGTGGTCATATGGCATGAGAAGAGACTCCACAAAGCATCAGAAGATGACGAGAGGACCTCAAAAAGGAAATCAAAAGACAAGCAAAGCACTTTTGAACTGCACCCTGTGGTGTTCACTTACATTGCTCCAAGTTGGGTGTAAAAGGCTACCAGATCAGGACGCACACAAGAGAGGAAACCTAGTGGCAGCAGATCAGAACGGCATCCCTTGTGCTTTGCTGTAAATGCCCGCACTAGCTACAGAGCCATGGAGACATAGGTCATAGGTGAAAAAGCAAAATAGGAAAGGCTAGCAGATGAGAACGAAAGGACCAAGCCTTGGACAGAGATTTCAGAAACAGACACAACAGAAATTTGACAGGATATTAAATAGCTTTTTTTTTTTTAAATTTTTTTTGGTTCACGTTTTAAGCACAAATTACCCAGCTGTGTTCTAAACATGCATTCTTTCAGATGACTGAGAATATAATGCACAAGGTGAAAAGTTACCTGTTCAGCTGCTCAGAAAAATAAGTACTGTTGTCAAAAGCAAATGCAGAAAGACTTAGATCAGCTAATAACTCAAGGGAAATATAGAGAGAGGAACAAAAAACATTGGGCCAGAATTTTCATCAGATTTTTTTAACTGCAGCTATAATAAATGCGGGAACCAACTTTGCACTTTCCTACAGGCAATAACGAAGCAGCACGCACACATGAGATTTTTCCAGCAACTCATTTTCATGAGCGCCCATCTCAAGTTTGCACCCGGAAACAAAATACACCCACAAAATTTGCCACGCACAATTAAGGGGAACACATATGGCCTACTAAATGTAGCCACTTCAGTTTGGAGAGAAAACCCTCTCAATGGAAAGAAATCATTCACCCTCACCCTAGCCAAGGTCAGGGTCCAAGCAGGAAAGGACTGGTGCTTTTCTTCCTTCTGCTGGGTGGTTGGGGGGGCAGGTGTCCCGGTGTCTGACCCGCCACATTTTCCTCCCGCCATTTTCTTGTACTTGAATTTGGCAGGCTTGATTGCTATGCATTTGGAGTATCTCAAATAACCTCAAGGCACCGACTGCCTCACAGCAACAGAAAGCAGATGCTGGAGCAGTTGTCAAGGGGCTTTCTGGGAAGTTTTCTTGTAGTTAGTAGACCAGTCTGGGCTTGATATATACACAATTTTGTGACACAAATCTTACTAAATATTTCATTTCCCTGTTTGTTTATTAATAGGGATTTTTCTCAGAAAAGGTCTGAGGCTTCACCTACTCTTATTTTTAATTTTCCTGTGCTTGACATCATATCCTTGTATGTCACATCACAATCTGCTGCCGAGGAAATGACTAGGGGGTCATAAACAAGAGAATGACTAAATGTGGAAGCATAAAACGACTGGGAAATGTTCAAGGCACATCCAGAGGAATAACATCGTCTCCATGTACACAATTCTTAGTAACATCAAAGGATAGAGAGAGGTACGATGTAAGGTGAATGGTTTCAAAGCAGAATGCCTTTCAAAGTTCCCTGTGAGATGTTACCTGCTCTTGTAAAAAATAAATGGAAAGGTATACGTGGGACCTCATCAATCATCTTTCAGGCACACATTGAGAAAGGTTTGTTAGCTCCCGGTACAAAGTGGGAAATGGAAGAATTTGAAATGAAATGTTGCCTCCTAATCCATTAGAACTTCAAACAGTACCTTGTGGCATGGGAAATACGTTCGATGAAAATAGCTTTTCTTTCATTTAGATGTGGTTTCATAGTACTTCTAATACCACTCTTCTTGGGTTTGTTGTAATGAATCAGAGAAGCCTGCACCTCAAAAAGGCAAAGTCCTAGCATCTGTAAAAATACAAATATTGATGTGCATAACTACACATATGTTGCAGGCTGGAGCAACATATCAACAGCAACTGCCAATCTGCTCAAGAAAGTCTCATTTGGGTTAGGATATAGATTCATAGATGCTAGGGTCGGAAGGGACCTCAATAGATCATCGAGTCCGACCCCCTGCATAGGCAGGAAAGAGT
>NW_005841938.1:2669958-2674742 GCF_000455745.1 Alligator sinensis | reverse complement strand
AGAGTGCTGGGTCTAGATGACCCCAGCTAGATGCCTATCTAACCTCCTCTTGAAGACCCCCAGGGTAGGGGAGAGCACCACCTCCCTTGGGAGCCCGTTCCAGACCTTGGCCACTCAAACTGTGAAGAAGTTCTTCCTAGTGTCCAGTCTAAATCTGCTCTCTGCTAGCTTGTGGCCATTATTTCTTGTAACCCCCGGGGGTGCCTTGGTGAATAAATACTCACCAATTCCCTTCTGTGCCCCCGTGATGAACTTATAGGCAGCCACAAGGTCGCCTCTCAACCTTCTCTTGCGGAGGCTGAAAAGGTCCAGGTTCTCTAGTCTCTCCTCATAGGGCTTGGTCTGCAAGCCCTTAACCATACGAGTGGCCCTTCTCTGGACCCTCTCCAGGTTATCCGCATCCCTTTTGAAGTGCGGTGGCCAGAATTGCACGCAGTACTCCAACTGCGGTCTGACCAGCGCCCGATAGAGGGGAAGTATCACTTCCTTGGATCTATTCGTCATGCATCTGCCGATGCACGATAAAGTGCCATTGGCTTTTCTGATGGCTTCGTCACACCGCCGACTCATGTTCATCTTGGAGTCCACTAGGACTCCAAGATCCCTTTCCACTTCCGTGCCACCCAGCAGGTCATTCCCTAGGCTGTAGGTGTGCTGGAAATTTTTCCTCCCTAGGTGCAGCACTTTGCATTTCTCCTTGTTGAACTGCATTCTGTTGTATGCTTGGGCAGAAATAAAACCAACCAAGACAAATTCCAAGCCCCTCAGGATTTAGTCTAATGATGATATGCTCAGCTGTAAAAGCTGAATAGTTATAAAGTAAGGAATATATGCGCAGATCCAGAGCACCTTAGTTGATAACTGAGCAGTGCAGGGCAGGAAAGAGCTGCCCCAGCAGGATCCATTTTTGCTTTCCCAGATCCTCTGGCTGTACGGAAGCTGCAAGTCCTTTGTAGGGTGTCAAACTATTCAGCTCCACTAGACACTGCGAGAGCTACCCTTTTCACTGGCACTCAAGGACTGGAAACCTCCAGAGCTGGTTGGAGCATGAGATGGTACAATTGAGGCTAAAGAACCAAGGGTCCCTAAGTGAGCTGACAAGCATCCTTTGCTGATCAGGCGCAGCGGAGACCTGTCTGCACATTGAGAATTACATGTTTTGAGAGTTGCAAGATGAGGGAGTTCTACTTCTCCCTGGCTAAATTAAATGGCCCTATGGTATGCAGTATATCAGGGCTAACATTCTTGGTCTTGGTCTGCTGGGGTCCTAGGGGCCTTCTGTGCCTGCAGCAGTGATCCTGTTGCTCAGAGCCTGGCCGGCAGGCGGAGCTTGGGTCCAGCTGGCCCAGTTCTGGTTTTGGGCAGTGCACACTGTCTCCACATGTACAACCCCACTTTTTTTTTTGCATTTTTTTTTGGCCCTTTGGATGGGGATCACCCCACCACCACCACCACCACCACTGCTCCCTTGCAGCACAGAAAACAGCTGAATGTGCGGTATGTGGCACTGCAGACATGTCTGTGGCACCACATACTGCACAGCTGTGCACATCTGGACACAGCCGTGGTGTCTGTCCCTTGGGTTTTCCTTTTCATTACTTCACAAAGTCAATCATAAGTGAGGTTCTGCCAACTCTGAGCAAAACTCACAAATCCGAACCTCCCAAATCATGATATGAAAAAAACAAAAAAAAGTTTTTTCTCCTCTTTGGCCTTTTGGTACTTGGGTTTCTCCTCTTCGGCTTTATGGTACTTGGGGTTACTCTGGTATTTGGGTTGCACTCTTTCAAGCTTTTTCTCTACAACCATGGATGGTAGAAATTTACTTTGATACATTAAAACTATGATTGTTAGAATCACATGACTCCAGGGGGTGCAGTATTTTAAAAAAATAACAATAAATATTATCAGACTTGAGGGCTGGCAGAAATTTGGACAGAGAATGAAAAGGAGAATTTCCAGATGTATGTAAAGATCGCAGGTGAGTGACCTCCACAGATGAAGAGTCAGAAACCAGAAAAGAAATCACAGTTGAAGGAGTAATTGGGAAGTGAACAGATATGAGGTCACAGAGCAAAGCAACAGACTCTTTCGAAACAAATACAGTGAGTTTTAATTTAATTCTTCATTGGACAGAAAGCTGATGCGTGTGATTAGATATGGGTAGGGGGTCTGCAGAATTCACACTGGAAGTGTGTGATGTGACGGCTTCTTTAATCTTCGAGTCCCCCCGGCATGCCCGCATGCTCCCCTGCCGCTGAGTGGCAGAGGGGCTCCATCACTCACTGCCTATGCCTGATGGCTGGGAGACAAAAACTGCAACATATTTAAAACCATGGTTTTTGCCTCCCGGCCATCAGGTACAGGTGGTGGAGCAATGGGGTCCCTCCGCCAATCAGTGGCAGGGGGTGAGGGGGGGCACAGGGGAAAAACTACAGGATTAAAGAAGATAACACGCTGCACACTTCCAGAACAAATTCCAGAGATCCCTAGTTATGGGGTGAAGGGTCCGACTGCTCTATAGAGGGTACAGCCCACTCAAGGTTTAAGAGATATGCTTTTAAGAAGCTAGCATAGAGAAAAAGAATTGAGGCAGGGAGCGATAAAAATTAACAATGTCTTCAACGGAAATACAGTCAAGGTAGAGGTCATTCTGGTAAGACAGATTTATACACTAAGCTAGGGGAAATAAAAAAAAATGGATAGTCAAAAATATCTTGACAAGATCCAAAATTAGGGAATAGTCAGAGACATGGGACAAAGCCAGCTTTCTTTTCCCTCTTGGATGAAGGGGTCCCATCACTGAAACAGTCATTGATGGGAATTCATAGGGGCAACCCGCTGTCCGCCAGACTACACGGAGCCCCGCTGAGGTCAATGGGGTTCTGAGCAGAATCTGGCCCAGAATGAAGACAAGCACGACAGTGAGAGATACAGACATATCTAAAAGCGGTGTCCAAAAATAAACTGGCCGGAAGATTTCCCCAAAGATGACACAGATAAGAAAAGAACAAGTGTAGATACCGGCAGAACGATAGATGTAACTATATTTATAACAGTTACGTGGCAGGCATTAGAGAACCAAAACGGCTAGACTGTGTTAATATTAGAGCAATGTAAATGTAAAATAAAGCAACTCTATTTGATTTTTGGGTTTTATTATATACCGAGCCCTGGCACACTCCAAATTGCAAGATGCTTCCAGTCAACCTGACACATTAAAGTTTTTGCTGTAAAATATACTTAATCCATGGTTTCAAATGCAAAATACAAAGGAATGGTCTCTGGGTGCAAACCTGCTGACATCAGGAAAGAAAATAAACAGACAAAAACTACAGTCCATCTTGCTTAAAGCCCCAGAAGACAAAATGGATGATTTTTTTTTCACATCCCTATGCAAGATTAATTAATTTCGGTCTGTGCAGCAATTTTACTAAAGCAAAGGAAAAATGCAGAATGGAAAATAACCAAATTACAGGAAGTAAGGGGAAATGGTAAATCAGTAAGTTGTGTAATCATTCTAATGGGATGGGGTTATTTAATTCCTTCTATAAGAACCCTACCAACCAGCAGGCTGCACCCATGAGTCACTTTCTGAGTGGAGGCCCAGGCAGCCTCCTTAGCATGTAATTATAAACAGCAAAAAAATGATATTCATTTTCATACCTAGGATGCGAACCATACAGTCCTGCTCAATTTTTTTCTCAGCTCATTAAAACTGTACTTCTAAGAATATGCCCAGCTCAATTAATTCATAACCTTTATTGCCAAAATAGTTTATGCTAGTTCTGTAATGAAGACACTACCACGTCCCCACAGCTTGTGGACAGCGGAAAGAATGCAGGACCTGAGTCAGCGCCTGACTTAGGTGCAAAGAGTGAGCACAGTCCCCTATTTTGAAACAGGACTCTGCATGGTGCCGTAGACCCTAATTTTCACGTACACAATTAAAGAGGAAATCCAGTGGCGATGGCTTGTTGGAGGTTCCCAGTTGGTGGCCATGGAGTTATTGAAGACTTGCACGTGGCCATGTACTTTTATCACACTTGGGAAGCTCACATGGGATTTCCCCACCAGTCTTCCTTAATAAACCCATCTCTCCTCTGTTGCAAGGATGCAGAGGAAATGCCAAATGGAAAACCTCAAAGGATTTTCTTTGCCCTGAGGCTGTTTTCTGCTTTTGGGGGAGGAGCCGTTTTCCACTCATGTTAAATTTAGGGTTTTGGAGGCTTCTGCCAAGTTTTTTGTACTTGCTGCTGGCCAGATTATATTTCAGCCTGACATCCAACATATTCTCATTTTCCCTCTAGATGCTTATTCCTGCATACGGTTTTTCTTTTCAAAATAAACAGGCTACTAAGACAGTAAGGTTTCTAAAGTGTTGTGAAGATATGTATGGTCACTACTGGTGGATGATCAGAACAATAGGTGCCTAATAAAGTTACCACTAGAGATGTTGCTGCCTTCAATACACCCCCAAATGTGAAAGGGACAAGTAGAAAGCAAGGCCTCCCCTTGACACAGAAGGAAATTATGAAAACTAAGGACTGAAATCAAACCAAGCAGGGAATGCTAGAAGCATGTGCCTGGCCTCTGAAGTCAATGGGAATTCTTTCATCGACTGCAGCAGGTTCGAGGTCATGTTAGTGGGTGGTATTGAAAGGATGGATTGGTGGGTGGTATTAAAAGCTGAGCAGACATCAGGTAGAACGAGGACAGGAAGAAGGCAAGCCAGCAAACGATGATGAATACTTGACGTATTTTAAGCTCACTTATTTGCTGCC
>NW_005841938.1:2667613-2669927 GCF_000455745.1 Alligator sinensis | reverse complement strand
AGGAATGCCCCACACCTTACATTTCTACATTGCAGAGTAAGTGCGTTGTAACGTGTCATACAGAGAACAGTGTCTGCTGTTCTGAATCAGGGATGGCGCAACTATCTGAAGCTATGTTTCACCTTATTCCTTTATCACAGTCCAGTGCAGTTATCAGAGACAGCGTTGGTGAATGCTGCTTTTCTGACTCTTTGGTTTCACAAATCTTCCTTCAGGCCTTTCATACAGGGCACTGACTCCCTCTGCTTCCCTCTAGAGACCTTCAAGAGGCATCCCTTTCTGACACTGCACTTTCCCCCATAGGCCAGTCAACTGTCTGGTCCCTGGGCCAGATTTTTGTGAAGGAAGGGATTTTTTTCTTGTGAAACACCTCACAAAAACATAGTTGCGAGTCGGAGAAAGAAAAAGGAGCAGATACTCTAAAAAAAAAAAAAAAAAGCTATGCACAAAAAACCCGTCATTTCCCAAAAGTATCATTGTTGGAAACCACGGTGCTTTGCACTCTAACACCTTTTTAAATCATTCAAAATACCTAACTCGCTGTTTTTAAGTAGGTGCAACCTGACAGAATGCCGGAAATAGGCCATAGCTACCAAGGTACAAATATATATTTTAAAGACAGGTGGGGGTGTGGAGGAAGGAGACCGGCACACACAAGATTAAATTAATTTTCTCTGACTTCCTGCTTTTCCCTACTGGTCGGCCCCTAAACCCAGCATGGTTCTGTGGTCTGCAGCGAAAAAGCATCTGGAGACATCACAAGAATGCTTCCATGAAATACCATTTGAGAAGAGAAACAAACAGGCTATCCCCACAGACATGTTTTAAGTTATTTTTTTAAGCATTCGTGTTGTTGCGTGGTCAGAGCCACAGCATCATTACAATTGTCCTCTTAATGGAAGGGGGACCTTCAACCTGGGCTTACAGAACACGAGACCTCTTCGTGCCGACCTGACTATTACCCAGCTCTTCCTGAGAGAGGATCGCGCGGAACGATTTGACTTTATCTTGGATCTCAGTAAGAATACCGATCTTTTGCCCCAGGACGGCTTCGAACTGGGCAGCATAAAAATCCACGTCGTAATCTATTTCCTCGGCTATTTCTAGGAACACCTTCAACCACCGCAGCGACTCCTGGTGTTCTTCTACAAGCGCCCTCTCATCAAGGTCTTTTCTTTTCTTCTGAGCTTTCCCTCTGGCATCGAAAGTAAACAGGTGGGGAGCGCCTTCCTCCTCTTTCTGCACGTAAAGCACTTTGAACTCGTCTGTCTCGGGCAAGCTCTGTATCATCCAAGGTTCCTTCAGGTCATCCAGTTCATATGGGGACTTGGCTAAGCTTGAGCGGAGCAGTCTGAGAGAGTTATCCACAGCCAGTTCCTTCACCCGGTTGGCGTACCTTAGGGTATTGAGGGTGTGCTCGCAAGATCTCAGCCCCGGAGAGATGGTAGCGATCATACAGGTACAGGAATTCTCCCCGATAAAGGAGTCCCTGAGCACCTGCGTGAGCTTACTAGCCCGGAACGGGGTGTGGGCTTTGTTGTGCCCGAGGGCCCTAATGCATTCCTTTAGCGCCAGGAGGCTCTTGTTGATCTCAGCCCCTTCCAGCCTGGTCTGCTTGTTCGAGTTCCCCGTGTCCGCTCCTCTCTCGTTCCCAGCCAAATCAATGAGGGAAAATTTGCCATGCAGATTCCCTCTGGCCCGGAGGATAATCTGGAAGACGGCATGGCTCCGCGAGGAGCGCGTGTTGGCCGAGGTCTGGCCCGACGTGCGGGCCCTGTTGCCCACTTCGATGAGCTTGATGACATCCTCCACGGACGCCACCTCCTGCTCCTGCAACCCCACCACCTGCACCTGCTGCTTGGAGTCCTCCAGCACCCGGAGGCGGTTCCTCCCATTGAGCAGGTCGTACACCTTGCCCCCGTAGATCTCGAAGAAAGCCCCGTAGACCTGGAGCTCCAGCTTCTCGCAGCTGGGCCGGCGCAGCCGGCAGAACACATCGCGGGCCGCCAGGGCGTAGAGGCCCTTGGAGAAGTCCTGGCTGGCAGCCGAGAGGTCTCCCCCCATGGTGTGCGTCTTGCCGCTGCCCGTCTGGCCGTAGGCGAAGCAGGTGGCCGTGCCCCGGCGGAAGACGGTCTCCACCAGCGGCTGGGCCGTGTGTCTGTACACCAGCTCGTTGGTGGCGGCGGCGTCGAAGGCGCGGTCAAAGCGAAACACCTGGTTCTCCAAGTAGCGGGACAGGTCCAGCCTCTGCTTGGCCTCGCGGACCATCACCACGTCCCCGCGGGGGACGCTCACCACGTCCAGCTCCCCGCGC
>NW_005841938.1:2654949-2667175 GCF_000455745.1 Alligator sinensis | reverse complement strand
GGCCCGGCCCCGCGTCACAATGCCCCGCCGCCAGCCGAGCCCCGCGCCCCGCCCGCGCCACTGCCTGTCCCGTCCTCCGAGCAGGTGAAAATCCTCCCTCCCGCCCCGTCCCCGCCTGCCTTCCCCGGCTGGCCCGAGGGCAGGCGAGCGCCCGAGGTGCTCCTGCCTGCGCCCCCCGCACGGCATGGGGATGGGGCGGCGGGATGGGCGGAGGCTCTGCTTCCCCGCACTGGGACTGGGGATGGGGACAGGGGCAGCAGGGATGCATGGATGGAGGCTCCCCTTCCCCACACAGTGACCTGGACCGGGGATGGGGACAGGGGTGGCAGGGATGGATGGAGACTCCCCCACACAGTGACCTGGACCGAGGATGGAGACTGAGGCTTCACTTCCCCACAGTAACCTGGACTGGGGGTTGGGGATAGGGGTGGCAGGGATGGATGGAGGCTCCCCCACACAGTGACCTGCACTGAGGATGAGGATGGGGACAGGGGCGGCAGGGATGGGCAGAGGCTGTACTTCCCCACACAGTGACCTGCACTGGGGGATGGGGATGGGGCGGCATGGATGGATGGAGGCTTCCCTTTCCCACATAGTGACCTGGACTGGGGATGGGATGGTGCAGCAGGGGTGGACGGAGGCTCTGCTTTCCCACAGTGACCTGGAAGGCTGGGGGAGCTCTCCAGGAAATTTCCAGGTGCCCTGTTGCCACTGTGCCTTCCCCAGCCTGGGTGGCTCTGGCACTCCCCCAGCTGTACTGAAGGTAGGGGAGTGTGAGCAAGGAGGGGGTATTTCCACCTGCTTTTTAGCCTTTAAAATCTCCCCAGGGGTACCCACAGCCTGGTCTGCCCTCACTGTGCAGCAGAGGGGGCTAGGAGCAGGGACTGCAGCCACCCCTGCAGCGTGGTGTGCTGCTCCGGCACCCCGCTTTGGGAAATCCTGGATCCACACTATCTGCAGGTGAGAGCGACTATCTTCAGACCTGATTGAGGAGCCATAGTCCTGTGGCAAGCCCCTGAGATCCTACATGTCCTAATGGCCTTGGGAAGTTTTGCCTTATTCCCACTGATGTCCTTCCCACGGGTTTCTACGCAGCTCTGCCTCTTTCTGTGCAGAGAGCTGGCTTTTCCCCGGTTTGTGAGTTGGGAAACGTACAAAAATATAAACCTTATTAAAAAGGGGGTGATGAATGGAGGGAATAATGTGAAGCTTGCGCCATCCTAAGTCCTATTCCTATTTACAGGCTTGGTTCACTGCTGCCAGGACCGATCACATCTAATTAGATCAGTCACCTTCTGTTAGCTAAATGACTGACATAAGAGGTTACAGCAGCGATATTTAACATTCAACAAGGCATGGTGGTGTTTGTTTTTGCCCCCTTCTGTAAAAACCACGGCATAACCCTGCTCAAACACTAGTGCCTTGTGTATTTCAAATTCACATATATATGTATTCACCACATTTTTTTGGGAAAAACAAATGGATTTTTAGGATTAGCAAAGGGGAATAATTGTAGTGAATACATATTCCCCCATGAAAAGAGAAGGATTTGACAACATTTTGATAACTGGGAAGGAACAGAAGAAAATATTTTTAATGCTAACATTTTTATAATATTATTCAGTCATCTAAAAGGTTTCTCTAAATATAGAATCTCCAACTTCTGCTTACACAGAAAACATTTCAACAGCTTGATTTGTTTAAAGAGAATTGATTGATTTCAGACAGGTTGATTTAAACATTAATTTAAACTGTCTACAAAAGCAGACGCCACAACAATAAGCATTACATGCTTATATATAGAGGTGCACCGATCTATCAGTCCATATTCTATTGGCACCGATAAAAGGAAAATTGACATGATCGGCAATCTGCTTTTTTTGGCTGATGTGGCCGATAATGTTGCCAATAAATGCTGCATGCATGTGTGTAGCCACCAGGAATGCAGCCTGGCAGCTTGGAGAGCAGCCTCCTGCCAGTCTGTGGGGGGTAGGGGCATGCAGCAAGGCTGGGGAGGGGGTAGCTCAAGGCCCCTGCGGTGAGGGAGGGAGTGGGTGAGTGTAGCAGTGAGAGCTGCCCCTGCACTCCCCCTCCCCACCGTCCTCCCCCGCTCCGGTGCAAACCGGGGCTCCAGCCCAGGCAGCGCCTGCCCTGCCCCACTCCCTCCCTCACCATGGTGACCTTGATCTGTACCCCTCATGTCCCTTCTCTTGCTCACACCTCTCCCCCCCAACAGACTTACCAGCCAGCCACTGCTCTCCAATCTGCTGGGCTGCATATCAGCAATCGGAATGGTATCAGGTGATATGGATGGTTAATAAATCGGCCATCGGTACTGGCCCAAAAAACCTTGATCGGTGCACCTCTACTTATGTACAGAAAAAAGTAATGTTATGCCTTTGTATGCAACTGATTGCTTTCAAAGTTTGTTCTTGACTTTTGACTGTCAACTTGAAATAAAATCACTGAGTCTTAATGATTTTTCCCCCCATGCAGTAATCCATAATTTTTTGCACCCATAAAAATGACATCTCATTACCTTCAATTACAGTTGTAAGTATTTTGCATTGGAAAATCTAAAAAAAAAAATTAAAAAAATCTGTATTTGTATTATATTTGGGTAGGGAACATACTTTTAAAGGTGGAGGACTCTTTTTTCGAGCTTATATTCTGAAAAGTTACAGAGATTCACTGTATAGTGGAGCAGTAGACAATGCTCAACTTCCTTTTTCCTCTGACAGCCACAAAATTAATGTAGATGTATTGTGACCTGAAGAACATTAGCTTTCAAACTATTAAATTAGAACATAGCCACAAAACTACTACTGCTTTTATCTGTATCTGCTTGTCTAAAACCATATTCAAAGGTTTAGGGTTTAAAATGAATTCAGCTGCACCACCACCCAAAGAAAAATATTGTGCAGAAACACTTTTATAGAGAGAATTAGTTCTTGGATACCATCTGAAAACACCTGCATAACAAGACTGCACTCATTTGTTTCACGAGATCTTTGTGATAAAAGTCTGTCCACCAGACATTACCAGATAAGGCGGAGATAAAAGTGAAGATAGAGCAGAGGCATGCTTTTAAAATGCTGTTCAGCTTTCCATGCTAATGTTGGCTTCCTCCATTTTAACCTTAGCAGAAGTTTACCTGTCTAGTCTAGTGGTAAAGATATAGTGGAGTAGCAGATTGATGCAGTATCCCACAAAAGGACCAGAGGGACGCTTTAAAAATCAATCCTAGTGACAAACTGACTTTTCTCTTTCGTGTTTGAGGGCCTTTTTAAAGTCTCAAAGGTGAGTCAAGCTTTTGCACGGAGAATTTGCTGCTTGCTCTTGGACAGGCTTACAGCTTTTACCCATCTGATGCTCCTGTGCACAGCTACTCTGTACTGCGCATGAGCAATCCTCACAATCATGCCCACTGCCTTACACAAGCAGTTGCAGGATCTGAGCTTCAGATAGCAACACCTTTGTAACACAACCAGGGCACACATTTACCCCATTGATTTACCTTGGGGTTTTTTTTTTAAACATCTTTATCAATTATACCAGCATTTAGAGCAGACACACAAGGTCAGGGGGAGGAGGCAGCTTCCTGCAATAGGTGCTATCATGGTGCCTAGCTACTAAGCAACAGGGAGCAGCTTAAAAAAAAAGTCTAGAGAAATGAACTCAATTCAATTTATCAGAAGTTTGTCTTCAATATTTCAGGCCTTATTCAACAAACTGTTCTGGAGTTAATAAAATATCCTGTTACAATTTAAATACTAATCTCACTAGAGGGAAACAAACAAAAAGAAAAGCTAAACACATCAAATTAGCTGTTTTATAGCGTTGTTATACATTGACACCTAGCAGCTGTTCAGTTCATCTGATCACACCAGGGTTCTCTGCTTCCTGGCATATCCAGACAACCTGAAGTTGATTTAGCTTTTGAGAACAGAGCTGATTTTCCCATCTCTCTTTGCTAAGTCCTCAAAAAGTTTCCAATGATGCCATAAGCCACTCTACTGAGGGCCCATGTAACCTGTTGCTATTTGGAACAGTTTTCTAAAACATAAAAATGTGCATGCCTCTGTCACCATGTCTCCTCTCAAAGGGAACTACTTCAATATTTAGCTTATTTACTGGAAATAGTTGATTCACTGTTAAATCACAAACTTTAAAAAAGGGTAAGCAATGCAATGCATATTGGTCTGCTCAGATGCAATGAACACTTGCAAGTCTTAATGGCCTCTTTTCCATTTTAGTGTGAGAATCAGGCCGGATGTGGACTAAAGTTAGGTATCTAATATCAAAGAGCACTTTCCAACATGTAGACCTGATGCAGCATTTCCCCCTATCTATCCCATGAAGTAATTCTAATAACTCACCTCAGAGGGGAACAGCAGGTATCACTCTAGGGGCGCAGACACAAGTTGCGTTTGTTGTGTGATCGGCCCCTGAAAGCAGTCTACAGCCATGCCATGACACGTGCATGGCTGCAGAGCACTTTTAAAGTGGCCGATCATGCGACATATTAACCAACAAAAGAGAGATCAGATGAAGGCACTCCACTTTGGAGCGCCGTAGGGAACTTATGTTCCCTCGGATTCGTTTGTGGCATGACTGGGGCTGGACCGATGCAGCCCAACCCTGCCCCCCTGGGGCTGTCTGCAGGAAAGGATGCCCTAGAAGTCTCAGATATTTCAAGCTCAGAGCCCATGAGGGACTCAGGCAGACTACTACTGTAGGAAGGGCTCGTCCCTTGGCAGCTCTCCCATAGGTCCCAATGGACAGATCCCGTTGTAACTGATATAGGAAAGATGCCAATTATAAATATTTGAACACTATTTATATTTGTTTTTGCATCCATTGAAGACAGCAAATTGCTCTTGGTGTAAGAATCTGTCCACTTCTGGTGTCAATTATTTTCACGAAGAGCTTACATCAGCTGAGGTGTTGCCCCAATTACTTATGATCATTTGTCCTTACATTTTTAAAGTATATTTGCATAGGGCTATTTTATAATTCCTCTAAGACACTCAGGCCTGGGACTTATAGGGTAATAATTCACACCTGCTGCATTTAACAGCCCTTGGCCTTCAGCCTTATTTAATAATACACGGCATGTGAGTTATTACACTATAGCTCAACCCCTGTGTCTGGTCTCATACATTAAGTTGCTATCTAACTACAGTAGTAATCGGGCATAATTTTTGTGCCAAAAAAAATTGCACAAACTTATCCCAGTCAGCATCATTTTTAAAAGTATGTTGCACTTGTCAGTTTGAGGTTGCAAAACTTTGACAGAGGTTGGCTGTATCAACTTCTGAAGGAATCAGATATAATCAGGGAAAAACAGGAGCAAATCAATGCAACGATCAATAAGAGCCACGAAAAAAAACCAGGAGCAAGAGACATCCTCTTATGCATGTGCATAATTTTAAGCACATGCATAATTCCTTCTGAAGTCAAGAGAACTAAGCACATGCAAAAATGCTTTCCTGAATCAGGATCCAAGAGAGGGAGGCATTTCAGCATAATTCCTGTTTTTCAGGGCTCTGAAGTAGCAGCTCAATCTGCCTTTTCACCGCCTAATTTCATGCATGCTCTGCCCTGGTGGCTATCGTGGCTACTCTTCTCCGTTCCACTGAAGCAGAGAGGGATACCTCAGTAGGTGTGCTAGTCCTCGGAGGTTCCAGTCAGTGTCTAAAATGTTATGTTGGACTATAAACCGAGAATTTTAAAAAGGAATTTGTAAGTCTGAAAGCAAGGTCAGGGTCATGGAGAGACTCCTGCTATAGGCATTACTCCTGTTTAAGGGTGTGCGACGCAGGTCCTATTCAATTCAGATTTGGATTTGGCCTGAATCAGGGATGGTGATTCGATTCGTTGATTCAGATCACTGTCCCTGATTCAATTTGGCCAAATCCAAGTCTGAAGATTAGATGCTGAATCGGAGAATAAGCGATTCTGACACAGACACAGTTTTAAAAGTTTTTTTCTACATACCTCGAGGTAGCAGGCACGGCTTGTGAATGCTGCCATGCTGGGGCAGATGGAGCGTCCCACAGGAGCATGGAGGGGCCCTCTATGTGCTCGGTGGTGAACGCATAAGTGGACCAGAAGCACTTTCAGTCCACTTCCGAGCCCGCCAGGCCCTCCTCCCCAGACCCAGGAAGCACCAATCACCGAGTTGGGGGGCGCAGGGGGTCCCTCAGCAGACCTGGAAGCGGACCGGAAATGCTTCTGGTCCACTTCTGGGTTTGCTGCCGAGCGTGCTGGGGAGCCCCCCACGCTTCTGTGGGACACTCCATGCGCCCAGCATCGCAGCACTCACAAACCCCTGCTACCTAGAGCTATGTAGTAAAAACAATTAAAGCTGTGTCTGTGTCTGAATTGCCAAATCTTTCCAAATCTCTCCGAATTGATTCAGAGGGCTCCGATTCAATCTGGAGAGATTAAAGGGTCCTCTGATTTGATTTGGATTCAGAGATTCAGCCACTGAATCAGGCCAAATCGAATCAGGGACCGAAGCTTTGCTCCGCCCTACTCCTGCTCATTTACTGATTTGTATTTTAGTAATACTTAAGGGCCTCAAGTCAGGACTGATGTTCTCCATTGTGCCAGGCTCTGTATAAACACTTCTGAAAAGAGACAGTCTGGTCTAAGGAGTTCACAGCCAGGATTATCAGAGAACATAACAGATTGATGAAAAGGATGGGGGAGGCAGGGAAGGAAGAGAGACGTCTCTTGAGAAAAGCGTGGAGCCGTCTCTGAATCAGTCTTTCAGTATTTGGTTTATCTGCAAAGAAATCCCAGAGTTGACTCTGGCACAGTTCCCAAAAATAGTGCAGTGGGTTCACCAGCACAGGAAGCCTGATCCCTCATTCAGACACTCTCCAGATGATTTTTTAAAACATCTTGTCACATGATGAGACAGAACCCAAGTGATGTGGAAACTCGCTACTGGTCACCAGAGAGTGGAAGGATAGGCTGCAGCAATGGCATAACACGCAGCTTGTCATAAGCAGATGCTCTGCTATTCTTAGACTATAAGGAGAGGCTCGCATTTCTTCTATCATTTTCTGCTACAGTTGCATCTAACTGTCATTTTACCCCAGAAAATGAATGAAAAGCTTCAGCGACAGTGACCCGTATTAATGCAATCAGTCCTTCACACAAAAACCACAGTGATGAGACTTAACAAGGTTATACTAATGGTGGTGATAATATTTTGCACTTAGGTCTTCATCAGAGCTATATGGGTCCAGGGACCTACCCGCATAAACTCATACAGTAGTGAAATCCTAGTTACAACTGTCTGAAAATAGGGATTGATAATGGAAGCAATTACTCACCTTTAACAACACCAGCATAGATGGGTGCTACCACATTAAGGAGCATGGGTGTCTCAGAGAAATGGGATCCCAGCCAAATTCATGGAATGATAATAGAGCTATTTTGAGCCTCTCTAAGTAATGGAAAACAACTTTAATTCATCTTCTGAAGTAATAAAAAACCCAAATAAGATAATTATCAGTGCCATTATAAAAGGGAAGATAAATTCAGGCAAACCCAATGAAAACTGCACATTACAATGAGACAAAAAAATGAAAGCAATATATTTTCTACTCAATGTTTTTATGAGGCACAGTCAATTTTTATTATTATGTATTAACTAGCCTCTTACTGGCAGAAAGTAGTATTTAAAATTAATGTTACTAATCCAAAAATCAGAGAGTGGATACTGCTAATTCAAACAACAATTTATTTGGGTCTAATTCACTTCATAGTTAGAAACATTGTATTAATGTTTAATACCTAGGAGGAGTCTGTTGGCAAAATCTCTTCTAATTGCTCCATCTCTTTGACTGCCCACCATTGGCTATAAGTGTAAGCAGAGATGTAGATAGATGCACAGAAAAATACTTTACAGAAGTTTGATAATACTCATTATGAAGTTGTCTATTCAGTTACTTTAGTTTGAAAACAGTAATTAAAACAAGCTTTTAATTGCACTGACAACTATAGGCATGGAGTTCCTTTGATGTTCCTCTCCTTCTGTACGATTATTTAGTCACCCTATATTTTGCAGTTCAGAACTGGAGTCTGTCTCAGAACAACTTATATCTTTTTTTTTCTTTTTTTTGGGAGTTAAGCCGACCTTTGGGCGCACTAGAAAAAGTGCCTCAATTTTTCCAAAATCTGAGTATTTGGCAAGCCCACAGAAATAAGTGGAAGCTGCAGCTGTTAAGCAGCTCTGAAAAAAAAAATCACACCACTATTTAGGGGCCTAACTTAGGGCAACAAGCTCTGAAAGGTAAGACAGGCAAGAATGCTTTCTTGAAACTACCTGAAGTCTCCTCCTGAGAAACGAGGACAAAAGTTTTTACTACCAACTCATCCACCAGTTATTTCTAATCTTGAATCAAGATGATTGATTTAAGTTTTATGAACAGCATATGCAGCCATTCTAACTTTGGATAAAAAAAATTACAAGGACTATCAATCCTCATGCTCCAGTGTATAACCTAACGACTGTTTAAAAATTAATAAATTGCTCCCAAATCATCATATAGCATAAGTATAGTAAGCCTGTGCAAATAGGGAAGTATTTAACTCGGATTCAGATTCGGCTGATTTGGAGGACAGCGATTCGATTCAGAGATTCAGATCGCTGTCCTGAATTGATTCGGCTGAATCAGCTTCAGAAGATTCGGCGTTGATTCAGAGAGATTTGGAGATTCAGCCATAGACTAGAATGGGGAATCACTGAAATACCTATAGCTTTGTCATTTTTTGGCAGATTTGGATGAAATCATTAGAGATGGTGGCCCCTTCTGAGAGCATGAGGCCTGCCAAGTTTCAAAGAGATAGGTGCAGGGATTTCTGGGAAACTGTACCTCAAACTGCTGAAAACAAAACTCTTGTCACTTGTGCATGTTAAGGCAGATTTGGCTGAAACCAGCAGCCTGTAATGGGACCTTCCTGGTGCTGGTTAGATCTCTGCCTGCCCACCTGTTTCTGGGCAGCTGCCCGCCCCTCTTTTGCTCAGGCAGAAACAGCTCACAAACGGGACAGAAAGGTTGCAGACAGAGGCTTATGTGCTGTTTCTATGTCTCTCCCTCAGAGCCCCATGATTGGAAGGGGACTCAGGAAAAGATCACAGTCACTGGCCAGCTACAGATGTCAGTCCTGACCCCTGCTCCCCCTCCCTCTTCTCAGTTTCTGTTCCCCTGAAAGACTGTCTTCCGAATCCCCGAATCTTTTCTGAATCAATTCAGAGACTCCAAATCGATTCAGAGGGTTTTTCTGGTCTCCTGATTCAATTCAGATTCGATGATTCAGCCTCTGAATCATGCCGAATCTTCTCTAAATCGAATCAGCAACTGAAGCTTGGCACACCCCTAAAGCAGAGTATGTGAACTTCTTATTTTCATGGAAGATGGGAAACCTCTTCCTATCTAGGAATGCAAAGTTTATTTAAGATATATCTTGGTAAGGAACTAAGTCACGATACTTGTTTTACTGTTTCCCATCTCAAACAGTTGAACATGTTAGAGAGGAGCCATAATCCAGGGTATGAACTCACAGTCTTCTTGGAGTGATCCAAGTTACTAGATTCATTTGCCTGTATGATGTAGAATGGCAATAATTTTGAACATGGGAGTTAGAAGGTTTCAGATTCTAATTCTGGCTGTGCCTCAGAGCAGCTAAGTGATCTTGGACAAGCCATTTAATCTCTTTGCCTCAATTTTCCCATCTATAAAAGACTAACCTATTTCCTAGGGCCTCTGTAAGCATTTATAATAAATGCTATCATTGTTATAGGTACTAATAATTACATTTTATTTAAATTAGCATGCACCAAAAGTACATAGTCTAATACATTGCTATCTTCTGGGAACTTCTATTTTCTATTTTCTGTTCAACAGCTATAGAGGAATTTTTAAGGAGCTGAATATTAAGCCTCCCTCTTAGTCTTCCAGCCCTTTCTGTTATATCAGGAAAAGCCTGTAGATTCAATTCTCCTCTCTGATTGCCATTAATGCTCCATCAGCTCTTGTAGCACTAAGGGCTTTGTCACACATCTACTTGCAACAGTTGCAAATCATTGGGAGGTTGTGATATATTAAAGTTAGTACCTGCTAGGAGATAACCCTTACCTGACAGGGAACAACTTTGCAACCCCACTTAACACATGCTATACCACTTGAGCATGCATTTGCTTGGATTTTAAGTGCGCTTACTGAGTGTAAAGTTGAATGTGTGACATCAACCTAAGAGTCTTTACTAGCATGTCTGCCAGTACTAAGGGTAACTATGCCAAAAGATCTTAGGGGCAGTGAAAAGCAGGCACAAGTATGAGATCTTGTACACAGAGTACTGCCATGCTCTAGTACAGGTTTGTCAAATATACGGACCATGGGTTGGATCCTATCCGTGAAGCCATATGATTTGGCCCAGGGGTTGCTGGACCAACCCCATGTGCCATGTGTTGCATGCAGTGTGCAGGCTGGGTCTCGTGCCATGCACCCTGCACACAGCATAGGGGACTGATCTAGGGTGTGTGCTTCATGCCATGGTTATGCAAACCCTTCAACCAGGCTAGACTGGCCAACGACCCTCATCTAGCCCATGGAGCTGGAAGAGTTGGACAACCTGCTCTAGCATAAACTGAGGCTACACACAGAATAAATGGTATAAATAGTGGCAATTATTTAGGTGCACTGCTACCTTCCCTTGGATGTGATATCTGGCCAACTCAGCTTTTTGCATAAAAGTCACTCTTTCATGGCAGCGATTAGCCCAACATCCTTCTCCCTCTTGCCCTCCCACCCCCTCTCCAGTCAAGCTGTACTTTCTGTGAATGATGCCTTAGTTCCTTGTCCTGTGTATATATTTAGTGTTTCCTTCTCAAGTGGTGTTGATTTGGCACCATTCCTTGGCCTGCATTCATGTTCTAGTAAAACAAACACCACACACAGCTTCCGTCTTAAAGCTTTGTACACAGTTTTTGTGTTTGTAGTTTGGATATCATTCAGAATAATAGTTCGCATTTACTTTGATCTCTCATTATATGTCTAGGTGGGTGACCCTCGATGCAAAAAAAAGGTAGAACCTGTCCCAAAGGACCCATTTTTGCATGGTGTGCTGCATCTTCTCTTAAGCACTCAGGTCCAAATCTATGTGCTTTCAGGCACATAAAAACTTGGAGAAGTTCCTAAAGGGATTTACAAAAGTACCACTACAACTTAAGTGCCTAATTCAATGGGCATTAGGTGCCTGACTGATTTGGACACTGCTGTAAATCCCAATAGGTGTATAGCTGCATCTTCAGGGGCCCAAAAACCTGAGTAACTGGCTCTCAGCATTCTCAAGACCTATTACATCAACAGGAATTGAAGGTATGTGTTTCTGTGTGGCATAAGACCATCAGCTACCAAGAAATACCTTTCAGTTTCTCTATATTTTGTAATAGCAGTGCAGTGGCTACAAGCTAATTCTACTGGAAGGTGTAGTACATTCATGGTAATGGTAGTGCGCTCTAACATAACAATGTAGTAAATAACTAATTTTCCCACAGCAGCCCCCCAAATCTGCTAACATGGATTTTTTGAAAGTTTGCCAAATTATTCCTAACTGTTGTATATTGAACAATAAAATAACTTGCTTTCTTGTGTTTTTTCTCCCTGCATCCTTGTTGTGTTTATGTACCTGCTTGCAGAACCATCTCATACATAATGCAGTGCAATAAACTGCAGCATGCAATGGCTGTACAGCCTTGCCCGTGTGTAAATAGCAGCAGAAATCCATTACTTACAATGTATCCTTCAAATGCAATTCAAGTTTGACAAACATTAAACAATTTGAACAGACCATAGAAACCAATGTTTCCTCTGAGTGCCTTTTAGGAAGCTCATCATCAAGCTGCTCTTTGAAAACGCTGGGAAGAATTAATGATTTCCTTAAGGTAAATCACTGTCTGCTGAAATGGCACTCAGGTACGCTATTCTGCATTTTCTTTGGTAAGAGATAATGTGATTTCACAATTCAGATGTCTGTCTTTATTTTAAGGCCATCTCAAATGTAAAAGCTTGCTGAATTGGTACCCAAATGCAGTTTAATTAGGGCCTTGTTACATGGTAGTTGCGGGTGCCTCCTGGTGCATGTGCAACAAAATGGTCAAATGTGGTATAGAGACATGAGAAGAGGAACAACACCTGAAACTAGT
>NW_005841938.1:2639992-2654939 GCF_000455745.1 Alligator sinensis | reverse complement strand
CCAGTTGATGTTACCTAGCTCACGTTATGCTAAAGGCCTTGTTACATGTTTCACTGTAAGTCGCACAAATGTTAACCAGCTTAGTGTTGTTCATCTTAATGGAGCAGTCACAACTCAAGGTGAAAAACCATCTCTGTTCTTCAGCTGTGATTTGCCACTAGAGGCTTGGTGAACAGGGGCAGGACTAAGAGCCTATGTAGAAACGGGCCCGATCCTTTTTTCTCTGGAGCACCACCCTGCATTGCCACTGGCAGGGCTGCCAGCCGGCCAGGCGCCACCTGAGCTCCTAGGGGCCTGAGTGTGGGGGGACAGACTCTGGAGAAAAAAAGAATTGGGCCCCTTGGAGTTCAGGCAGTGCTTGCCTGGCCACCAGCCCAGGTAGGGATGGGCTGGAGGTGGCTGGCTTTGGAGAAAAAAAGCCCAAAAAGGATCAGGCCCCTTGGAGCTTAGGCTGCCTGCCCCGCCACTGCTGCAGCTGCTGCTTTCTTCTTTCCTCTTTTTTATTTTGAATGGCTATAACTCATAACTAATACCGAACAGATTTTTTCTGAAGTATCCTTGCTGGAAACTCTACCAGTGGGTCTGGAGCCTTAATCTTTACTCATACCTGCAGCAAGCCTACAGACACTTCATTTCAAGACGAGTGAGGCCTTCTCAGTTCTTTCAAAGAATACTTGTCAACTCTTACTTGGAAGAGTGGTTCAAGGCTCTGGATCCTGAGTGGAGGGGACACTTCCCTTGCAGCCCTGATTGATGTGTCTAGACTGCAGAGAGAGGCTCGAATATGGACCCACCTTTGTGCTTAGCAGCATGTTGTATTGGGAAACTCTAGGGTGATTCCTGCTCAACATATGGGATTTTCCATATGCTTTACACTACAGGGAGCTCTCTCCATGTGCTGTACAGGGAGCCTGAGCACCCGAGTTTCAGATAACACTCTGGGGTTCAGGCACCTGACATTTATGCACTACCACACTATTTTGTAGGCATCTAAGTCTTTTTATTAGACCTGGCTTGGCCTGGATACATTTTCTTGCAAAGGGTGAAAAACAATCTGGTTCATGTCATTGCAAAACTAGTACATAGGGAAATCGGACCGTGCTATATGGGAGAAGGCAAGGACAAGAGAAAACAAAGTAAAGTGGGAATAATCCGAAACATCTTATATGAGGACTTGTGTGTTGCAAATTTTGTTACAGTCCCAATTCAGTAAGGCTTAAGCACAGTCTTAATTGTTTTACTGAATTTGGTCCCGTGTTGCTGGTACGTGCGTTTCTCCTACCAGCTAGCAATGAAGAGGAGTCGTACAGCACTCAATATAAAACAGCACCTACCAGCAAAAGGATCTTTAGGATTAACTCTAATGATGCAATAGTGTCTCTGCTGCAGTATTTATAGCATTTCAAATTATTAGCTTTTTAATTAATAGTTGAAAGATATGAAAAGACCTAATTGTATTGTATAATAATGATTTTAACAAATTATAGACATGAAAATTAAAATGTGGTTGCTCTAATATTCTGTTTCAGAATGTGGAAATAGAGTTGATGTTTTACTAATAAATGTTTCTCAGTTATGTTTTTAAATAGAATGAGAAAATGTAGGTTCACCGTGTTAATTTAAGTGCTGCTGTATCCATTTGGCATTACACTGTAAAAGCAGACTGTTCATCAAGATATTAGTAACAGAACATCAGCCCTTTGTTAAAACTCACTTCAGAAATAATATTTTACTGAATTATTCTGATTTGAGCTGTGCTTTGTATAGGGCTTTGAATACAAACAGCCCAGTCCCCTCTCCTCCGTTTAAAAATGGTTGTGGGATGCTTTATCTAATCCTCGATCAACAAGGTTTAGATAAAGCTCCCACGGCCATTTTAAAATGTGTGGGGGCTTAATACATGTGACAGTGCAGTGGCACTGGAGCGCTCTAATTAAACGTGGAGTAGACTCGAGTAATTGCATCTGCTCCATCGCATTCTAATTAGAACACAAAGGAGCACGTGTATAGGCAGCCACACATGCTATTTATTGAAGCAGCTATTGAGGTCATTCAAAGCAATATCCTATCCACTCCAAGGCATATGCAGATTTGGGAATGCCGTTCTCAACATCTACCTTAGCAAGTAAATGTATCTGCATTTTCCCCTACCAGAAAGCTATGCAAGAGCAGGACATTGGTAATCATAGCAGATCAAATCCCAAACAGAAACATATAAACCCACCTATTTCTGTGCAACATCGATCCCCAAACTTTCCTCATTGTTGAGAAGGGAATCTTTCAAATTCAGCCAAAAAGAGATTATAGGAACTCATACTACTATTGGGTAGCTTCAGGTCTCCTGTGATATGCCAATCTTCTAAGCAGGGAATGCAGATGGAAAACGAATCTCTAATGGCCAGTGGAGCAGACAGTTGTCGGAGGCTGTCCATGCCAAGAATTTAGGCCATTAGATGCAACGTTGAATGCTAGTGACAGGAGACCTCTACAAACCAAGCTCATTGCTTTGATACCAAAACGTCTCATACATATGTTGGCGCCAAAGTGCGACACAGAGGGCGAGATTAACCTTTGTGCAGAAGGTGGAACAAAACCTTTGCATGATTCAAATCCAATTTAAGCCTTGTCCCAACCCCTCAAATTAATGAATTAATAGTTGAATAGATCCATGTTAATTGTACAAAACTGATACTAAGAGCTAAGCATTAATTACATTTAGTGTCACTGTGTGCATTCAGACACGTATGTGAGAAAATAGAGTTACTATGCTGAGGTACTGGGAAGGGCCCAGTTCTGAGCCTGCTCATCAATACAAATCTATCAGCTTCAGTAGAATTGCTCTTAATTTACTCCACTTCAAGAGGAGAACTAGGTCCATATATTAGATACACATATTCTGACCCATAATTTAGATTTTTCAGTTACATTCTCAATAATCTTGATTAGTTGATTTACTAAGTAAAAGACTACAAACATCCAGCTGTATTGTGTGACCTTCAATGTCATCTGACACCTTGCTGTAACTAATACCTAATGAGCAGTAATGCTCTTAGGATAATGCTGTAGTCCATTATTATTTGTTAAAGGACTATGAGCACTCGAGTGACTTTGCCTGTATCTTCTCTCAGTGAAAGCCTCCCCAAGGTTTTCTCCGACATCCCCACACAAACCAAATAGCTTTGGTGGAAAACACCATTTAGCTTGAGCGAAAGGGTGGCATGTGAGGATGAGGTAGAGAATAGGGAGAAACAAATGGCAATCTGAATTAACTCTGAAGTAAAGTATTATGCTAGCAGCATACACGGTAGAAGGCAAGGAGCCTTGGGAAATATTAAGCACCCATGATTTAATGGCTTTGGGACATGTGGGACTATCATCTTTTAATTCCTGATGTTCGGCATGCTTTTACACTGTGTACAGGTGGAAGAGATCAGTGCACATTTTTAAGTTACATTTTTACTGGCTGTTGAATAGCAAAACGTTGTGAACAGAACAAATGCAATCATCCAGAGAGATGCAAGAATGTATGGCACAACGTATTTCTCAGCTCCTAGGTAGTGTGAATAGCAGAAACAACCACGTGCTCCCTCTGGTTCCCATGGTCTATTTTTTTGTAATACAAAAATTCCCTATGCTTCTCTATAAGATTTTTTCCTATAAAGTAGATCAACTACTTGTCAAGGTTTCGGGGGGGGGGGGGGGGGGGGAAAGGGGGGGTTTTTTTTTTTTTTTTTTAAGATGCTTTCCCAAAATACAACAAAGACACAAATATAAAGATGTAAACACAATAATATTGGGATTTTTCTTTCCTGCAGCAACTTCAGTGTTTCCAAAGAATTTACACCTTTACACATTTTCCAGTCATGGAAGTAATAGAGAGGGGAGGAAAAATCAATGGAATTCAAGTGCTCGATTAATATTTTACTATCAAGTATTTGATGCCAAGTTAAAAAATTCATATACAAAGATACATTAATAAGAATGACACAATATTCTATATAGGTTACAAAATGAAATATAAAACAGGTAGCAGATCGGCATAAACCCACACTTGCATATTCAGACTCCAGGAGTTACTACTATTTATAAAAGGACAGTTTCCTAATGACGATTCAGGTTTAGGAGGTTTTGAATCCTCTGGCACTATCTAGCAAACCACTTAATTATGTGCTTAAAATCTAAGCATGTCAAAAGGCCTACTAGAGGGAAAATTGGAAGCATTATGAATAAATATATTTCCCGTTTCAGTTAATCACATGATTTCTTAAGTCACAATCTTATGACTTAATTAGCCATCAGTGAGAATCCATTTCTCCCACCATGGCTGTTTCATTTTTCCACAAAAGAAACTAATTTTTCACCATTGCCATAGAATTACTGGAAATCTCTAAGGCTAGGGACAGAAGTTACACATAAACTGGTAGAAGTGATTGGAAACTGGCTCAAATCTGTAACATTCAGTGCACAGAAACTGCTTTCAAAATGGCCAAAACCCATTTAAGATAAATCTGGATCAATGTATCTGACTGAGCTGATTTAGGTTAAATCCGCTTATTGAACTTGTCCCGGATCCCCTCAAAGTTCAAGCTGTCCGCTCCAGCTGAGCAGGGAAATGTGCTCTACTGCCCCCTGGTGTCTGGCCAGGGCCACTGCAGGCATGTAACTGCATTTCTGGAATCAAACATGAATGTTTGTTCTCTTGCTTATTGGTTCAATCTACACAGCTTAAATTAACCTGCAATGGTTGAACTGATTCAGCCTCAGGCTTTTTGACTGTCTGCATTTAGGCTAAAATGTTAAATTGATTTGCAGAACAAAACAGCACCTAATGCCATGCAGGATTCCAGCAGCCTCAGCCACAAGGCCAACAGCTGGTTGAATTAAGTCCTGGATTTGTTTTTCTCCCTTGCAACCTGTATATACTCTTGGCTGCTTTTAATTGTATTTTAATTAAAAGCCTTGACAATGGCCTTTAAGGATTCCCCAGGAATCCTTTTAAATGGAAAAGGGAGTGGAGATCAGGGAGGCACAGATTTACTAAAGGAACTGTCTGTCTTTTCCAGTATGCATTCCCTTCCCACCCACAACCCCAGCCTTTTATCCTCCTTTTTGTCTTTTCAAACAGATTTGTTAAGACGTACCTTCAGATAGAATAAAAAAAGAAAGGAGCACAAGATTGTCATAATGTTTTAATGTGCTTCTATAGATTGCCTTGCGCTGCTCAGCAAAGGGATTTCATCACATTTGGGCCTATATACACTGCGTGGAGGGTAACTATTTTGAGGCTATTTAAAAAAAAAAGTCAAGAGCCAGAGGTAGCTTAGCTGGGAAATTCTGTCTGATGGCCATATAAAAAGATATGGCAGATATATGCTTGCAGGTGGCTTGTTGGTAAAGTCCCAGATGATGCATGATAGTTTCAAAGAGTAACTGAGTCCCCAGTTCCTTTGCAGCAAACTTTGGGAGATCTATAAGAACCTGATGCATCTTGAATTCAGTTCACTATATCCAGTGCAAATAGCTTAAAACCCATGGTTCGGCCGTATCTCTTGCTTTGTACAGGGTCATCAACAGAGTTCAGAAATACAGTGCCTCGTTACCTTAACAAGGAAGTCAATCTTTTTTCCTACTCTCTTCTTGCCTTTTTTCCAAGTTAAAACAATTGGAAGCTGCATCTGTTTCTGTTACCAAGTGATCCCATTCTCAATAGCACATGCTGAATTTTGTTGTGCATCATTTCCTCCTGTGGTTTCTCTTTTACATCGCAAGTTTTATGGAGGACCATTATTTCCTCTAGCTTTTTCATAGTACACACTACTATAAGCAAAAAGCAACCTTGAAATTCCCCATCCTGGCAGCATATCGAGGCTTTATTTTTCAGCCATTTTAAAAGGCAAAGACCAGACATCACTTCAGTGATGGGTGTGTGTAGAAAGCATGTAAATCAGAAAGTGACAAAAATCAGTATCCAAGTATATCAGACCAGATCCTCCATGCAAATCGTCACAGCTCCGTTGAGGTCAATGATATTTGCTAATTTATACCAGTTGAAGATCTGGCCTACAGAACCTGCAAATGTTGATTGCTTTGTTAACTAGTACATTAAACAGAGCCTAATATTGCAAATGTCCATCTTTATCATTACATGTGTTCATCTTAAGCATTGAGTAGATGCCATCAGCATGATATCTAGGCACCAAACAAGAAGAAACCGGTGAAAGACTAACTTTAAAAGCCACCTACCAACATTTAAATGATGTCTTTACTGGTGGCTAGAGACTCTTTTAAACCAATAACACCCGGGTAAACAATATAAAGATTAAACCTATTTATCCTTCATATAAGAAACAAAAATATTAGCACACTACCTTTACTAAGTACTGCTGCTGTTTAACATTTGGATTAGCATTCTGCCACACATCAGTGAAATCATAAATATTTAGAAGAGATTAGGCTGTTATGTATGGAGGGCATTGCTCTAAATCATTCCTATCTGCACTATGATCAGTAGGATAATAAAATCTCTAAATGAAAACATGCATGTTTTTGGTAAACAGTTTAGAAAACAGCAGTATTGGCATCTGCTCGTTTTTCCAATTAAGGCAACATGGATATTATGCAGCAAATCCTATTTAGAGCATAATCTGCCTGACCTTTGAAATCTACCCTCATTTTTATTTACTGCCTCTTGAATTTGCAAGAATTAAAATATTCCTACTTGCTGGGAAATGTGCCTGGTTCCCTCCATCCCTCTTTGCACAGGGATTTCAGAGGAACACACACATTCCCCAACTTTATCAACAAGTGAAATATTTAACATATCATTCGTGCCAGTTGAGACCTATGAAATTTGCCTCCAGCAGAAAGTTAAAATAATTATATAAATGACCATTCTGCATCCCTCTGGGTTATTGGTTTAGATTTGACTCTGGTGTGGCAATGATCGGTAGTCATAGCCCTTTCCTGGATTGCCTTTGTAGAATGAGTTGACCTCCATGTGGGCAAAATGAACTTCAATATACACAGCTACCTTGTCAAGTAAAAATAAGAAAGGAGTCAGGAGGAGATGTGAGTGAATAATTCAGAGCACAATCTTGAATACACTCTCCAGTCTTTCAGCATGATCACATTGATCTCTCTGACTTGCACCCTTTTTTTTCACCCTTTATCTATTTAGTAGTCAAGCTCTCCAGGGCAGGGACTCCATCTTAGTATGCACTTGCAGACTGCCTAGGTCCATTGGGCTCTGACCCACTTGGAACTGCATAATACAAATAACAGAAATAATAATGAGGGGATCCTTTGTGGAATGGTGGTTTTAGCAAATGAAATCCTGGAAGACATTCAACCACATAATCCCCACTGAAGGCTAGATAACATTTATGGGCAGAAGGCTTGCAGGACTGCATCCAGCCTTAAAAAAGTGATGACTGTGGTTGTGGTAGCCAGTGGGAAGGGCAGGGGATTGATGGCTTGTAAAGACAATCCTGGAAGAAACCGGAAGTACTACTCCAGCCAAAAATGTTACAAGACAGCATTTAGCCCACTCTAGGCTTATTTCTACAACCGTTATTAGGGCTGTGTGAAGCTGTGGGTGCCGATTCAATTTGGAGGAGATTCGGCTTGATTCGGTGGCTGAATCTCTGAATCCAGATTGAATCAGGAGACCAATAAAAAGGTCTGAATTGATTCAAAGCTCTCTGAATCAATTCAGAAAAGATTTGGAGAGCTCCAGAGATTTGGGCAGCCCCCACTTGCCACTGCAGGGAGCTGGACCCGGACTCCATGCCGGTAAGTAGGGGGTGGGAGATCATGGGGGGGACCCCTGCCAGGCCCCATCCCCTGTCTGCTTCCCCAGCCCCCTGAGTGTCCCCTGACCCCCACCAACTCCCCCAGGCCTGCCAATGACTGCCCCACCTGGCCCAAGCTCCCAGCTCTTTATAAAAAAAGTAAAAAGTCCCAGCTCCCCCCCCCGGTCCCCACCTGCTCCATCTCCCGGTTCTTAAAAAAACCCAAAACAACAACAACAACCACCCCACACTCACCTGCTTCTGTAGCAGCCATTGAGGCTTCTGGGGGTTTGTGGCAGAGCCCCCCATGCAGCATGGGGCAGTTGGGGGCAGCAGGGATTGCCCCCCGCCTGGCAGGAGCCGATGAGTGAGGGATATTTTTTTTGAAGAGCCTGGATGCTGGGGCCAGGTGGGGCAACCATTGACAGGGCTGGGGGAGCAGTTGCGGGATGGGGCTGTTTACTTCGGAGATTCGTCAGCAGCCAAATCTCAGAATCAGATTTGGCCAAATCGATTTGGGACACCGATTTGAATCACCGAATCAAATCTCTGTCCCCCAAATCGGCTGAATCTGAAGAGAATACTAGCCACTTTGCACAGGCCTAAGTCCGTTATGTATATTGAGTAACAGTTTTTCATGGGTAACTGACAGTACTCATAGGAGGATGCTTCAAAGGGGCTGAAGACCCTGCATAAAACTTCCAAGGAGAACCATATCCACAAGCAGATTTAATGTCCAATAAGGCCCTCTTAGTGCAATCATCCTTGTTTTGTTAAAAAAAAAATTTCCACATCAGAATATATTACTCTTCCAATTAAGCAGCCACTTTTCACTGGCCACCAACCTGGTCTACTCTAGTATCAGTGGTTACATACTAGGAAACATTTATATCATAAAGATTCAGGAGTATAATGACCATCTTCTTCATTTTTAATGGAAACAGAGTTTGAACTTCCCTTTCCTATCCAAGGCAATTTGTTCAATTACAACAGACTATATTTTCTAGATCATATTTTTATTTCGACTCTCAGCCCCTGCAGGCATTGTGCAGCTGCTGGCAAAAGCCAACTGCACCAATTTAAAAACAAAATAAACAACCCCCTCCCCCCCAAGAAAATGCTACAGTAATCCTGTGAAAGTGATTTAAAATGATCCTGAAAAGCAGAAGGAAGAGAGAACAGGAAAAAAAATGGTAATGGGCAATTTCTGCTTCAGTTAAGCCATCATTTACTCCAACAAGGATCCCCTTCACTTCATTGGAATTGGTGATGGAGTAAAGTCCATCTCAATCTGATTTGGGATATAGACTCTAGCCCAGTAGGACTTATTCAAACATGGTTACCAACATTACTGCACTCAGAGCCACATAGCTATGTTACTTACTCATTTTAGCAATGTACCAAGCAACCAATGAGTTCTTTCAGATGCAGAATTAGCTGCTTTGGTGCAGACAACTACATTGGCCCCTGTGTCCTTGATCCCCACATACATTATAAATTAGGAGAGAGAACATAGGCTTGTTTGTACCATTTTCAGCTCAATGAAGTCTTTGGTCAGTTATTGTAGCTCTTAGGCAATATTGCAATGTAAGTATTAGGAAAGGGTAACAATGCAGAGAGCCCGAACATGTCTAAAAAGTATATCCCTGCCTCATTTTAAGCTTTAAAATACTACGCAAGTGGCTTAGCTGAGAAAGAATAAACAGAAATATATAGAGATATGAAAATAATTCACAGAATCATTTAATATCTTAAATTAATAAAGACCAGGCTAAGAAATAGCTAACTTCCATAGTTGCACAAAGAGACTGCAGCACTTTAGTGACACGCACATGCTGTATTTCCTGTCATTTGTCCCCAAGTGCCGGTCTTCTGTGTTGCTCTGAACTGGTGTGTGTCTAATGAATGGATCTACACTTAGTATCAGAACTATGGATAAAATCTGAGCATGCATTAGTTTTAAGTCTTGCATTTAATACACACAAATAGATCAGAAATCAAACTGAGCTACAAATACTAAGGAAGCATAACTGCCCAATGTTCTATCCATGGGAAGTCAGTAAAAGGAAATGAAGGATATCTGCCAGTGATGTGAAAAGGTAAACCATGTAATTACATGGCATGATCCTTGAAGTTACAACAGCTTTATGGCTGCTTAAAAAGAAGACACATTTCCGAGATGTATTGCATGCAGTCAGAAATTTCAGACACTATTAATCCCCACCCCTGAAGGAAAGGCATTGTAGCGGTATTTAGCCCATAATTCAGAAGTTTATTTTGACTCTAAAGTTGCTGAAAAGTTAAGCCTCAAGGTTAACTGGCCCAAAATGTAATCTGATTTAACAATATCATTTTAAAAAACTGACCTGATCAGGAAAAATCCATCAACTCCTCCTAAAATAATGGCTGCCAATTGGAAAACATCCAGCTGCTTTGGTGGACAACCTACCAACAGAATAGCTACAAGTCTGGGTACCTTCACAAGCATACTTGCAATGGTGAATGGGGGATGAACATTGCTATCATGCTGCCTCTCCGCAACACATTGCCCCTGTTCCAGATAGAGACATTTGGGCACTAAAGTAATAAACTACTACTAAAAAAAAAATCATCCTCCTCTGTACATTTGGAGCACGTTAAATTAACCCATGTTAAATAACCTGTATTAAGATCCTAGTATTAGATCTTCACTACATGCTGGTAATGCCCCTCATGTCCACACAAAAAAACCCCCTTCTGATTTGGCAGTGCTGTCAACGGAGGCTAGGTGCTCACCTGGGGCTGGCTGTTACTTGTACTCAGGGTGGCAACTCAACCATCAGAAATCTGTTAATCTTCCAGTGCCTTCCCACAAGTGCTCCCGATTCCCCGTTAGGACAGACAAGTTCTCAGCAATCAAACAGCCATTCACTGCAGCACAAAGAACCAAGTCATATGCCCCAGGAAATCAAAAAGGCAGCAGCAGTGAAGACACAAGAACTTAAGGCATGGCTTTGTGATGTGGCTGCTCACGCCCAAGGTAGATTAAAGCAGGTCCCAAACATTAGTAGTAATTTTGCAGGAAAGATATGCCCCTAAAGGAAAGGAGGCTTCTGGAGTTTTAACCCACATAAGCTAGCATAGGTAAACCCCTGTGAAACTCTCCTAAAAGAAATAGCATTAGAGAGAAGGATGTTCACATACATCATAGACTTTTTAACTAATAAGAACAGGAGAAATGGACACAATGAAATGAACACAATGCTGGAAGAACATTGTTGGAACCAGTAAGCCTAAGCAACGTGAAAGATGTTGTATTAGCTCCTACAGAAACTCTTTTAGAGAGAATTTAAACTGTGACAGAAGAAGGGCTACAAGAAGTTAAAAAAGCCTTAGTGTTTTAATGTTATTAATGAACAAAGTGTTCAGCAGCACTATGAACTCATCAGGACTTAACATGAATCACTCATGCTGCTATTAATAAAAGCTGGGAACCTGAATCTTTACTGCACAAAACGGGTGACAAATAATAACCTACTCTTTATTTGTACTTTGCACAAGGATAAATGACTGTATGAAGCAGTAAAAAAAATGGGACCCTACATTTATAGCTAAAGCCAGTGCAAATTCATCATTTTCTAGTGTTACATGATTCCAAAAATACTGTTTTTTATCACATACATAAACAAATAACTTCCACAAATTTGAATCCAGTGTTTTTTAGCTGAATTAATTATCTGAATATGATTACCTGAGTTGGCACCAAACAAGAATAGCATTTTTTTTCACCCATTTAAAAGAGGTGTGAGATTTGTGGAGTGCATTTTCAGGTGGGAGTGTTTGAAAAACTTATTCAAGTGTGGAAAATAAGCCACTAAAGTGCTGCGAGCAAAGATTTGGGAAGCTTTTTTGCCACAATGCAAACATTATATAATATGTCCAATTAGTTTCAGTTAGTTGTTTTATAGGGAAGTACATTTTTAGATGGGAGTGTTAATCTGATATTCTGGCAACCATAACTAACTCTGTGCCAGTATTTACATCTAGAGATTGCAATGGACTTCTTTTTTTGCCTACCTTCCTTGTGAGCTTTTCCTGATTCAAAAGATTATCATCATAATTAAAAAACACACATCATCATATATTGTTGACTGGTGCTATTAACTAGAAATAAAATCATGTACAAAGGAAACAGAAATCTGAAAATGTATTTAACTAGAAAGACCTGGTCAAGTGGTAGACAAATTATTCTCAACTAATTCAATATCCTAACCAATTAAAAATATGTTTAAGTAATACATTTGATGAATAATATTTAGCCACGCACATTGCTGGCATAGTGAAAAAAATGTAACCTTGAACAATTATTCAAGAAGACCTGTCAAAAAATCATAGCAGTTATTATTCACAATGAATATGCATAATGGCATTAATTGATTGGGAAATTCAGAGACTTTTCTTTCTGTATCAGATTTTTTTTCCTGTGATAGTTAAAATGATTTATCAGTTTCCACATAATCCAAAAGATAATACTGGATATTTTCTTATGGTTTGCTAACATGTTGACATACCTATTACTTTGATTTGGTACACTGAGTCAGCTTTTTCGATTGACATTTTCTCCAACTGAACACATGTTTGGCCACAAAAGGTTAATAACTTCAGCCAGAAAGATATCATGCCTGTCCTCTCTATTAAATGGACCAAATTGTGACCTCAGGTCTACCTGCTCAAATCCAGACTAACTGCATAGACTTTTGCAGAGTTACACTTGATGTGTATGACTGACATCAGAATATGGTCCCATGTTCTGGGACCATATTCTGGGGATGACCTAGTCGGTGACCTAGTGATCGATGGGAAGCTGGGTGACAGCGACCACGAGCTGATCACCTTCACCATCTGCCGAAAAGCTGGCAAGTCGGTCAGCAACACGCAAGTCCTTGACTTCAGGAAAGCCGACTTTGACAAGCTCAGGAGGCTTGTCAGTGAGGCCCTAAGGGACTGTGACCACAGGGAGAGGGGAGTTCAAGAGGAGTGGTTGCTCCTCAAGGGAGCGATCCTCAATGCACAAACTAAGTCTATTCCATCTCGGAGGAAAGGCAGCAAGAGGGCACAGCAGCCCCCCTGGCTCTCCAGGGACCTAGCAGACCTCCTGAGGCTAAAAAGAAAGGCCTACAAAGGATGGGAGTCACCTCCAAGGAGGATACCAGAGCTCCCCAAGGGATAACAAAGCCTAACAGCCATAAATTCCAGGAAGGCCGATTTAGATTAGACATAAGAAAAAAGTTCTTTACAGTGTGAGTGTCCAGGGTCTTGGGACCCCGGCTGAACCAGATGGGGCAACTGACAACTGACGCCCAGGAAAAAGCCAACCTATTAAATAGGTACTTTGTGTCAGTCTTTCATCAGTCCCATGGGACGCCCATGCCCGCTACAGGGCCGGGAAGTCCGGGTGAGGGTGATCCCCTGCCCTCCATTAATGCTGACTTTCTGAAGGAACATCTTGAGAAGCTGGATACCTTCAAGTCAGCCGGCCCTGACAATCTTCACCCCAGGGTACTCAAGGAGCTGGCGAGCATCATAGCCCAGCCTCTAGCACGGATCTTTGAAAACTCTTGGCGCTCTGGTGTAGTGCCCGAAGACTGGAAGAAGGCCAATGTGGTGCCTATCTTCAAGAAAGGGAGGAAAGTGGATCCGGCTAACTATAGGCCCATCAGCCTGACTTCTATCCCGGGGAAGATCTTAGAAAAGTTTATTAAAGAGGCCATCCTTAATGGACTGGCCGACGCCAACATCTTAAGGGATAGCCAGCACGGGTTTGTTGCGGGTAGGTCTTGCTTGACCAATCTCATTTCCTTCTACGACCAGGTGACCTATCACCTGGACAAGGGAGAAGAGATTGATGTCATATATCTTGACTTCAAAAAAGCCTTCGATCTGGTGTCCCATGATCGCCTCTTGGAGAAACTGGCCAATTGTCGCCTTGGGTCCTCCACGATCCGCTGGCTGGAAAATTGGCTCCGGGGTCGGACCCAGAGGGTAGTAATCGATGGAAGTCACTCATCGTGGTGTCCTGTGACCAGTGGGGTCCCCCAAGGCTCTGTCCTTGGACCCATACTGTTCAACATCTTCATTAATGATGTGGACACTGGAGTCAGAAGCGGACTGGCCAAGTTCGCCGATGACACCAAACTTTGGGGCAAAGCATCCACACCAGAAGACAGGCAGGTTATCCAGGCTGACCTGGACAGGCTCAGCAAGTGGGCGGACGAGAATCTGATGGTGTTCAACGCCGATAAATGCAAGGTTCTCCACCTTGGGGGGAAAAAAACCCACCGCATCCTTATAGGCTCAGCAGTGCTATGTTGGCTAGCACTATGGAAGAAAGAGACTTGGGGGTCATCATTGACCACAAGATGAACATGAGCCTGCAGTGCGATGCTGCAGCTAGTAAAGCAACCAAAATGCTGGTTTGCATCCATAGATGCTTCTCAAGCAAATCCCGGGACGTCATTCTCCCCCTGTACTCGGCCTTAGTGAGGCCGCAGCTGGAGTACTGTGTCCAGTTTTGGGCTCCACAATTCAAAAAGGATGTGGAGAAGCTTGAGAGAGTCCAGAGAAGAGCCACGCACATGATCAGAGGTCAGGGAAGCAGACCCTACGATGACAGGCTGAGAGCCCTGGGGCTCTTTAGCCTGAAAAAGCGCAGGCTCAGGGGTGATCTGATGGCCACCTACAAGTTTATCAGGGGTGATCACCATTATCTGGGGGAACGTTTGTTCACCAGAGTGCCCCAAGGGATGACGAGGTCAAATGGTCACAAACTACTTCAAGATCGTTTCAGGCTGGACATAAGGAAGAATTTCTTTACTGTCCGAGCCCCCAAGGTCTGGAACAGCCTGCCACCGGAGGTGGTTCAAGCGCCTTCATTGAACACCTTCAAGATGAAACTGGATGCTCATCTTGCTGGGATCCTATGACCCCAGCTGACTTCCTGCCCTTTGGGCAGGGGGCTGGACTCGATGATCTGCCGAGGTCCCTTCTAGCCCTAATGTCTATGAAATCTATGAAATATTGCTTCTCAGAGAGAGATTCAATAGGAAGATAAAAACGAAGGAAAAGTATTCAAAATAGAGCTGGCTGAAATTTTACTGATTCGATCCAAACTGAAATGT
>NW_005841938.1:2634450-2639982 GCF_000455745.1 Alligator sinensis | reverse complement strand
CAGGAATGCATCTAGTTCAACAAATTTCATGCCAAGAAAAACTTAAAATGGATTAGTTCAATCAAAATAATACAACCAAAACGTTCATTTTGATTTGTATGCTTCGAAATGACCTTTTTTCCCCCATTTTTGATTTCATTATTGTAAATTATTTAAAAGTAAATATCAAAGTGAAACAATTCGTAATGATTATTTTTTAATATTTCATTTCATAGGGAATTCTGTGATTTTAATTTCTCATTCCAATTTTTTAATCACGGCACCCCTTTCTGGGACAGAAATTCAGGGTTTTCCTCCCCTCTGGTATAGAATAACACACAGCTGAGAGCTCAAGTTAGAGGAGAAGAAATAACAGGCATGTCTGTACCAGGAAGCACTTGTGCATTAGAGTTAGTCACAGTTTGAATAAACTTACACTTTAATATTCTTAAAATGTAGTGACATCTAGATACACCTGCAAATCTAAAACCTGATGCTTGGGCCTTTTATTAAGACTATTGAAATACACAGGGAGCTGTTACTGAGATGCCCATCTTGGTGATAAATATCATGCAACTGCTTCCTTGTGCTTCCTCATCTGTCTTTTTGCATGCACCAGTTGTCTTGTCTTATTCATTATAAGCTCAGTCTATTTGGGGCAGGGGTTATCTTTGTCTTCAGTACTGTTACAAGGCCAAGAGAAATGGGGGTCAGGTCTGTAACTGGTCTTCTACTCTCTACTGCAATGCAAGTAAATAGATACATAAGCCAGGGTTGTCCAATTTCTGGGTGTCAGGGGGCCACATGGGGCACACACCGTGGTGGGGAGGGAGGGAATCTCTTCTTATCCGCCTGCCCTGCTGCACATCCCTCATCATGCTCAGCCGGCTCTGCTCTGAGCTGCATAAGTGGCCTGGCTCCACGCCCCGCAGCTGCACACAGAGCATAGGCAGAGCAGACATTTCCCTGGCCACCCTCCCACCATGCTGTCCTGCCCCCCAGGAATGGGGTAGGAAGTAGAAACTGGAAGAGAGAAGGGGAACTTAGAGCCCCATCCCCGACAACAGCAGGAGCAATGGGAGGAGCTGCAGCCAGGAGGGAGCATGAGGGCTGTACATGGCCTGCAGGCCATCTGTTGGACAGACACCCACGATAAGCCATAGGCTTCCAAAACAAAAATATTTGTTTCAAGGGTACCGACTTGAAAAGGACCTGAAAGGGAGATGAGTTTAATAAGCAAGTGGATTCTTCCCTATCCTTCACCTGTGCAGTGAGCCCACGTTACCCCACCATGTGGAAGGCAAAAGTAACACACAAGGAGTCTGCACTGTGTGAACTCACAGACACCTTCAACTGCAGCAAGACGGCAGCATTGTGTAACAGGGTATTCATACCTGGGTTACACTTTCAACTGCCTCCCTCTCCAGGGCTCTCACAACACTGACTCACTTCCCTTTCAGCAACTTTCTCCTCTTCCACATCTGAATTGGGCTTGGAGCTCTCCTAAGCCATCTCAAAGCTTGGCCACAGAAGATGAATTTTCATTCAAAAGTTACAAATGATAATATCTACCCCCTTTGGTTTGTTACCATTCAGCACAATATTCCTAAGAGTATCTGAACGGGGTTTTAGCATGAGGAATGTCCATGAGCATCAAGCGGATTTTGTACAAAAAGGAACAGAGGTCTTTTTCTTAGCAACCCCTTGATGTGTGCTGCTTTACGATCTTAAAGGATGACAGAAAGGAAAAGAAAGCCATACGCTGCTGTGAACTTTAATGCTGAACACGAGGCACCACAGCTTCTCTTTACTTTGCTGGCTTTCCTGTGGGTTCTTAGGGAACTTTTTCATACCTAGAAGCTTACATGAAGTTTCAGTGCAACCACTACAGAAGACTTCAGGCTGTTCCTATCAAGTATAATCCCAGTTAGGAAAACAAAGACACACACACACACACACACACACACGCGCGCGCGCATATATATATATATTTTTTTTTTAAAGTCTCTTCAAAAATTTCTCAACATGACGAGAATTCCTTCACATCACCCAACACCAGCAGTGTACAAACACTGCCGCCTGTTTGAAAAAAGATGTCAGGAACATCTTTATCAAAGAAGCCTGTAAGGGGAATTGTGATGTTTATTCGACACACATTTCAGGTGGCCTGTTCATACAGGGTCAGAGAAATTGCAAAAATGATATTAGGTCTATGAAGAGAGATCCTGTGGAGATATCATAGTGATACACCAAACTATACATAAATGAAAAATGAAAGCAGCAGAATCTAGCTGAAATTTCATTCATTCCCATGAATTAGATCATTTTATTTATTTAGCCTAGCAAGACACTGTAGTAAAAAAACCCAAAAACCAAAGAACCAGGCACAGTTCTGCAGGACCAAACACAAATCATAGATGTAACCCGTTCACAAAGAATAACTTTCACTATCCTGTCAAACACCTCTCTGATGGCCAGTCCGTGGGCTCTGCTGTATTATGATGTCATTCCAGAAAGAATTCTTTTGAAATTGACAGAGTTTGAAATTGACATCCTTCAAAACTGACTGATTGCCAAGCAGTCAGTATCTTCCAGAGTCTCAATAACAGACAAGGTTCCTTGGGTGAATTTGATATCTTTTATTAGACCAACCCAAATGGTTGGAGAATAGTTATTAAGCAAGCTTTTGGGTTCAAAAAAAGAGTCTCAATAACAGCACTTTAGGGAACAATAATTCACATGTGGTCAGATACAACTTGGTTTGATTTGGGAGAATCTGCTAATATGGTATTACCTTTGGGGAAAAAAAAAAATTTTGCCATGGAAACTGAAATGTCCACAAGCATTTGCAAACTTCCTAGTGTGTGATTCCAAGTGATGTCCACGTATTGGAGATACTTTCCAAAAGTGATATTCATGATTCTTATTAAACGCCAAACTGTGTTATGGAAGAAAATGGGCTGTAGGATCAATCTTTATCTAATCTCAGTTACATTTGAAGAGGGAAATTTAGGGAAAGCGAGAAACACTGCTGTTTCCTCCCTCCTTTGGTTGAAATAACCATGCGCATCAGAAAGTAAAAGTAGCTACTGGTTTAAACAAAGAGAAACATTTTTAAAAACATTTCGTGTGTTCTAATTTTGTGCTTGCTTGCATGTCTATCTGTCTTGGGTGAATTTAATGAATGTTTATTCATACTGATACTGACTGTATATTTTTGTTTTATTGTTCCTTCTGATTTGACAGTTGCAGGCAATTTTGCTGATGATTTTTCTATCTGCTGTACACCTGCTGTTCTCTCAACAGCCCTATTGTATTTTCAGAAGATTCAATATAACTTTCTTCAACCAAAGCACCTATTTTATTTTCTTCCTTTCAGTACTTCTAAAGTTGAAAAAGGGTGCCTAGGATTTGGAACATCCTTTCAAACAGTAAGAAATATAATATTTTAAGGAGGCTACACTACTCTACTCTAATTGGAGAGTGGTTATGGTTATCTCTAGAAACTACTGTACAAGCAGCACCCACTTTCAAAAACAGGTTAGGAAGTAAACTCAGTAGTTTGAAAAGATTTATTACTTCCAGATACATTCCCAGTTTTTCAGCCAGCCCTCAAAGTGTTCCTAAGTGACCTTTCAAAGCTGCACTTCAACACTCAACCTCAGAGACCAAAAAATCTCTTATCAGCTATTTATGGCATTACTGCAGTTTGATAGCAACTGTTGAACTTGTGAGTGCCGTGCTAGGACTCTCTTCTTCCTATGATAGTGATGCAGTTCAAAGATGTTACAGCATTTTGTAAGGGGGGAAAGTAGGACTGGCCATATGTTTTTCCAGCAATATTATGCTTTTGACTGAGAATTAATTTGATTTCCACAGAAAGTTTTGGCTTTCTGTAAAGGGGGAAAAACAACCAAATGACACATCAAGAAGCTTTTGTTTTTTCTGCCCCAAACTAAAATGTTTTAAAATCAGAAATGTTGCCATACTGCCTTGTGGGAGGCATGCTTCAGATGCCTCGTGTTCCCATTCTTTTATGTAGGCCTAATTCCCACATGATGGTACCTCATTACAGTGGGAGGTAGAGGTCAGCCACTGAGTTTGTCTAAAAGAGGAGAATGAGACATGAGCACAAAAACTACCAGTTTTAGTGGTCTCCTAATCAATATTTCAGAAACTTTTCAGTTGTTTGATGTTTCACCCAGACAGACATTTTCCACGGGAAACCTTCAATTAAATTAGTATTTTTTTCTCGTACTATAATCAATATTTCTGCATAGCAAAAACACCTTTCTCCGGCATTGCAACTTACTTTCAACTCAAGTGGGCATCTATTGTTCTGGATGAAGCAGAGGAACTAAGGCTCTTCTCTCCTCTACAGAGAAATGTCAGGTGTGTGGTCCTCTGGGCGATGGAATCCCCTTTGCACAGACAGTTTTGCAGGAGATTTTCAATGTTTTATAACCCAGAGGGGAAAGGATTACACAGCACCATCAGCATTTCTTTTAGGCATTCAGTGCTCTGCAATCTTCTTGTTAGTTCATGTGTACTTTAGAGGATTTCAGAACAGGAAAGAAAGCAACCTTTGACCTGCTATTAAGTGGAACCAAAAATCTACTAGAAGTGCATGGAGCAGAAGAGGAATGGGTTTTCGGGGGAAAATCCTACTTCATTAAACAGTACTTCTTATTTTGCACCAAATGCACGTCATCTTAAGAAAGTCCAGGCCTGTAAATTGCAGTAAAGAGTAAAGAAGCCTTGCATTGGCAAAATTACTCAAGATCGCCATTTCCTGAAGAAAAAATGCCAGTAACATTGCAACAAGAACTCAATGGAAAATGGCTTTTCCATAGTGTGAATATTTTTCAGGCTTCACATTTGTTTCCCCATTTGGCAGAAAGGTAGAACAAAGATGGTTCAGTTTTTCCAAAAAAAATTACTACTTTGCCGTGTCTCCAGTCCAACCTGTCTATATGGTCTGCCCCCAATATTCTGCACAGGCCACTGCTTCTGGTGTTGGTGTTGCCAAATCTTTCAAGGTGCATTGTGGTGCTACAGGGCATCTCAGGAGACGATCCATGGTTTGCTTCTCCTGATCAACATATTCATTGGTTGCATAGAGGCCCCATGACTTCACAACAAAGGTGCATCTGCCGAGACCCACTCTCAGTGTGTTCAGGCTCTACCTTGTATACCATTTGTAATCGGAGCTGGATGCTATCTCCTCACTGGAGGCGATTCAGCTCCATTCAAGAGCTTTGTCACCTAGTTTCTCTCATTCTTTTTGCCAGAGGGTAGTTCTGGCTGAGTCCGGTGATGTGGTCAATGGTACAGTAGAGGACAAAAAGCTATTCCATGTTGACAGATGATGGTGTGCTGGTTGATGTCCATATAGCAGGTGGTGATCATCAGGCCTGTGTGAAGCGGCTTGTATTTGCTTCAGGTTTGGATTCAGCCGATTCGGGAGGAAGTGATTTGATTCGATGATTTGAATCACTGTCCCAAATCGATTCAACCGGATCTGATTCAGAGATTGGGCTGCCACTGAATTGG
>NW_005841938.1:2590028-2634371 GCF_000455745.1 Alligator sinensis | reverse complement strand
AAAAAAAAAAAAAAAAAAGCCCCGCATTCACTGGCTGCTGCTGGCTGGGAGAGTGGGCAGGGGTCAGGGGGCAACTCAGGAGGCCTGGGGGAGCAGGCAGGGGATGGGACCTGGTGGGGGTCCCCCCATGGTCCCCTCCCCCCTCCTTCAGCCCCTGCCCCCTACTTACTAGCATGGAGCCCGGGTCTAGCTCCCTGCAGAGCAAGTGGGGACTAACCGAATCAGTGAAGCTCCCCAAATTTTTTCCAAATTGATTCAGAGAGCTTTAGATAGATTTGGACCTTTTTATTGGTCTCCCGATTCGATTCAGATTTGGAGATTCGGCTGCTGAATCTGGCCAATTCTCCTCCCAATTGAAGCAGCACCCAAAGCTTCGCACAGCCCTAGTGGTCATCTGACTCTTGTATCTGCTAGTCAATGTTGCCTTCTACTTTCATTCTGATGTAAGGGGGCACTATGCCAGATAGTGCATATAGGTAGGGAACAGTGGTGGGTTTTAGGCAGCCTATTATTATTCTGCATGTATTATTTAGGGTGGTGCCAATATGTTTACTGTGACTTGAGCATCCCCAGGTGGTGCAGGCATATTCAGCCACAGAGAAATAAGGCAGTAGTGCGTAGGGTGGATGGATGTGCTCCCTGTTTGGAATTTGCAAGCTGATGCAGAATGTTGTTTCATGTATTGACCTTGGCTTTGGTATTTAATATGTGCTTTTTGTAACTAAGTGCATGGTCCAGTGTTACCCCTAAGAAGACTGGGTGTTTCCGATGTTCAAGACTGGTCACTCCCTGTGATATTCAGGTGTCATTCTGCATCTCAGTTTCACAGATGGAACGCACTGGTTTTGGTTTTGTAGGGTTGGGTTTGAGATTATTGTTGAGGTAGTAATCTGACCTCTCGTTCAGTGCTCTTTCCAGGATCTTCTCGGTGTCCTTAAAATGTTCAGCTGCATGATAATGCAGAGATCGGAAGCATAGATGAAACACTGACATTCAGCAGGGTGAGCGACCCACACAGACAGGTGTACACACATGCATGCCTTTTTTGTAATGGTTACTAGGCTCAGCGGTTAGAGCACTAACCTGAAGCAAAGGAGTTCCATGTCTGACAGAGTCAAGGCAGCAACTCGGACTTGGGTTTCTCTCTTCCCTGGGTTAATGCACTGGTCTCAAGAAAATGGGGCTGTTGTCTCTCACACCCCATGAATATTTAACCAAGTAGAACATCTCCAAAAGGAGAGACCCAGTCTGGAATAAGCCAGCTCTCTGGCTTACCATACTATGCTAACCTCATTATCTCTTCATTGCTTCAATGTTTTCTTCCACTTCAGCTTCCTTATCTTTTACCGCTTTCTTTACACTGTCAGGTCTGGTTACTGGCTATGTTTTCTTAGTGCAAGTACAGGCAGAAGAAATAAAAAATTTAAAGCTAGAATTTTAATAAAAATGAATGTCAGTCCCAGTGGAAAACTGTTCCAGTATGCAGAATGAGGACATAAAAAATCACTAGGTCTGATCCTATCCTTATTGACACAAGAGCAAAGCAAAAGAGTAACTCCCCTGGACTCAGTGGAGTTTGGTACAAAACAGGAGGAAGTTGAAGAATTAGGTCCTCTTGGGTACAGTGTACTTTATATTCAAAATGTCTTTCGTAGCATAGTTTAACTTGAAATAGCCACTGAGCCTATTATGCAAAATATGCAAAAGGAATGTGCATTGATTTTGTCGTTCAACATATCTCCATTTTATTTTAACTTCTGCTATTGTTTTAGCTTAACTAGCTGGCACTGGGTGTGGGAACAAAAATAAAAATCTTTGTTGAACTTTGAAATTCAAACAACAAGGCCCAAACTTGGTTTTCACACACGACCTTATCCAAAGTCCAGTGAATTCAATGGAAATATTTCCACTGTTTTTGAAGGGCTGTGAGTCTGCCCTGGAGTAACCACAGTATAGTGCCACTAAGTCAGAGTTGGAGTGATTTTAAGCTTACATTGCCTGAAGTCAGAGCAGAATTTGATCCTCAGGTTACAATATTGTGGTCTTAATATCTCTAGGTATGAGAAAGAAGAACAATATCACTCAGGTACTCAAGTGTATTTTCATAATTCAAGAATGCTCTCTGTTTTAACATTAGACAAACCAAAGAAGTTAACAATAATTTAATTAAAAGGAAAAATGCCTTTCATTTATCAATTGGTATAACATACAGATCATTACATAAGCAGGATACACAGACTTTCTTTGAAATGCTCCCTTAAGACTGTTTCAGTATTATTAAGTAAAGATAGCACTATTACATTTTCATGAGCAGAAAAAAATGATCAGACTACCAGGAATTGAGTTAGCTTTAAACTAGATACCTCAGGTGCTGCAAATAATGTGATTGTAGAAGCATGGAGCTTAAGGAGGACTAGTTGCCAGAATATTTAACCAGCTTCAGCCTATGAAGCCCTGCGATGCTGCATCTATACTACTAGCAGGATCCAAGGTGGCTAGATTAAAACTAGCTCATTTGGTTGCATGAGCTGTTGCCATAGTTGCAGTTCAGTTCCTTACTGTAGCATGACCCAGGGGAAATCCCCACTGAAGATCTCGGTGTGTGTTGTATAAAAGGCCACTCTTTATTCCAAGTACAGTATTTAGCAGTGCTAGGTTTCCATAATTTTAAAACTAAAATATATAGTTCTCAATCTGACTAATATGACCAATTCTTGGATTGATGGGTCTACTCAAATGTACTGCACTGGGGCAGCATTTGTCTTTCAGATGTTGCCAGCACCACCTGACTATGGTATTATGCTACCATGATCTTCTGAGCATTCAGGTAGCATTCCACAGGTACAGATAAAAAAATACTTGCATTGCATACATTTTGAAAAGAGGATGTTGCTTCAGGGAAGCAAGGATTGAAGGTCCAGAGTTTAACCAGTTTCACAATCTGATGTCATGATTCTTTTTTATATCTTGTGTATTTAAAAGCCTTACATTTGTCATCCTGACCCAGAAGTCTGACACTGAAAAAAAATCATTTCCCCAAGTCCACTGTCCCCAGTCCTATAACCTGTAGATCATTTAGGTGTTTTCTAAACACACGTGGGCCTTCTGTTAGCTAATTTGAGGCCGCTGGAAAGTAATATGTATTCGGGAAACTCTGTCAATCATGTCTTCTCCATCCAGGTGGATCTACATTTTACTGCACGCTGAGTTTTCTACTACTATATAGTTTGGCTTTTAAAAATGCTGCTTTATCATCTTTAATGGCTGCTGACAGTTCCATTAGTTCAATTTAAAACCATATACTTCACATGCACAGTGCACATTGGCCACAAAACTCCATAACTGATTATGTTTAATTTATCTGATTTGCATGCATTTGCCCTAATTATATAATTAAACCTAAACACATTTATTGCTCAACGGATAATCTGTTAAAAAATATTACCAGAAAGAACAAAGACGTTCACAAAACTGATCCAATTTGGCTTTTGCCATTTTATTAATTAAGGGCTTGATTTGACTTCCACGGAAATCAAAGAGAATTTTGCTATCAACTTCAAAGGGAACAGGAGCTTGACTTTACACCGTTTCCTGGCATTTTTATGTCAGAGATCTGCTTTCACATACAGAATATTTATCACATATGGCAGGTCTATATCAACAGGTCTATGTGTGCATCTACATATCACACAGAATTTACACATGCACACACACACAGAGGTAGGTCATCTATAAATTATGCAAATGAATATATGAACATTTTAGTCAGAAATACTTGAAAACAAGCCCCTGTCCTACTATTTGGGTCTGTCTCTTTTTTTGATTATGGACAGTCAAATGGCTGTAGTATAACCCTGTTATGCAACCTGTCATTATATAAAAGCCCGAGTAGCAATTAGAATGAGATAGAAATATAGCTACAAGTTCTTATCAGCACTTTTAAGAGAATGGCTTAAATTCATCTTCCATTTAGCCACCCCCCCGACGCGCACACACCGCCTGCCATGTAAACAAAAGAACAATCTAGCCCAGTATCGGGTTAATCTTCAGAGAAAAGGCTTTTTTATACAGATCAGGTGAGAGGTAAAGCTTTGTGCAGGCTACCTGTCTTATCTGTTTCTAAGTTTGCTCATGAGGTTCTGCAGGGTTCCTGAATTTGCACTGAATGGGCACATCTACACATACCAATTTAATGCACATTAGCCTAAGTTAATATGCATTAAGAATATGCATCTACACATGCATGCTCTTAATGTGCATTAAAATGGCAAATTTAGGTTGTTCATGCCTTAATTTGATACCTGCAAATGCAGGTATCAAATTTAGGCTCAAATAGTTAAAGCGCATTAGCGAACATGTAGATGCATTAATGCTTTGTGTGTTGACTGACTTGGGACTAACTTCAGTCCCAAGTTGGTCCACACACACTGTTTATGTGCATTAATGCCTGCATGTGTAGACGCGTGCCTAAACCCATTTAATGTGAATTAAGCTAGTGCCCACTAAATTTAGGTGCACTTAAATGCATGTGTAGACATGCCCAGTATAGAGCAAGATGTCCAATTTTGAAGGCTTGTGTGCAAGGAAGACAGGTAGAACAATATGAATGGGACCATGCCAGAAGATAGGTTGCTGACACAGGTGGACCTGGACAGGCTTCGAGAGTTGGGCAGACTGGACTCAGATGAAATTTAATACTTCCAAATGTAAGTTGCTCCATCTGGGGGCAAATAACCCTCAACATACATACAGGCTTGGAGGTGACAGCCCAACCTGCACCCTGGCTGAAAGGGACCTCGAGGTAATGATTGACGACCGCATGAACATGAGCCGACAGTGCAATGTGGTGGCCAGCAGGGCAAACAAAATGCTGGCATGCAACCAATGCATCTCATGTAAAACTAAGGAAGTGATGCTCCTGCTGTACTCAGCGCTGGTGAGACCACAGTTGGAGTACTGCATCCAGTTCTGGGTGCCGCACTTCAATAAGGACATGGAAAAGCTTGAGAGGGTCCAGAAAAGAGCCATCCGTATGATGAGGGACTTGTAAGGCAAGCCATACAAGGAAAGGCTGAGGGACCTGGGCCTCTTTAGCCTAAAGAAAAGAAGGTTGAGAGGAGACTTGATAGCAGCTTACTGCTATATCAGAGGAGTGCATCAGGAGCTCAGTGAACAACTGTTCACTAGAGCACTCCTGGAGAAGACCAGGACCAATGGATATAAACTCCTGGAAGGCCACTTTAGGCTTAATACCAGGAGAAACTCCTTCACAGTCAGGGTGACCAGACTGTGGAACAAACTCCCTCCAGAGTTGGTGCAGTCACCTACCCTGGAGGTTTTCAAGAGGGGACTGGACACCTTGCTGGGGTCACTTGACTCCAGTTGTCTTCCTGCCTAGAGCGGGAGGAATGGACCCAATGATCTGCAAGGTCCCTACCAACCCCTGACAATCTATGAATCTATGACCTTTCATAATTATTCCTATTCCTTTCAACTTTACCTTCTGCCTTAGCAGTAATGTGCCTGACTCCATCTCATGCCAGTTTTATGGCGATATGTCTCTGTTGACTTCAGCAGAGCTACTCCCACTTCTCACTGACATAAGCATTGATTCAGAGGCTGCTGAAGTCAATGGGAAACTCCCTAGGGGCTTCACTGGGCTTTGGATCAGGCACAGAGAAAGAAATTGGATCTGCTGAAAATAAATGAGCATTCTGCTTGTTTGGTTGATTTTTCTTCTTCTTTTTATTTTGTTCCCTCTAAAACTACATACATTTGGACATTTCATTAGGACCTTGAATATCTGTCAAGTCAGAAGTAACAATTTTTCATGCTTGACAAGTCAGTATATGACATTTTTCTGTGTAAACAAATACAAGGTATTTTTATTGGCTCATTATCCATGCACCTCAAATGCCATGGGTTCCAATAAGTCATCAAAAACCCAAGTCTGAAGGGTACCCAGACCCAAAAGCTGAGTTCCCATGCTCCAAATTGAGCATTTATTACCTTTTATACAATGGCAGGTTTCATACAGGGGTCAGAATTCTGCCATTTCTCTTGCCATCAATCAAACACAACAGAATTAGGTGACAACTTCACTACACTAATGTCTGATGCATACTACTAATCTGTTATGCACAGAAGATAGCAAAAGAATAGAACTATGTAAGTTCAGAAAAATCCAGCTGTGTGAACAAAAGTGTGTGTGTCTGCACATGCACATGGATACATGTGTATGCAACAGGCTCACCAAGCTCATAAGCTGAAGGCAAGTTTAATTAAAGTCAATGGAGCAAAGAAATTAAGCATCTTAAGTGTTCTATCTTTGTGGTTTACAAAAATCATAGAAGTCAAAAGGTGAAATTTAATTTGCCTGTGATTATGTAATGTTTTTATGGAGATACTTGGAGCCTAATTTTCGTCTGTCTGTTTATCCAAGAATTGTACAAATTACTGTGGCATCAACACATTACACTGAATGAGGCCTAATGATCCAATAGAATTTTGTATGGGATTTCATAGATTTCATAGAATTAGAGCTGGAAGGGACTTTGCAAGACCATCGGGTCCAGCCCCCTGCCCAAGGGGCAGGAAGTCAGCTGGGGTCAAATGGTCCCAGTAAGATAGGCATTCAACTGTTTCTTGAAAGTGTCCAGAGTAGGTGCTTGCACCACCTCTGGAGGGAGTTTATCCCAGGCCCTGGGGACTGGGACAATAAAGAAGCTTTTCCTTATGTCCAGCCTAAAACAGTCTTCTAGGAGTTTATGACTGTTGGACCTTGCCTTCCCTTGGGGTGCCCTGGTGAACAGACAGGGGATTGGTCTATATTTGCAGATCATTTTAAAGGATAAGGGTACCTTAGCTGACCTTCCAAAAAGATATTTCCATGTCCTGTTTCTCCAAGTAGACGAGTGAGACAACACAGTTCAAAGGAATCTAAAGGAATTAAATCCTAGTTGGGATGTGGGTGCCAGTTGCATTAGTCTCTCTTGAAAATCCCACACTTCTAATGTAGGGCTGTTTAAATTATATACATTTTGTGAGATAAATTATGTTTTATTAAGCACAGCAATCCCACAGAAAGGCTTTTATGACAAACAGATAAACTGATACAAGTATGATTGGGCCTACAGTTACCTGATATAGCAGAATTATATTACCAGTGCTTTAACATTTACTTGTTCTTAGGTATTTTCATTTCCACATTTCTCTTAGGCTTGGTATGGAGAGATAAGACATGCCATCTGACTGGTACAGACTTCTTAAATCATCTTGACTTCTTATGCTTCTTTAACATGAGCACAAAAATGTTACTGTGATTGTATTTAGAAATATGTAAAAAGTACATATGTGGATGATCATTGCCTCTTGGTCTCTCATTCCACACACTTCGCTAAAGGAGTGTGAAAATAAAATGAAATTTTACTGAAATTGAATGAAAATGAAAATTTACTAAAAATAAAATGCTGGTTCCCCAGTGGGAGCCAGCAGTTCTCATGGCTGCTGTGGCAGCCCAACAAAGGGGAGAAGCTGCTGGAATACAGGGAAGCCCCCTTCTTCCTCTGTCGCTCAGTGACCAAGAGGGCTGCCCATCATGTGGTCCTGCCCCTCTCAACCAATCTGCAGTGAGGGGCGGGACTTCTGCCAGAGCCCCTTGGCCAATCAGCATGGGGGAGGGGAGGATGTCCATGGAAATACACGGATTTTTATGGTTTTTATAAGAGAATTATTTTTTTTTTTAATCATAGAAAACTAGAATCTCTGGTGGTTAGGTAGCTAATTGTTTTATTTGCTTCACAAGTTGCAGAGTGAAACCAGCACTGCTCAACATTCGTTTTACAGCTGGAGTACCTTCCTCAGAGCCTGTTGTCCCATTTTGGAGGTGACATCATATTATGGAAATGCTTTGGATCAGGGATCATAATTGTCTCAGTATACAGAAATCCACAGCTGCGAGCACTGTCATGTAAATAACAACAGTGGAGCGACATACTATTGAATCTCTCAGTTCTAATTTCCTACCCCACAGTCATAGACTCATATCCATAACCCTTCTGTTAACCTCTGCCCTTCTCACACAGCAAAAACCCTCCAAAACACTCCTGTCTGGGCTCTCTGTCACTAGGCAGGGCCGTAAAATTCACCCTGAGCTGAACACTTAACAGAGAGAAAGAGCATACATTATTAAACAGTGGTGCAGACAGAAGTGCAGCTCCCAGCTGTAACTCAGAATGATTTCTGCAAAGCGCTCTGAGTTACAACGTTACTCCAGACCAAACAGAATTTCACTGTTGGTTCTGGCGGGGAGGGGAAGACAGCTGTGACCAGGAGCCCATAGCCAGGTTCCCACAGCAATGGCCAGGCTCTCTGCCAGTGCTCCCTGTTTTCAGAATGGCAGGGGGGGAAGGCAGCGGAGGGAGTTTGTTCTTGGGGCTTCCCAGCTGGTGCTGAAGAATGGGATGTATTGGAGACCCCCCCATCTCAGGGGGGCTCCAATATATCTGGTCCCATCCTCCGGGGGGGACTGAACCCTCTCCGCTCCCTCCCATTCTGAAAACAGCAACAGGCTGGGAGCTCCTCAGACAGAAGTTACAAAAGATGCTATATTTTGAAACATCTTAATCTGACCCCTCATTGCATGAGGCATCAGATATTCACCCGATTGGCCATTTTTAAAGCTGTGCGCAGCTGTGCACTTGTGTTTGGTCACAGCTATATACTGCTTTCTGCGGCCTGATTGGGCAAAAATTGACAGAAGTGACATCTGCACCCCAGACGTATATATAGAAGAAACAGTTACCCATATCTTGTCCAAATGGGAATGCTATGAGAAGAGCATTTTTTACTCTATGATATTTTCTGTGTTGTAGCAATGCCTTCCCTGAGCTGCTAGCAGAGCTTGAACCAGCAGCACCCATGCCCAGGCACAGGCATCTACTACTTTTAACTAAAGGAAAACTCTAATAGCTGGCTGCAGGAATAGTCTATTATCCTTTTGTGGACCACCTAATAAAGAAAACACAATGCATAAAAGTTGCCAGTGTGTTACACCATGAGTCTTACCCAAAGCCACCAAGATTCAGGCCAGTTCTTATTCTATCCAAACTCAGTTGCTCATTTCTTATGAGTTGGCTCAATTCTCATATATAACTTGTGCTTTTCTTCATTTTTGATTTCCTTTCCTGTTATTCTTTCCCTCTCCCACTGGAAAAAGGAGAATCCAGTTTCTTCATGGCTGATTTCTAATCTTTTAAAGTGTTACAATTTCAAATATTTATGTTTTTTATAGTTCTCTGTAGCTTCCCGAGTGAGACTAAAAATTGTTATTTCTATTTCTGAGAAAGCTAGTGCTCTGAGCCTGTGAGTCCTGAAATCCATTTCATTACAGAGCATGTTGACAAAATTACCTAGAAATTTCCCTAGTGGAAATGAGCAAAATTAACTGTATTTCATATGACAAAAACATATTGCATTTTCACCTTTTCTATGCACAATATCAGTCACTAATGAGATAAGAATTCTGCACTGTCATATCACATCAACACACTTTCTAGAAGATTAGTTGCTTTTATATTACACTTTGTAAGTTAATGTTTCTGCATTTAGGCTTCAAAAAATCTTATTTACCAAAATAGGTTCTGTATTTGTATGCAATTTTGACAGACTAAAATGAGTTAAGATATTCACACACTGACTTCAGCACCTAATCGGCTAAATTTTTCTGGGTTCTACATCAAGGGCTCTATACAAAGCCAGTAAAATTAATGGAAAAACTCTCATTAACTCCAGACACTAAATGCAAGTCTTACAAATCTACACTGAGGCAACAGCATACCCTGGGGCAGTGTGGACTTTAACATGCCCCATACCTACTCCTGCTCACACTCCAAACCCAGAAGCATGGTGCTGGAGTTGTCCCGAGTAGCTTCTCACAAGCATGCCAGATACCAAGGCCTCAAGATCTGTAAGAAATGGACACTCAGAAACAGCACCTCTCTTCCACCTCCCCCTCTTCCCCCATTGCATTTCCAAGCACGGAGCAGACAAAAAAATCTGGGTGGATGGTGTGTAATCAGTAACAACCGAGATGGAGATAGTGCCACCATGGTGTACATGTACCCACAGCATATGACTTCAATGGAAGCTGGATCAAACAATGCTATGGAGGAAAGAAGATGAAGGAAGTATCTTACTCCCACTCTCCCCTGAACATGGAGGACAAAAAGGAGAAAGCTGCCAGGGGGATTAACACGTATGCTGGGGCATAGGTGTCTGGGTTAGAAATACTGTCAGCTCCTTCCCTCTGCTTGTTTTCTTGGATTTCTAAAATAGAAATAACAAAGGTGTAACAATATGACCGGGCTACTGGGGCAGTGGCAACATCCAGCTGCCGCTGCATTATCAGTGCAATTGTATGGCTGTGGCAGCAGCTGGTTTCTTCCACTTTGTCTTCCCCCACCAGGTCAGCACCCAAGCCGGCTGTCCCAGTGACCCCAACCTAATTACGTCATGAAGCAATACAGAAGAAGAAGTTGATGCTCATAATTCCTGAGTCACCCCCTTTTCAGCTTTTCACCTTTAGACTGCCCTGCCAAGAACCTCAGACCAGGTTTCACCGTTTTGTTGCTTGGACAGCTACTCAGCTAAGGGAGAAAGTCAGAATCTAGCCCTAATAATTTTGGGATTTCTACATACCTCACCTTCATGACAGGCATGTAGTTAAAACAGCAATGACATTTCAAAAGGGATTTACAGAATTCAGGGTTTACTTCTTAACTGCCCTTCATAATGCTGGTATCAATTACAGACGGGATTAGGTGAGACAAAACAGGATTTCATAGAAAAGAAAACACAAAAAATATGTGCGTGAGTGAGTGTGTGTGTGTGTGTGTGTGTGTGTGTACGCACGCATGTGCAATATTCATTTGAAATACCTCAACAGAACTGCTTTTGATTTAGTTTTGGGGTGAAAACTTTTCAGTTTCGGTGTTTATGGTATTCTGGAAAATTATTTTTCTTTCCTTTTTGAGGACAGCAGATACTTTTCATAAGAACTTTTGTTATGTCAAAAACAACTTCTTGTGGGGAAAAAAAATTGAACACCTGCTAGGAATAGATGTGAACAGAGTTTAAATGCCTTTTGTGTTATATTACATATTGTATATACAACCATGGGAGACATTTTCCTTCATCAGATGCGGAAGAGAATAAATCTGTTATTTCTTTACGCGTAACATGACATCATCTCTAAAACAAGTGCATAATACTTGAAAATGGGCCTACGAACTGAAAAAGATATTCTGATCCTTCCCTAGAAGGAAGATAGATGTGCTAAAGGCCTGTTAGATCAGAATCAAGTTATAATAATTTAAAAACCATCTGAATCCTCCCTTTTCTTCCCTGTGACATATACCTCCATTGTCTTGTCTTTGGTCTTCTTTCCCCGTGTTCCCGGTGTTCATGAAAACAGGATACAGCAGGAACTTCTTGGTGTGACAACAGTAACAAGGTAGACCCTTGTAAGGGCAGCAGTAAGACGGTTACTTCTTTACTGAAAATTGTTCTTTATATAAATTTCTGTACCAAATAAAGCATTGATTGTATCAAACCTCATCAAGGTGCAGGGTCCCTTGACACAAACTGGACACGATTGTAAACTCCAGCAATCCTTATAAATCAGCGCCTTTCTTAGCTCTTTCCTTGCAGATGAATTAAAAATTACCCTCACAACAGTGATCACAGTGAATTTTTTTTTAAAAGAGAAATGGTATTAAAGCAAAATAATAATGGTTTGCTTAACAGACCTAGAGTTGCACTGCTCATAAACTAGATTACATGATGATTTCTCAGTCTAATTACAGAGGAATAAAAGAAGACAGAGAATACCTTGCATCCTTGGAAAACACTCTCCTTTCTCTGATCACTGCAGTGCATTGAACAGCACTGTACTATCTAGACACCAACAACTTCTTGCTACATTTAATAAGCAGGCCTTCTCTTATTCAAGGCAACTACCACCTTTATTTCAAACTACATGCGTTGGACTCACTGGCTTCTCTAAGAGATGGACCGCTGAGAATACTCCATTTAGCAATGATTGATAGCCATCTTTCAAATGCTTAACAACCTAGCTCAGACTCCTTGGGTTGGTTGTATTCACAGCAATGAGGCCTGTTGGGAAACCCTCTGAGCTGTTATTTTTTTCTATTATAAACTCAAAATCATGGATCCACATACCAACCTTCTGTAATATTTTCACTTCAATCTGTCCCCTTTCTGTTTTAAATTTAAATCTGCCTCTCTTCCTGGTCTTAATGTACCTTCCTAGCATATGCATAACAGGCTGTCCCTTATATATATCCATTGCACAGGATACATATGTAAGGCTGTTCATCTGGAAACAAAACATGAATATCTTCAGTTCATGTCTCTTCAGGCATTCAGGAGTAAATTATACCTCAGTGGAAAATCCAGTTAAATGCTTCCATGAAACAGATTTATTCATAGTGGGAAGAAAAACGTGTTTTACACCATATTCTCATATATGTATATGCTCTTTGTTTTGTTTACTGACCAATCATTAAAGTTAATTACCAACCTTGGTAAGCATTGGCAATGCGGAGGGGGTGCACATGGGTGCATGTGCACCCCGTGAGCATGGCGGTGCACCCCCTACGAAAAGGCTGGCAGAGTTCAAGCTTGGGGCCCCCATGCCCTACACCCACCCCTTCCCCACACACTGGGGGCTGGGCCTGGGGGCAGGAGGCAGCAGGTTGGAAGCGAGGGGCACTGTCAAGGCCAGGGGGCTGTTTTCTACTTAAACTATTTACTGGGTCAGGACTGGTCAACAATGTTTACAAATGGGTCCTGGTACACTTCCCTTGTCAGCAGGATCTGGCTTCTGAATTTTAACGTAACCTTTTTAATAGCAATGATGTGATACAGCAGAAAACTTCCATTTTCAAAATGGAGTTAGGCACTTTGAACAAGATTTTAATAGCTATTTTGTCAACTAGGGATGAAGGTATTGATGGGAGTTACATGATGGTGCTTTTGAACATCTCAGCAGGTGCCTAAATACCCCTGACATATGTCCATCACAAAAATAAATACCATACCTTTCTATCACTCATTGGCACAGAGTGAATTTTACTGAACAGGATGATTTTCAGTCAATATAAACAGTGGCATGCTATGTGTGGGTTCAAAAAGTCAGGTTGTAGCACCTTTAATCATATTATTATATTCCTTTGTAATTCCATAAAAAATTGAATAGGATTACTCTTGGGATCCTATGAAAATCAGCCCCAAATAATAATACTTTGTATTTATGAGTAATTATTTTAATGCTTTATATTTCATTCCAGGAACTCAAAGCATTTTACAAATATGAGTTAATTCTCATAACAATCCTGTGAGACAGGAATTATTGTAGCTGTTTCTACCAATATCCTAAATATGAATGCACAGAAAGTCTCCTAATATATTCTCTATTTTTTGTGGTTTTGAACTTAATTGAAAATAAGCACTGGGGATACTCTGATCACATACAGCCCATATCATGTTTTTTAAAAGCAATATAATATTCATTGTACGTACTCTGTGCTTATTCGCAGTAGAAAACTTGTTTCAATTAAATTAACAAATAAAAAAAATATGTATATAAGGATCCAGAACCTCCATCACATGTCACCACAATCTCTCTCAGGGATGCTAAGAAATACCAGAATGTGCATTTCTCAAACTTAATTCTGTTGGGTACAGCTGAGCACTTCCTAAGAGGTGCCACATCCCTTTGCTTCCTGATTAAATGAATTTGAGTTGAAATGCTGAGCACCTCAGAGAGGCCCCTGTATAGTGAAGCATTTCAGCTCATCCGGACGTGCTTTGCTGAACAGAGATGCACATAAACAATTTCTTAAGACTGAGGGTATGTGAAAGTGTCGTGCTGAAAAGGAGACAAAAGGCAATTAGTATCTTGGGCTAGGGACAGACATTACACATAAACCAGTATAAAGTGATCAGAAACTGGTTTAAACCTATAACAGAACAGATATTCAGTGCACAGAAACCCATTTGAAAATGGCCGAAACTGGTTTGAGATAAACCTGGTTGAATGTAGTATCAGACTTAACTGATTTTGGTCAAACCAATTTATGCAATGTCTGTCCCAGACCTCTTGCTGGTTTAAGTTAAATCAGAGTCCCCCAGCATCCCAGCATGCTCTCTGGGCTGGGCAGGGCACTCTGCTACACAGTAGGGCTGGCCTCTTCCCTCTGCTCCCTGGTTGGAGCTTGACAGGGACGCAAGCATCTGCCTGGCTTCCCCCTGCTCCCCAACCCTCCCCTCTGCCTTACACAGACACCTCTCAGCATTAGCTAGCAGACCACATGCTGGCTAAGGTCTGTGCTGTGGCAGACGGGACAAAGGCAGAATCAACAGGTAGCTGGTAATGTCCCTCTGTTGTTTTCTTAATGGGCTGATAGACACTGAGTTAGGAGTGATAAACACTGTGTTATCAATTCCCTACTAGGCTGCTTGGAGGGGCAACGACCCTCCCACATCAGAACATCCTGCCAGGGCCTGGCCACGCCCCCCTCAGCTCAGAACTGTGGAAGGGAAGGGAGGACTGCTTCAAGCCTGAGCCACTGCAGGCATGTGCCTGTATTTTTTTCAGTCCAGAAGGGAGTCTGTATGGTTACAAACTGATTTAGCTTAGCCAGGTTAGAATAACCTGCAAAGATTGAATCAATTCAGGCTCAGGCTTTTTGAATGTCTGTCCCTAGCCATGAGGTCATCTAATCATGCAGGCAGTGAAGAAATGTAAAATATCTTGCCTTACCTAGAAATGTGCCTAAGGCAAGATCTTTGTAATCCAGGATGGAAAAGAATTAATATTTTCTAAATATACCCTAATGCTGTTTGCTTATATCCTTCCTCTCCTACAGAGACTCATGCTGCTAGGCATATCCTTAAGCCTTCTGCTGATTACCAGCCTAATTAGGCAAGTCACTGCAGGTAGGTGATGAGCACCTTTAATTCCCACTGTCTAGCCCAGAATTTCTTTTCAGACTACTGTTAACTAGTGACTTCACTGGAGTTCCTCCTAATTTACCTTGGTCTTAGCAACAGGACAATTGCACCTAAAGTCTAGAACCATGTTTGCATTCATTCTGATTTCAATCTATATCTTGGTGAAAGCTGCAGCATGTGATAGCATTTTGAAAATGGCAGCAGATGTCAGGCTGAAATGAAGATGAATGGAAAGGAAGATCAGCAGAACTTATGGGACTGATAACAGATCTGATTTACACTGGTCTGAAGCCACAGAAACTCCTCTGATATCAGAGGATTTACACTTCATTTATGACAGCATAGATGAGAGCAGAAACATGGATATAAGCAATCATGAATGTAAGATGACTGCCCTGTCCTCGGTATGAGCACACATTTGCTATGGAGTTTGCCATTTCAGTACTGTGCAATTTGTTTGGCACTTGGGTTTTCATGCTGATTTTCCTACTGAATGTGCTCTGAGATGATTGATAAATCAGAGAGTGCAAGCCTATTCTTTAAGACTTTCCATTCCCTATTTCAAAATACCACTGTAAGATGTTTCTGTCTGTATTATTGCTGAAAAATCTCTGATTAGGAAAAATGAGCATACCATCACAGTAGATACTTCTTGAAAAGTGAGATCACAATTTAATTAGCCATACCACTAACATATTACACGAAGGAATTAAAAGTGGTTCAGATTAATGATTTTGTATCTGCTGCACTGGGATTTCTTATGCCCTGCTGGGTTTAACTTAAACGTTATTATATTTTAAAAAAAAGCTTAATCAGGCATTTGTATGGCTCCCGATTAACCTTTTTTAAAAAAATAGCCCTGCTTTATTTTCTAGACAGAAAGAACAATGGTTTAGAGTTCAGGGCGTTACTTAAAACTCTGGGCTACATTCTGATGTAATCTAAATTACATACCAGCATATCTGAGATAAGGAACAAACCCGTACTGGGCCAGATTCTACTTTCAGGTTTTTTTGGTCTAAATTTAGGGTAACTCTTATCAAATTCCATGGAGCTCCTTTGAATTAAAACCCATGAAAGATAGAGTAGAATTTTGTCAAGTGACTTTTGTCTCTTGAAGCACCTTAAACCCCTAGGGTGATATATAAATAACAGCAATGCTGTGGTCCATTTCCTCGAAGTATTCCAATTTTAAATCTCTCATTTTGAGACCATGGAGAAATAAGCCTAAGGTCCTCAAACACTCATGCATGAAACCAACTGGTTCTACTGAACTCAGTACTAATGTGCTCAGATTTCCATTTTTCATTTTTCAACCAGCTGTATTAGCTACTTTAGCTTACATTTGATGTAAACCTATACAGTCCAACCTGATTGTAATGGATGTGAGAAAAGTCCTTAAAAAATGAGTGCTCTCTGCATTAGGCTTAGTCAATTTGCTGCATTGGAATAATGAAAGAAAACTGGTTCTCACTGTTGAGATTGTTCAAAGCAGGGGTTTGTTACAAACAAGGTTAAATATAATAATGTTAGGCTGTATTTATAGATTATATACAAAATCTCTCTCTCTCATGCCACTGGAATGTGTCACAACCCAAAGTTGTGGTTTTTTGTTTTTGTGCGCTTCGGCACCTCTAAATTATGTTCCCGCCAAATTGCAACTTTTTTGCACGATAGAGTTTTCTGCTGCAATAGGAGAACCCGTGTGCAAAAGAGTATTTCCTGCCGTTTGTAGCCTTCTTTGAATGGTGCATTTCTTTTGCATCATAGTGATGCACGGTGCAAAGGAGTTCCCACCATTTGTATTTAGATTCGTGCCACATTATTGGCCGGTTCTAAATTTAGGCATACGGGGCGGCTAGCTATTGGCTTGCTAGCCGTACAAAAGGCTTGGGTAGTTTCCACCCAAGTCGGAGAGAGAGGAAACCTGGAGAGATACAGAACTCGCCAGGAGGAGGAGACTTTGCGCTGTGTGAAGATCTCCAAGCGATGTGGACCCTTGCGGACCCAACGCACCTTTCTTAAGCAGGCAACAGAGGTCTGTTTAGCTTCTAGCCTCTCCCTGTCACCGAGCGCAATCCTAGACGTATCCCTATCCTATATACCCAATTTTCGAACCCACAGAGTCTTAACAGCTCTGGGGGACCTGGGAACCGAACAGAACCCACGGAGATTCAGCCACTCCGTGAGGAAAGAGTTGCCGAACCCGCGGAGCCTAAACCACTCCGGGGTCAAAGAACTGAGTTTGTCAGAGTCCTCCAATGAGGATTCAAGCGGAGCTGCACCTGGAAAACTGTCCAGCCTACACCACGACCACCTTGGGTGTAAGTAAATAATCTTTTCAATCAACCATTATGCCTCCGTAACTGATTCTAGCTCGCGCATACCTTACCGCCCCACGGTTTTCTCCGGCCCCGCGTGCCCGGGCTGCTGGCCACAGTCCGCGTGTGCAAAGACGGGCCCGGCTTGCACATGGTGAGGATGGGATCAGGAGCCGGCCCGCACAGAATGAAAGAGGGCAGAATGTGATCGCCTTCAGTTGGTTAAATTTGGAATTGTTATGTAAGAGGGAGAGTAGAGCTACATGGAAGAAAGTAGATACAGGTTTTAGGGTATAAATGATTAAGTAACAGGAAGTGTGCACAGGGTGTGCAGTGGTGTAATACAGGCAGTAAAAGGAAATGGAGAAAGGTACAAATGTCATGGACTTAATAACTTTTTAGGTTAACTTAATCATCTCCTCTGAATTTGGTCTTTTATGTTTAAGGATGAGTTTAAGCCAAGCACATAATGTGCTCCATTTTTGTCTAGTCAGTTAAACCACTATCTGGATCACTGCTTTGTAGATTGCTTCAACCTTTCAAAACAGTTCCTAAACCTTGGGTACCATATGGCTGACCCCATCACAGAGCTAGCAAGAGAGACCAATATTAAGGATCATTTAATTTTGAAATTAATGATAGGTTTTTCCGTGTCCATTCTTCAGTGTACAATAAAAAGTAAGAGAGCTGGGTATAAACTACAGCTTTGTGATAAAGAGCCACATTAACTTTCCATTCATAATGGATACGGAATCCAGGGTTTCTCTAATATTGTTGCCGTTACTCTTTTGCTTGCTTAGGTTAGGCAGTATACCAAGCTGACTTGCTCTCATCTCTCAAACAATACAGTCTGAAGTAGAGCAGGCACATCCATAATGTCCATTAATATGGTGTCCTTCACCTGGACAGAATCATTTATAGTGCTGAGGAAAGGGCTATGACAGGTCTGGATCAGCAGTTTCAAAGCTAGTCAATTTATACAGCTAAGGATGATGAATGGGGCATAACCTACCGGCGAGCAGGAACTGAAATAAGGAACACACGTAGATGGCCAAAACCAGCAAGAAGATAAGGTATCAAGTAAAGGGTCCCTGCGCTGAACAAACAGGAGTGGGGAGTGGTTACAAGAGACCAAGATCAACTTAAAGAGACACAGATTCACAACCCCCTGTCCCTCCGCCCGCCCCTCACATGTAGCCCTGGTGATGCCCAAAGTACAAAATGAAGGAACCAACTGGAAACAGTCAGCAGAGAAGTCCTGGAGACTGATGTCCTCCAGTTCCTCCAACGGATACAGTTGTCAGTATCCTTACTCACATGCTTCATCCCTGAATTGGACAGGATCAATGGTAGTGCTAAATCAGAATTCAACTCTGAATAGATCCTCAGCCAAGATTTTTGATTTTTACTAAATCTCTAGTGGCCAGCAAATAGTTTGGAGGTGTTGAACCTTCCCCTTTGTATCTGCAACATGGTTGGCTAAAATGGTGCTCCTCTCCTCTTCCAGATGTCCTATTTTGATGGCAGTTGTATAAAGGCAGCAGGAACTTAGGGGATGGCCTTCCCATCAGCTGCATCTTTTCCCCCTTCCTCTTTATGGTTAAGTCATACCAGAGCCTCTTAATGCTACATATCTGTGCCTTACTTTTGCAGTATCAAAATCCAGGAGTAAACTGAGTAACACTACCTGTACGAATGGCCCAGTGCCTACCACTGGGGATGATAAAGGTGGTCATTACGTGGTATTTTGTCTGGCTGAGAAGTCAGAAATTGCTGCTGCATTCCTTTAGCTGCAACACCTACACTTTCAGTGAAGCATTAGTGATTTTCGGGTCCTCAGTTCTTGGAGGCCTGAGACACTTTAAGGGCCTGAGTTTCTGATGGGGCCTACGCAGCATAGTCTGACAATGTGGACTTTAAGACTTTCCCAGGTAAAAACCAAAAAGGTGAGCTGCTGCCAATCAATAATCGCTTCTAAAACTCTTAGCCGCCCATAGACAATTTGCATCTAAAATGTTCTGCCTTGCCACCATCAACACAATTTGCTCACAGTATGAATATCTTCCTTCACATATTCAGATCTCCTTAGTTTCATGGATCAGGAGCTTAAGGAAAAGATATTTCAAACTAAAATATTTTACCTTTTTTTTTTTCTCAACAACAGGACTCAACTTTTAAAAAACAAACAAGCAAACAAACAACCCAATCCATTTAAAAAAGAAAAAAGTAAATTGCTGTTAAACTATATTTAATTGCTGAAATGTCTTTCTACTTAATGGTAGTAACAACCTTAATTATGATTACAAATATGCTGAATTTACCATACACCTGTTTAATCGAAACCAGATGTTCATTCTGCAGTGGGTTATTTTCATAACATGCCTCACTCTTAACTTGCTATTATCATCGTAACACACTGGGAAAAGCAATATCCAACCGATATATAATGGTTTGTGAGGTGATGAAGTTGACTGCCTATTTGAATTAGTTTTTTACTATTAACCGTCTAATAACAATAAAGGATTTGATAGAGCACTGCATGCATCATAGTATCATTTATTGCTCCATGCACTATGCAGCTTTTAATTTGACTTTGGCCAACTGTCATTTCTAGTTATTTATTATTTACTTATTTATTTAGTAGATTTAAAAAATAGGTAGGAAACTTAGTCCATGCAAGCCCACTTGGTCCCTGACCTCTCAACTGAGGCTTCAATTAGTGTTAATAGTAGTATTGGGTTTAGTGTTGTGGGCATTTCATTTCTGCTGGGAACTAAACCGAGGACACCAATTCATTTCACATACAGCAGGGCAGGAAGGGTCTTCAGAGTGCAATTGTTTCTGGGTAAGAACTGAACTGATGACCTAAAGATGAAAGACACCCTCTCTCACAGCTAATTTCCTGAGACTTGCCGACCTCTGTACCACTGAGATTTTAATGGTAAAGGCATTAAGCCTGAATGTCAAGTTGTGCAGGTCAGTCTGCCCATGCTCTTCTACAGGCAGAGATACAGGATATTCCTTGCAAAATGCAAAGCTCCTTGACATTCATTTTCTCCTAACCTATGAAGTTCCTTTGGCAGTAGAAGTCCATGTTTCATAGAAACGTAAGTTTGATACCAGCATAGTTACTATATTGAACCCATGAAGAAAATGACAGGTGAAGAGGGGATGAATTTAGAAACAGGTGTCTTAAGAAGCATTTATGAACAACACCACTTGTTATAACATTAGTACGTGAATGCCCCCGCAGAGGTCAAACTCCTTTGTGGTGGGTTCTGTACACTCACACTCACACTCAGTGAGACACCCTGCCCCCAAACCATTTAAAAGCTCAAGAGACAACAAAAAAAGTAAAAGAGTGGGAAGGGAAACTATGGCAGGGGGACAGGAGGTGACTTGGCTGGAGAGACAGAGTGGATGAGGGACAGAGATGGAAACAGAATGCTCATCTCCTCCCTCCAAGTCCTTTGCCCCCGAACTGACCAAGCTTCCTCCAAACAGCCCTTGACAACTCTGTTTGCCATCTTGGAGCGACTCCAGCTAGCATCATCTGTTTTAGAAATGCAAGTTGGGATCATTCCCTGAAATTAATTTTCAGTCCAGATGTAAAAACCATATACACTGATTTATCAGTGATGAGAACGGTCACAGAACTGATCTGTAACCATTTCAAAACATTAATTAGTTTTGTACCACTGCTTTTAGGCATCCAATTCATAGACCTCTTAGACAATGAGCAATTTATGGGTTCAGTGCGGTAATTAAAAATGGAAACTGCAATGGCTTTGTACAATTCAAAGAGACACATCCCATGTGTACATCAATCTACACGGCCACTCTTGTATCAATTAAAAAAAAGTATTTTAATTAATAGTCTCCTCCTGACTCTCTGTAAATTTACTCAAAGCACATAATATAAGCAATTATGATCTGTTGATTAATTTGAAACCAGTTCATATGTCATCCTATCTTATTCACTGAAGAATGCTGGGATTTTCTGCTTTAATCCCCCAAGTGATAACATGGAATCCCTCCATAAGTATACCCCGACACACGAGTAAGTCCCCTGATTTCAGCGAGTCTGTTTTCAAGGCAGGAATGAGGGATGAGGCTCACTCTAATGCATTTTGGTGGGGGCTCTGTAGACTGGATGAAGGAATTGTGCCACAGATTATCCATAAAAGGCAGGCCTGGATTTGTGGATCTATATGAAAACTGAAGAAAAAGGGGAGTAGTAGAGGCTGCATCATGATGAATGTGGGTTATTCCATATGCACAATGTACAGAGGGCCATATAAAAAGTGAAGAACTGCCAATGTATTTTTGAATCAGAGAAATAACTGCTAAATTGACTGCCAACTAGTACAAACACTTTCTATTGAAATAAGGTATTTTGAACATTATAATCAAATCTGTAGGAATTTCCCAATCTTAAAAGCAATGAGTGGGTTGAATAAACTTGCATTTGACTCCCTCTGGCAACAGTGATTAGATATATGCAAAGCTGGCCATTTCAAGGATGATACATGTGACAACGAACCAAATAAAAAATAATTGAAGAAAGATATTAGAAGCCTTCAAATGATGTTTCAGATTCAGTATCATAATAGGAATTAAGGAATAGAAGCAGGTAAGATTAATTAATTTAACTTCCTGCTTGTCTTCTAGTTCTAACAGTTACAACGTATCAGATATGGGCTTACTTCTGATTCTTTTTTAACTAGAGATGCTTAAGGCCTAATCCTAAACAATTCAGAGGGTGACTGAGCCACTGAGTGAAAAAGATAATAAATTGGCTTTAATGTAAGGTTATGTACTTGATCTGGATTTGTAACTACATTTTCTCATATATGTTCAAAGTGACATTTTTATGTGCACAACTCTATGCAATATAGGGGAATAAAAGGTCAATTTCAGCTACGACTATAATCAAATATAAGTAGAATCCTGGCAAAACAGCAATCCCATTTCATTCAGTGGTTACAGATTACTGTTATTGTCTGAGCATTAATTCTTTATTTTTTCCAGCAGGATTGAGGCTTGGAAATTAGAAAGGAAAAAATAATTTGGCCATCCTGTGCATTTCCCTAATGTGCCAGATTGCCCCTTACATTACGTTGTGTCTTTTTCATTTTAGTTTCAAGCTACTCATGTGATGGGGTTCAAACACCATTGGTACTCTTCCACTTCTTAGGACATATTTTAGAAAGGTTGCCCCAATTTCATTAGGCTAAGTTTCTGTCTCATTAAAAACAATCTTGTCTTCAGGTTATTGTAAACAATTCACAAATCCTACTTGTTCACTCCACTCATATACCTGAAGACAGCCTTCATGTTCCCCTTCAGCCTTCATTTATTCCAGCTACCCGTAAGGGCTAAATTCAGTCAAGGCCTATAGAATCAGAAGCCATGAAGTGAGATGTTGTAGTGGGGCAGTGCTGAGCAATGCTCCTGGGCTCGGATGCGGCAGAGAGAAAGCACAAACAAAGAGTAAGCAGCATTGCACACATGGAGGCCATGACTGGGGGGAGGGGGGCGGGGTGCTGAGTTGGTATATTCCTTTGTGCTCCCCTTATAGGGAATCCTATGAAGCCATTAGCAGTAGGCTCCTAGCATACTTTACAATTTATCATGCAAATAACATAGATAGCATGTTACATATGCAGCCAATTTATCACATGATGGAATGACAAGCCAGCCACAAAGATGGTCCACATTCTATGGAGCATCTTTGTGACTGGCTTATATCAAGCTTTAACTTGTATGTGGTATGTATGTTAGATTAATGGGCATGCAGGGATCCACTCCCTGGTGCTGGCCTACCCTCCCACTCTTTAAATGTGTTGGCGGGGAACCTGAGATCAAGAATCCACATCCCTCTCTCAGGCTCCTGCTCCACTTGGAAGATCAAAAGGCTCCACAGGAGGCTGGTCCCTAATGCTGTGTTTCTTGCAGTGCCTTTTGCAGGTCCTAGGGTGCAGAGAGCTTCAGAGATGCACTATGGGATCAATCATACACAGATGGCATAGTAGGACAAAGGATTTTTGTGATCTGGGATAAAATTCATCAGATCTCATTGCATGATTAAATTAATGTCTGCCAGGGGCTTCAGTATACATCTGAAATTCAGTGTATATCTGGAAGAAATATCAAGGGACAGCTCAGCTACCTCCCTCCCAGTGCAGCACATTGCACTCTAGAGGAAGCCGGGGGGACTGATGGCTCAGGTAGATGTCCTTTACATCTCCCTGTACTAGGCTGGATGAATCTGACCTCTTCAGTTCCTTTAATCTTTCCTCACAAATTAATCCCTGCAGCCCACATTTGTTGCTAAGCAGCCATGTTAAGTTTTAAACATAAAAAAGACTTAATATTCATTTGAACATTTGAGATCACACAAAAGAACTTCAAATGGTGATGATTTTTTAATTTATTTGAAAAAAAAATGCTTTCTGCCTGAGCACAGAGTCTAGCTTCAATCCATTTTAAAAGCAAGTCATGGGGATAAGTGCAACAAATGTTCTGAAGGCTGCCCAGTCAAGCAACATATCATTTAAGGAGACTAAAGATTTTTATGCCCCAGAGAGAAACTGAAACAAACATATGAGCACCAAGACTGATCAGCATGATATATTAGTGAACGTTTGACTGTCACTAGCAAAGAGATGCTGGATATTGTTCCTCCTGGAAAAAGTTTTATTGTCCCTGGGATGCTCAAAATGTTGAAATTAATACAGTATCATTCAACACTACAAAGACTGCTTGATGCATATGAATTTGCTGATGATGGCTGGGCAAATGATGGGGAAAGTTATTTATTTTATTGAGCCCAAAAAAAGAGACAGTGTTAAGAAAGAGCACTTGCCCATATACACTTTGACATGACTCAAAAATATATCCAAAGTGCAGCAGAACAATTTGAGATAATTCACTCCTCAAGTGCCATATAATTTAAAGAGTCAAATCAAACTTCCTCAAGAATAATACCACCTCCATTCTCACCCCATCTTTAGATATTTAAAGAGAAAAAAGCATGTGAGCTTGACAATATGCCCTGAAGGTGATCAGACACAAGCTATACTGCACAAAGGATGGAACAAAGTTACAGGCCCTTCCAACTGACATGGACGTAGGAAATCTCTGGCCTAAGCCCATCTCTGTTACAGGAGAACCCTACACACAAGCTTATATTTAATTGTGGGCTCACATCCCATTGACTTTTCTGGAGCTAAAGCATGTGCTTAATTACATTCTCAAGTAGGGGAAAAAAGTGCTACTCTGGTTGCCCTCCTCTCCCCGTACCCGCCACCATTTACCATTTCCTTTTATTCTTTGTTATCGTTTGTTTTCAAAAAAATGATTTTAATAATCATTTAAAAACTCACCGCAGACCTTTTAAATTTTGTATCAAAAAACCTGGAGCTGGAAAAAATTATTGATAAATAATTTTACTAATTTAATCATTTACCAATATTTTACCAGTTTGATCTAGCAAATTAAGTTGATTTTTAGAGGTCCATGGAGGGTTCATTATTTGGATATGAAACAAATATTAAAATGTAATTTGTTTAATGAACATTTTTCAATTAGTTGAATTTTCATGAAAAAATGTTTCATTCCAGGCCTGGTCGGAATATTTTCCAAAGTCAGGAACTAAGATCCCTTATCCAGTAGCCCCATATCCTTTTATACTGATGGGACAAATTCTCATATAGCTCTTTCTAATTCCATTTAGGCTGTGACTGTCCATTGATACCTAATGTCATGCATCTCTTATGTGACTGGTAATGCCTGATCCATACCAGTAGACTCCAATTCAGAATCTAAAAATTAGTTATTTTAATCATTCCTGAGGGGATATAGCAGTCTAGAAAATATCTGAATTGTGTGAACACCAGTGCTGGAGAAAGATTATTCATATTGGTTCAGAGAGGCAGAGCTAGGAGGAGAATATAGACAGAATGATTAGGAAACATCTGGACAATGAGATGCATCAGACTGCAGAATTTCTCCCAAGGGAAATTCAAGTCATTTCATCACTATGGGCATTTGTATCAAAAAAGACAAAGTACCAAAAAATGTCACATAGTGTCCTTCCTTGAGCAAGGAGAGGGGGATGGGAACGGACTAGATGGTTTTTTGCAATTCTAATTCCTACAATTACCAAATTTAAGAATTAAAAGAAAGAAAACATGCTTTTGACACCTCCCTTCTAACTCTCACTACCTTGCAAGCACAGATGTTTTACTTTTGTTTGCTTTTAAGTTCAGTTTTTGGTGTTCCTAGCTTCAGTGGCATGCTTTGCTTTATGCTGTAGTCAGCTTCAAGAATTTAGCATGAAGCTGAAGCCAAGAGTTTTTACTGCCCCAGGGTCATTCGCCATTTGTGCACAGCAGATTTATAAACAGAATCCAAAATATGTTTGCCATTCTCACTTACCATCCAAGCCTGCAACCTTTTGAACTTAGCTGTATGATACTTCATGCATGAAAGCAAATGTAAAAATATACACTGTGAGAAGAGGGGAGAACTGGATGTGAGATACATGCTACTAAGTGCTTTGTGAAAATAAAAAAAAACGAATGGGCAATTTTAGCTTTTTGGAAGTCAGAGGAATTGATTTAATTCACACCATCAGTGGATAGATATTAAGCAAGAGAGAGATAGATGATGAAGGCTGCATTATTTTAAAGCTTTAAGTTTCAGTGAAAAGTTCCAGCCCTTTGTCTTGTGCTGCAATGTGTTGAATAGCATCCTTAAATTTAAATCGTTCGAAAAGAACGGGTGGTTGCAGTAACAATGTAAAGATGAGCAGTTGATGAAGCTGAGAACGTTCAAATGTTCTGTCCAGATAAACACTCCAAACCTGGGATAATTATCCCAATCTACATGAGGTATTTTGGTTGTATTGCCATTAGCTTCAGTAGGACAGAGTTTTCACAACATAGGGCTGTAGGACTGAAAGAGAGCACTGATAAACCCCAAACCTTGAAAAGAGGCAAAAAATAAAAAAAATTAAAAGTCATCCCTGGTACCTGCGGCTGATCAGAAGCCCTGAAGCATGGAATTAATACAATATTGTATTTACTTGATTCAAAGACAGGGCTTTCCCTCCCCATTCCACATGGGGGAAAAAAGCCCTCTTCTTAGGGCCTTGTTGCGTGCTGCCCTTTGAGCTGCTCAGAGCAAGGGCCGTACTAGGAGCTACGGTTGTGAGTTGCTATTACAGAGCATCAAGGATGACCCTACCTTGAGCAGGGGCTAGGCTAGATGACCGTATGAGGTCTCTTCCAGCCCTACTTTCCTATGATCCCAAGTTCCTTGAGAACCCAGGATATTGGAAGCCTACTAACCCAATGCTAACCTGATCCAACGTGGCAGGAAACCACATCTTGTCTTGACACCATTTTGTTTTTAGCTCAGACCATTACCTCCAAATCCTGTCGTTACCAGTAGCCAGTTCGAAGCCTTTTATCACCCATTACCACTGACATATAATGCAACCCGTATGGTGATTAACTTTCCGTTTCCCTTCTCATGAAAAGCCGAATATATCATGCTTTAATTACTACTCCAAGAACAACCCTATCCCATCATGCTGTTCTTTCCATAAAATATCAAGCTGTGTCCTGGTTTTACACTGAGATGAGACAGAAGAGAGAAAGCTACATGTCAAGAAATTTATGTTCTGTAGTTGTGGTGCATGCAGTTACAAAACTGCAAAAACATTTCTTTTTCTGTGTCCTGAACCCTTAGATTTCTTAAGACCTTCCCTGTATGCAGAGCTCAAATGACTGTAAAATACATGAACAGCCCTTGGAGAAGAGGCTGGAATGAGGACTAGCCCACCCAGGCGAGTACCCTAATTACTAAGCTACAGCATCAGGATCCCTCTTTGTCCCACTCTCCAACCCAATTAACATGTAATAATTCTGTTCAGATTGTAACAGCTTCAACATGACCGATTGAGTGTTCTTAGCCCAGAACAAACTATACCCTTGTGGTTATGGCATCCCCCTGGGAGATAAGAGATATGAGTTTGAATCCTCTGACTGGGAGTGGTGAGGGGGGGTATAATGTACATTGTGGGATGATGCCCTAACTCCGGAGAAATCAAATAAGAGGACCTACAACTTTGTCCCTTTCTACCTCCCACCATATTTCACATGGAGCCCAATCTGTTAGGTGTATCTTGAGAATCAAACCTTTATGGTGAACTAGGTGGAGAAATACCTAGTTTATGGAGCCCTGTCAAAACAGAGGTGCTTCTGGGAGCGCTTATAAACAGAACATTAGGCACCTGAAAGACTTTGGTGTTGAAAAACCAAAGCTACCACTGACTCTGGGCTCATCTATGGATAAAACTATAACTGAGCAGGGGTTTTGAAGGTCAGCATTAAGACTCAGGCCCATAAATCCACATCTAAATGCCATGTTAGCAACATAAGGTCTTCATGGACAATCCAGTCTGCAAAGGACTGGACAACAGGTCTGGTTTTCCAAATTCACAGGGTTGTTATATGTACCCTATTTCATGCAATACTGTAATTAAGAATGTACTTATTTTCTCCATAACTAGTTACTTCTTCACTTAGTGATAACTGATACACATATAAATTGGTTGAATTGTTTGAGATCTTCCTTCCTTCCTAAAGTCCTGTAAGCAGCTCCATACTTATCCAGGATGGTACAAATATTAACTATGTCAGCACTGTATTTTCTTTCCCCCTGGAATAAAAATTTAGCAATAAACTCCAGAGGAAAAGTGGCATCTAGTTAATGGCATTCAATCTAAGCTTATTGCAGATTGACCTTGAATGCTGCCAAGTCTCTAACATGTGCTGACAATACAGGCAACGTTGCTAAGCTACCTATTATTAATCTTTGCAATGAAAAATGAAGAGGTCAGAATTTGTTGAAGGTGTGTTTATTATGGAGCTTTCATGGAATATCTCATTTGAAAGCTTAGATATTTCACCGTGTTTACTGCTCTGAAAAGCTTCTAATTTTTGTAATGATATGAAACAGATTGGCAACCACAATTTATAGCAGGTACTAAAAAAGGAAACCGAGAAAAAAAATTTAAAAGAATTTAAATGTTTGTCTGCAGTCAGAGGTCAGATATAACTAGAAGTTCCAACCCTTTTGGATTGAAAAATAAATGGTTTAAGTACTTTGCTTCATGGTCGAAGGTACAGTGACACGTGTGTGTGTGTGTGTGTGTGTGTGTGTGTGTGTGTGTGTGTGTGTGTGAGAGAGAGATCATCATCTATATATCATATATGGTTCTATGATTAGTAAGACTGAAAAAGAAAATTATTAACTGTTAGAAAATTTCCCACACTTAAGGTTTACCATCCACCACTTTCTTTCAGCTCTGTGCATGCGTGATTTGATTTTGTTTCTTGGTGTTTTTTCTTGTTTTGTTTTGGGATCAAAGCTAGATAAAAAAACAAGACACATTCAATTTATCAATAAATCATCAAACACAAAGCCCAAAGGATGGGCTGTGTGCACGCACAAAAATGAAAAGGGGAGTCCTTTGAAAGAAGAAAAGGCCACAATAAGAGCAAAAACTGCCCTGGTGTCATTTCCCCACAAAAGAAAGTGAGGTGGGAAGTAAAGAGTGTGTGTTTTCAAAAGAAAGGTGCATGGGTTATCAAAGTACTGTGTTGCAGGAGTTGCTGATATACCCATGGACTGAACAGAAATAGCCAATGCTTGTCAAGAAGCAAGAAGTCTACTACAGAAAGCAGAAGTTAAACCAAAAAAAAAGTGGGGGTGGGGAGATGAAGAAAATAAAATTTAACCAATCAAACATTCTTAGGATTCTTCTGTATGGGAAAGCTCTACTGGCAAAACCTGAAATTGTGGTGGTGTCCCCAGGAGGGCATACTTACTTGGCATAACAGTGCCTTGATTTTCCATTTACAGCAAAAGCTGTGTTAACCAACACTTTATTAGCTGGAAACCTCTATTAACCGGCATCCAAGGGATGTAGCAAAAGCAAAACCCGAAGTACCACTTCTGGGTTTTGCCACCACCGTGACCAGAGTTCTTGCCACTTTTTTGGCCCATGGCCCAGGGCAAAGCAGCCTGCACAGGGCCCCCTCCCTGTCCCCCGGTACACTGATGCCGGGGAGTGCACCAGATGGTGCACGTTTGATTAACTGGAATATTTGATTAACCGGCATCCCCCATTCCCAGGGGATGCCAGATAACAGAGCTTTTACTGTATTACTTTGGAAGGGATTTAATCTAAACCAGAAAAAGCTGCTCTTATTCTGGGAAAAGGTTGTTCATAGAAGCACATATACTGGTATATCAATTTAACTCCATCAGTATTGCTGCATCAGTAACTGGTAAAAACTGGTAAAACCTACCCTTCAAAAGTCATGCTAATGCCTGGGAAAGCCATTACAAATGGCCAGAAAGCAGAAGTTAAACCAAAAAAAAAGTGGGGGTGGGGAGATGAAGAAAATAAAATTTAACCAATCAAACATTCTTAGGATTCTTCTGTATGGGAAAGCTCTACTGGCAAAACCTGAAATTGTGGTGGTGTCCCCAGGAGGGCATACTTACTTGGCATAACAGTGCCTTGATTTTCCATTTACAGCAAAAGCTGTGTTAACCAACACTTTATTAGCTGGAAACCTCTATTAACCGGCATCCAAGGGATGTAGCAAAAGCAAAACCCGAAGTACCACTTCTGGGTTTTGCCACCACCGTGACCAGAGTTCTTGCCACTTTTTTGGCCCATGGCCCAGGGCAAAGCAGCCTGCACAGGGCCCCCTCCCTGTCCCCCGGTACACTGATGCCGGGGAGTGCACCAGATGGTGCACGTTTGATTAACTGGAATATTTGATTAACCGGCATCCCCCATTCCCAGGGGATGCCAGATAACAGAGCTTTTACTGTATTACTTTGGAAGGGATTTAATCTAAACCAGAAAAAGCTGCTCTTATTCTGGGAAAAGGTTGTTCATAGAAGCACATATACTGGTATATCAATTTAACTCCATCAGTATTGCTGCATCAGTAACTGGTAAAAACTGGTAAAACCTACCCTTCAAAAGTCATGCTAATGCCTGGGAAAGCCATTACAAATGGCTGCCTTTCATGAGCATGAGGCAGACTTTGCTAACTTTAGTTTGAGCGAGTCATAGCTTGCTCCATGAGCAGTGCTAATGAAATCCTGCTTATGGAATATAGGACCACAGACTGAAGGGGACCTCACAAAGTCATCTAGTCCAGCTCCTGCTCAAGGCAGCAGCATCCCTGACTAAACCATCCCAGCCAACTTAAGTGTCCAACCTGCTCTTGAAAATATTCAGGGATGGAGATTCCACAACTTCTCTTAAGTAGCCTGTTCCAATGCCTGACCACTCATCATCCAGAAAGATTTCACAGCGACTTTTAACTAGATTTTTTTTATGAATGGAAGAGAAGCATGAGAGCACTGATAATTTTGAAGCATTTGTTTTTTCACGCGTCATACTAAACACAATAGCACCCTCAGTGTATCCATTGCAGTACAATGACTTTACTACAGCATCACCAAACAGCCTTAGACTCTGTAAAACATGATCAATTATTGTTGGTCCAGAAAAGGCAATCCATTCAGCTTTCAGTTTTGCCCCTTTTCTGGGCCTGGCAGGTATCGATCTCTTGTCTTCAGCAATACAGAACCCATCTAAACAGCCTGGCAAAAATCACTAGATTTTCTTTTCTATACATTTCCTGACAAACTGTCAATTTACCCTGAATTCTGCAATGTGAGAAGGGTTTGGGAGAGGATGGGAATGAAACAAAAAGTAAAACCATACACATTTTCACTAACATTTGATTAAGTGTCATACCAAACCTTTCTCCATTGCAAATTCTGTACTATCTTGCACTTCAATCATCAGATCATACCTTCACTGAAGAGCTAACCTGGGGTTTTACCTAAGTTTTAGACCAAACTGTCTGCTGTCCACACAAAAACTCCTTTTACCTGGGCTTGGAGGGCCTTTCAGATCCCTGAGGGTGCAGTCAAAGGCTGGGCTCTGCTTTTACTTGTGTTGGAATCCTCTTACTCTCTTGTGGAAATTCAAGCTAAAAACCACTCAAGTGCTGAGAGTTCTTCAATGCCTTCCTACAGTTTTCCCAAAGGATGGACCAATTCTCTTGTAACGTGGACAGGCAACTAGGAAAGAATCCTAGAGCATCACAGCAAAAAGAAACATGAGCTAAGCCCAAGCATGCACTCATGGAAATACAGAAACAGTAAAGGACACGGGAACCTGAGTAGGTCTCTACAGTAGTGATGCTCAGATTGTGGCCAAGCTAACCTGAGTGTTTACTACCCAAGCTAACTTTGTGATGAAGATGAACTGTAAGTCCTTTGGGGCAGGGAATGTCTATGTTCTTTGGTTATACTTTATACTGTGCCTAGCACTATGGGACTGTGTTTCCTGCCTGGAGCTGACACACTACCAGAACATAAACAATACAGCAAATAAGTATAGCAAACTGAAAAGAAGGCATGACGTGGCCAAAAGAGGCAGAAATGGCTATGTTAAGACCTTTTAAAGAATAAAAGGGAGAGAAATGATTAGGGCAAAGGTTCTTAATTCTCCATGATGGAACAAGTGTTCCTTGTAAAATATGAAAGTGAAAGAGATGCCAACGTCTCACCAGGACCTTCCATAGGGCCTCTCTGTTGATTGAATTGAAGTCTGTACTCGGGTCAATGAAGACCATGTACATTCCTCAGTGTTGCTCGCAGCAGTTTTGCTGCAGCTGTCTAGCATAAAAAAATCATTACTATTGTACCTCAGAGTGGTCTGAAAGCATCAGTGATGTCTTTGGAAAAATCCCCTATATCATTTGGAAGGACAGAAGAATGAATGCCAGCATTCTGGCTCAGTCAAACTCTATCAGCATTGAAACCAAGTTTTCAGCACCGGCTCCATTGGACAGGACAACTGGCTCCCAAAATGGGATCTATACACCTAACTCACCAATGGTCATTGCTTTAGAGGTGGGGAAAAGAGGAGACTCGAGGACACCTTAAAAGGCAAACTGAAGAAATGTGGTATTAATGTCAACACTGGGAAAACTTGAGCACCAAATCATCCCCAGTGGTGCCATGATGTATGACAAGGCACTGATCACTTTGAGCAAACTCACCTCAGTATGGAGGTGGATCGAGGAGAGAGACAAAGGGAAAGAATTGTGACCTGACATTACCAGAACCCACTCCATCTTCCCAGACCTATTTTTCATGTGTCCAGTCAAACGTGGATCTCGGATTGGCCTTCTCAACCATCTCTGGACTATTGATGACTCCCTTTTTACTGGAAGATTGTTCTCATATTGAGGGACTGCCAACTTTAGATCTGAGTTTTAGAAACTCAAATAGTTCATGAAGAGTCTGGGTGTTTCTCTGAGCCATTTTGAGCTTCACCTGTTGCTAACAAAACAGACAAACACTGAAATAAAGTTGGCATGTTTTTAGCAGATCCCAGCTTTTATAAAAACTTAATAAGACAATGCATTTCCATGCACAATAAAGGATTATGATGGTCTTATACAGAGAAGATAGCATGTTTCATCTGGCTTGATCTCTATGGCTTGAACTACATCAGACAGCTGCCTTCTGAGCTTATATTTGAAAGAGTTCTAAAACAGCTTTGTAGTAAGAATCCCCCATTACCTAACTATATCCTCATCTAAGACCACAGAGATTTCTTCCAAGTGCTTGAAGGACAAATCCAAATCCTACGCAAGAAGGGGAAATACTGCTGAGATGGAGGGTGAGCAGTAGAGTTCAGGTGCCTTGATGCTCCATGAGGGAAGAACTCTGCTGCATCCTAAGTGTATAAAGTCTTCAAACACATCCTCAACCATTCTACATAGGAAAATCCATAACAATAAACCAGTATGAAACTTCTTATGAGAACCTGCCGGTGGGGCTGAGTGGACGTGCACTCCCAACATTTTTGCTCTTTTCACCTACCCTCACAGCTATTTTATTTATGTCAAAGAACTTCAGAGGTGTAGGATGAGCGGAGCTGCATCTATGGAGAAGATTTCTGCAAAGTTAAAAGAACATTTTGCAAATTCTATGGAGACCATACTGCCTACGGTACATGAGGGTAAACTACACAGGATTCTCAAAACACGCCTTTAGCTTTGTAGAAAGATGCCAAAACTTGCAGCTTCTCCTGTCTTGTATATTTTTGTGCAAGTTAGTTTATCAGTATTTCAAGGTACTTTCTCAATAATGCTTAAGAACAGAAATCCTAAATGTATGCACAAACAAGGGACATCAACAGTAGTACAGGCTTTTCTGTACCATACCCTAATTTTGATTTTGAGCAGAGATCGCTAAAGGTGAAATAGCAGTTAAGACGTATTTTGTTCTTTGCATTTCCACAGATTTTAGTAGTAAGCATATTGACTGGGAAAGTGTGGTTCATGTTGACACTAGCATTGGACAGAAAATAAGAATTTGGATTCATAAGAAATGTCAAGATTTATTCATCTATTTTTCCCCCATGGGGAACAAGAACGAGACCTTCCAAAATTGTTCTTGACAGAGCCTCAGAGAGGGGCCTATTCCAAAACAGTCAATAGCCCAATGGTTAGAGCCCTCATCTAGGATGTGGGGGACTCAGCATCAAGTCTCTGCTCTTAATCAGGCAGGCAATGCACCTGAACCTCTTCCCCTCCTCCCACTGAATAACACCACCCAGAGACTTGGCTACTCTGGTATAGGTCTCTCTCTCTCTCATGCCGTTTTTTCCCGTTGCAAATGTGTTATCACACATAGCTGTTGCATGAACTCGAAGGATGTCAAACAGGATTAGGACATTCATTTGTATCATAATAAAAGCTAACATAGTGATCGAGAATGTCACGTATCTAGTTGGTAATCAATTGTATAATACACATCTTGGAATTTGGGCTTTAAATATTTGTACCAGCAGGGAATTTGGCAGTTTTTCTTAGATGAACAGAATACATCCGATACCCTTCCTTTTGTGAACTATCTGACCATATGTTGAAACCATCTTGCTCAAAGTCTCTTGCAAGAGTGAAGAAAGATGCCGTAGCATAGGATATTCTAGATGTTCGAGTAGAATTAGAGCTAATACATACTCATGTCATGTTACACTTTTCCAGTGGTGTTTTGGGCCTTGTCAGAAACATGAATAAAGCACCGAGTACAGCCTTTTAGTTGCGGCACTAAATTTTCAGGTAACATGCACTGAGTTGACAAGACATGCTGCCTAAACTGTAAGACTATTAATGACGATATATTTAACCATACTACCTTGTTACCATGGAAGTCCTCTACAGTGCAAGATGCAGATAAATAGGATGATGCTACATAAATTCAAGTAATGGGAGAAGCTCCGAGATAATGTGTAATCTGAACACTGCATTGAATTCAGACAATAATACAGGTGTCATGTACAATGTATGGGTTTTTTTTTTTAATCAGTTGTTTCTGGTATTCCATGGTAACCAAGTATTTTGTTGAATCTGAAATATGTTGGTTTGAAGTATTTGTTAAATAGCAGGGCTGACACTTCATGAAATTTATCTGCATGACTCATTATTTTTTATTTATTAGATCCATAGTTTTACCATCAGGAAAGCTTTAAACTTAAACTTCAAAGCTGTAAGTTAGATAGTTTATACATTTCTTCAGAATTTGCACTAATAGACTGCCAATCAAGAGTGCAGAGCAAATAATTTAATACAGCTTTCTGGATGGATTTCTTGCTGTTCATTTTAAAGACAGACAACAACTCAAACTGATGGATAATTGAAAAAAAAAATTGCCAGTATAACAGCAGGGGAAAGGAGCCATTTACTAACTTAAATGAAAGATAAACCAGCAGCAAATTGCTATGAAAACTCACACTTGGGGTTGGATGTGGGAGGATTCTTTCCAAATACACTTAAACATTGCCGGCTTGAAAGTTCAGCTTGAGCTTGAAAGTTTTACTTAATAGAGATGGAGGGAAAAAATAAACAGAGAAAAAAAAATCCAGTGCAAAAATATAAGGTGAAAAACATATTTGACAAAGGACAGAGAGAACAACAAATTCAGAGAAATAATGGGTAAAATAAAAAAAGAGTGTCTGAGAGAAAAATGTAGATGAAAAGATAAAAGTATTACCCATTTGTACTATTCTAGCAATACATATTACAGGCTTTTCTTTGGTTAGGGCACTAGGTACCAACCTTTTTGGCCAGTGTGTGCCACAAGCCAGGCCTCAGACCCTCCCCAAGCACCACTCCAATTCTCCTCCTCTACCCAATCTGAGCTAGCTCTTCAGCAGCTACTACTCTTTGTCAAAAGAGAATTAATTCTTAAGGATCTTAAAAAACTTCAGGACCCACAGCTTTGTGATACTCATCCATCCTCCACAGGACTTCCAACCTTGTAGAGATCAAAACATTGTCAAAGGGAACAAAATCTTGATGATTATTCACATAATAGCATTAGAGGATCTTTACATTGTAATGACTCATCAGTAATGGTTCAGTTACTTTGATACCATTTCCCATTCATAACCATACCAAAATGTCCATTAAAACCATCTCTACTTTAACTGCACACTTTGGCTGGAGATAGAAATTACACGTAAACTGGTAGACAAGTGCAAAGAAACTAGTTCAAATCTGTAACACAACTGAAGTTCAACGTGCATAAACTGCTTTCAAAATGGCCAAAACTGGTTTAAGATAAACCTGGATATAGCATCAGACTTAACTGATTTAGGTTATATCGGTTTATTGAACTTCTGTCCCAGATCCCCTGCAGATTCAATTAATTCACAGTCCTCCAGCATGCCAGGATGCTTTGCACCTCCTCCTCAAACCCCACCTTGTGGGGTGGGTGGGCTAGGCATACTAGGTGGGCTTGGTCCAAGCTGTCTGCTCCAGCCAAGCAGTGAGGCAGGCTCTAGCCATACCCCCGCACCCAACCCCGCACTGCTTCTGGCCTGGAGCACTATGGGCATGTGGCTGCATTTCTAGAATCAAAAGCAAATATCTGTTCAATTGCCTATCAGTTCAATCTATGCAACTTAGACTAACATGTGAAGATTGAATAGACTCAACCATGGCTTTTTTGACTGTCTGTACTTAGCGTTTATGCATTAATGCTACAAGTTGGGATAAATACTAGGATTGTGTGAAGGTTCAGGTGCTGATTCAATTTGGAGGAGATTCGGCCCGATTCGGTGGCTGAATCTCCAAATCCAAATCAAATTGGGAGACCAATAAAAAGGTCCGAATCAATTCAAAGCTCTCCGAATTGATTCAGAAAAGATTCAGAGAGCTTTGGAGATTCAGGTAGTCCCCACTCGCTGCTGCAGGGAGCTGGACCCGGACTCCATGACAATAAGTAGGGGGCAGGGGGAGGGCTGGAGAAGAGGGGAGGGGACCATGAGAGGACCCCCACCTGGCCCCATCCCCTGCCTTCTCCCCCAGACCCCTGGAGTGCCCCCCAACCCCTGCCCTGCCCAGCTCCAGCCTCCTGGCTCTAGAAAAAAAGGCACTCACTCACTGGATACTGCCAGGTGGGGGGGCAATCCCCACTGCCCCACACTGCGTGGGGGCCTCTGCCATGAGCTCTCTCCCTCCACCTGCTTTCCCAGCCCCACCCCCATGTCTGCCCTGCTTGGCCCCAGCCCCCGGTTCTTTAAAAAAAAAAAAACACCCTGCACTCAGTGGCTGCTGCAGCACCCTTGGGGCTTCTGGGGGCTCATGGCACAGCCCCCATGCAGCATGGGGAAGTGGGGTTCAGTGGGGATTGTCCCCCATCTGACAGCAGCCGGTGAGTGTGGGGCATTTTTTGTTTAAAGAACCAGGACTGGGGCAGCCATGAGGCAGGGCTAGGAGAGTGGGTAGAGGCTGGGGACTTGTGGAAGAGTCCCCCACGCAGTTGGGACAGGTGATGGGGGACCCCCGCTGCCACCCAGGCCTTTTTTAAAGAGCCGGGAGGTGGGGGGTGGGCAGGGCAGCCATTGACGGGGCTAGGAGAGTGGGCAGGGGACGGAGCCTGTTTGATTCAGAGATCCAGCTGAATAGATTTGGGACAGTAATTTGAACCACCGAATCAAATCACTGTCCCCTGAACTGGCTGAATCTGAATCCGAAGCAAATACTAGGCGCTTCTCACAGACCTAATAAATACTTCAGGACCTCCTTAGTTTTATGTCCCTGCCAGGGTAAAACCAATCTGACTATACAGATGTGTCTAAAGTTAAGTCTATTGATTAAGCAGTCTGCTGCATCGGAGCCAGAGTACTCAACACCTTGGGCAGCAAGCAGTATCTCCGAAAGGCTCTCGAAGAGCCTGCTGGAACTAGTGAGTCTATTCTAGTGAGGCTCATGCTACCCAAAGCTGATCCATTATACTCAGACTCCTTAGTTCTGCATGTGGACTGAACAATGTGAAAACTTGGAAGTAGTTTTGAATATGAATAGATTTTATGCATCATGTCATGTAACAAAAGCACCATACCACTCTAACTGGAACTGATGGGGGAAAAGGCTTCCAGAAGCCCCAAAGCTTGCCAGAAAGGCTACAAAAGAATTGGGTAAACAGGTAATGGATAGATTCCATCAAAAGTGAAATGTTGCAGTGGATTCTGATAAACTCGGTATTTTGTGATGGGAAAAATATTTCATCAGAAAATTTCCAACCAGCAGTAAATGTAACCTTTGCAGCCTGATGTTAATGCCCTCTCTCACTTCTCCATGCATACCTTAATAAAGCAAACCTTATAGGAGAAAGTGAGTCTTCAGCCAATCAAAACTAGCAATATTTTCATTACTTTGTCATCCATACTAGACATTCACATTTCAGTGTCTGTTATTATGGGAATCGTTCTGTAATGAAAACACAAACTGATACAACACGAGTACATTTTGCACAAAAAGTACAAAATGGGGCCTATTCTTGATACAGCCTTATGACTGTAATCTCTATTCATATGCTGCAGTTAATGCCATACTTAATGGCTTTGTTATGAAAAAATGACTATCCTCAAGACGCACAGGACTCTAGAGGTCTTTCCTACAGTCTATTATGTCCTTAGGGAATCCTGTTGCGTTTATCATAAAAAATATACTCAGCTACCAAATACAATATGTCAAATGCAAGCTCTTACTGGTTTCAGCCAGATGTCAGATGAGTCTGCTTATCAAACACGTGAATGGTTAAGATTTTCACTTGTGATTGCATTCTATATAATAAATTGTTACACAGTTTATATTTGATAAATATATATATGGAGCTGTTTTGGGGTTCCTCGGTGAATAATTATGTACTTAATTGGCCCCATGTTATGTTCCCGATGGAGATTTTTGTAATATGATTGTACGTAGGACTTGGAGACTATTTCCAGGAAGTGTTTAAGGAAAGAGTTAAGTGTATATGAAGGAAAGAATAAAATATGATGGTTACATGCTTTCTGTGCAAACATAAGGAATGTGTGGCACAAGTGAGCTGGCTCCTGTAGGTAGCTGAAATCCAAGATGAAGACTACTGCAAAGAAAAGAAAGAGAAAGCAATCATTGCAGCATAACAGATGCCTGTCTATGCACAAAATGTGAATACTACTTACCATCCTGTGCAAGCTTTGTTTTGAGACCCTAAATGGGACACACAAGCTGCACAGATCTCCCAGTCTTCTGTCCAGGGGCTGAATTTAACCCCATGTCAAAAATCAATGTGAATAATCTGTGAAACGGGGACTAAGACTGTATAGCCTGTTTCATTACTTCTGTCAGAAAGAGATGGTGTAAAGTAGGACTGTGTGCAATTTAGCCAAGTGTTTCATTTTGAAGTTGTCTTGATGTGTTTCGAGCTTGAAACAGCAAAACTGAAATGAAACAAAAGCCTTCAAAACAGCTTTGAAATCAAACAAGGGCACTCAAAATGTTTTGAAAGTTTTGAAACCTTTTGACTTTCGAAGCCAGGCTTACCTGGCTTCAGCACCAGTCCCAGCCAGCATCAGCAGCCTGCTGTCATCTGGCACGCAGGACAAGTCTGGCATGGCCCTGCAGCCCTCACCCAGTGCTGGGAAGATTGGTGCTGCTGCTGGCCCAAGGCAGCAGCAGCCTCCTGTCATCCAGTGCACAGATCTGGGAGCCTGCACGTCCCCGGAGGAGTCTGGTGCAGCCCTCCTGGGGGTACAGGCCTCCTGATCTGCATGTGGGATGACAGCATGCTGTCACTGCCTGCTGGGGCCAGCGGCAGCACCAATCTTCCTGGCGCTTGGCACAGGCTGCACCCAGTGCCAGTCCCAGCCAGCAGTAGCAGCCTCCTGTCAGCTGGCATGCAGATCGGGGAACTGCCCACACCCCTAGGAGGGCTGCGGGGCTACACAGAAGCAGCCTGGCTGGACAGTGCAGGGTTCATGCATGCAGGACCGGGGCTGGTGTGGCCAGTGGTCCACGTGAGTGGCATGCAGCCCTGGGTGACAGCCCGGAGCTGCCCAAAAGTACACGGCCCCACACTGCGCCACACCGAGCTGGGCTGCAGCAGCACACTGTGATAGAGGCTACGCAGATACCTGGTGGCTGGGGCCGAGCTGCACTGCTCCCCACCATGCAGGAGGGCTGTGCCATAAGGCCAAGAGTGCAGCTGCTGTTGCTGGTAAGCTGTGGTGGGGCTGGAGCTGGGTGGGGGCTGTGCAGGGGGGCTGGAGCTGGGTGGGAAGTGCATGGGGGAAGTGCACAGGGGTGGTTAAAGCTTGATGGGGAGCATGTGGGGGGGTGGGGGGGAGGCTGGAGCTAGGTGCAGGGTGAGTGGGAGATGAGCAGGTGACACCGATCCCTGGTGGGAGAGGCACCTTGAGCCTTCCCTCATACAGTTCAGATCTGGGGGCTCATACCCCTGGGAGGACTGCTGGGCTGTGCTGGACTCCTCCTGGGGGTGCGAGTCCCCAGAACTGTGCTGGATGAGAGGAGGCTCAGGCTGTGGCAGCAGCAATCTTGTCCGGTGCTGGGTGCAGCGTGCGCCCAGCGCCAGTCCCAGGTGGGAGAAGCTGCCTAAGCCTCCTCATCCGGGTGCTAATTTGGGGGCTTGTACCCCTCAGAGGGATGCTGGGCTGCGCTGAACTCCTCCTGGGGGTGTGAGCCCCTGGACCTGAATGCCGGATGAGAGGAGGCTACCACTGCCGGCAAGTGTCAGGACTTTTGGTTTGAACAGTTTGAGGAGCATTTTCCCAGAAACCTCTGCACCTATCTCCTTGAAATTTGGCAGATATCATGATCTCAGAAGGGGCTACCATTCCTAAAATTTCCATCCAAAACAGCCAAGAAATGACCAAGTTGTAGACATTTTTATCATCCCCATTATAGCCTATGGGCAAAACATTGAACCCCGTCAAAACAGCTAAACAGTTTTGATGAAACAAAATGGGACAACGCATCAAAACAGAACAACAAAACAAAGCACTGTCCCTTTGAAACAGCAAAATGAATGTCAAAATGAAAAGATGGCGTTTTACACAGCTCTAGTGTAAAGTCACATGGTACTTACATTCTGCAAAATGATTGGTAATTTCATTGGGCTTATGAAATAATGTTCCTACATAAAGATATAGCTCTGAATGTCCATTCAAATTTGTGTCTGTGGCCAAGATGTCAACAGACTAGGATCAACAATAAAAAAGCACTGGTAATATTTGTCAAAATGGAAGAGAATTCTTGTGCCTGGTTTCTTAGACTAAAATGTCAAGTGCAAACCAGTGGAATGAAAAATGTAATTAAATTATTCTGCTGACGTACTATATTCCCACAAGTAAATTTATCACTGAAGGAACACAATATTCTTCATTATTATTCTTCATATTATATTTTCTTTTGCACAGATGTTTTCTGACAGAAAATAACATGTGAAAATATGTTCATATTCATCATCTGCTTTATATATGTTTAAAAATAATTCTCACTTCCACTAATTGTACACACAGTTATAATTTAAAATAAGACAAGGATGTGATGTTCGGCAGTGACTGCTAAAATATGCACTTTCCTTGCAAGGATCGGATTAATTTTATCTAGATCTGATAGAACAGTTAAAATTTCCTTGCATTATGAGCTATACTCATCCATGCAATTTGCAGTGCTTTAGTAAAAAATGTTTCATACTTGAAAAGGTTTGGATAAATCGACACAACAGAGGTGAACAGGCGGTCTTTCCATTCCCAGTTTTCCTCAAAGTCTTCACCATGGGAAAACTAATTTAAAAACTGCTGAAGGCTCCATGTGGTTTTCAAAATTGTACCCTTGTTTTAGCAAGAAGTATAATTATCAAAATCGTAATAGTTATTGTAACCTATTGTTAAGTGGGTGTAAAGGACATAACCCATTGTTCAATGTTACAGGGCCCCTTCTGTGCCAGATCTGCAGAGTATATGAGTGCATTAGGGACCTGGCTAGGCAGCTTTGGCTCTTCCACTCATGGTGTGGCAGCTGCTAATGCTGTGAAGATGTCTGGTTCGATCTCCAGTGGGTCAGCCAAAATGGATGTCATCTCATTATTACTGTTATTACAAATTAGGGAGGCCCCAGTGCTGCAGTCCATATTTACATGACTTGGGCTTTGATGTAATGCCTAGTGTAAATAAAAGGACATACAAAAAACTAGAACTCTTGGTTCCAAGAGGATACCTTTTATTAGACCACCTGGAAAATAGCAAGAAAATTGTCCTTTTCTGCAAGCTTTCGGGATCAAAGTCCCTTTGTCAGGCTCTGGGAAAAGTGTAGATGGTAGAAGATCGTAAAAAGTCCCCATAGGTAGGAAATAAACTTCATTTTTGCACAGAGGGAGCTGAAGATGGAAGGCTGTCCCTCAGGGTCCCTGAGAGTGTGAGAGCTGTGTTGAGTAGCTCTTTGATGTGTTGATCAGGTAGAATTCCTTCCCTGGAGGTGTCAGATGGAAGGCAGGGAGCTAAAAAAAACATCCTTGTTGTTCTGCAATGAAATTTAAAATCCAAACTTGGCTAAAATTTGGCATCTTCCATGTTTCAGGGGTGTACTTGGTAGCTATGTTGGTCTGAGACAAAATAAAAAGTGTAAATAAAAAGCACTCACATCATGAGTAAAGATTTGCTGTCTCAGCCCTTTGTACAATTCCACAAATATTCAGGATACTAAAAACAAAACTTTAGCAAGACACGTTCTCATCTTCAGACCATTCAAACCTTGCATTCCTATGTCATCTAGCCCATCCTCAGCAAGACTGATCCCTATCCTGTCATGTCTATTCTAGTTTTACAGGAAATACTACACTGCAAAAATAGCTGTTTGGACCCTAAATAACAACAACAACTCTTCTTCTGATTCCTATGGTGACCATACATCCCAGTTTGGCCAGGACACTCCAAGATCCCATAACCCAGTTCTGGTTGGTTAGTCAGAATCCCAGACTGGAGTCTGGTAGGGAGGTGGAGTGACATGGTCTGCCAGGTAGGTGGCTGGGCAGGCACTACTGTTCCTGTGTGAAAGAAAGGTGGGTGGGCTGAAGCAGGTGGCACCCATCCTATAGATGGCACATTCTTGTTCTCACACAGGAGCCTCAGTGCCTGCTCAGCCACCTGCCTGGCATACCATGCTACTCCACCTCCGTGCCACACCCCAGCCCGGGAATTTTGACCAACTGCCCAAGATCAGGCTACAGACTCCTAGTGTGTCTTGGCCAAACTGGGATGTATAATCACCCTAATAATAGTAACTCTTATCATAAATAATGTATATTTTCTACCTGTGCAATGTAAACATGGAATTTATGTCAAAGGAAAAATATTCCATTGCTTTCCTCTGCTTGTCTGTTATTTCCCTAATAACATGCTTAACAGGATTCTTTGCAGCGCAATAAATTATAACACGTATTTTATGTAAACTGGATCAGAGAGTTCAGATCAAACACATTCTTCTAGCCCTGAGGAATGGCTTGCATTAACCTTCCTTATCACATGAAGACGAATCAGCCAATGAAGGTCTTAAGTAAGGTATGAGGGAGCATATTTCATAAACAATGTTCAAACAATTTGCAGAGAGATACCCAGAGTAAAACACATTTGTATTCAGGCTCAAATGAAAGCTCATGAACACTAAAATGTTCAGGCAAACACCAATTTGTGCTTAGTGGATGAACTGGTATCAGGGGTGATGTCAAGCATATTTAAGATTTGAATGTTTTGTGCAATTCGGTTAAACATCCATTTTTATACACTCATCTGAACCAAATTGAAGTAATGAACCTACATATCACTAACTGAAACCATAACTTATTCCCCCCCTCCCCAACACCATTTAAGTGACAGGAGAAGGGTGACTGAACTGTTTACTGCTTTTACAGTTCTACAATTAAAGATTCCCAAATGGGCCTGTCAATTAAAGGGAACATTTGAAAACATTAAAAAGGCAAATGAGCTCATGCTCCACTTTCCTAACACTGCTTTGACAATTGGATGCTTTTAACAGTTGAGGAGTTCAATAAATACTTTTCTATTTAACAACAGAACAGAAACATTGAAATAAATACACTGAAGTAATTTGTACATTGATGTAAATGGCCATAAATATGTAAGTGACTCTTTGGGACTCTAATGAAACTCTTCATAGTGGCATTAATGAAGAAAGCAAAACACTAATTTTGCCATTTTACTTCTTATTAGCACCAGTCTTTTTTAGGGGAAAAGGGGCAAAAGATGGGCCTAGGAGCCTGCTTTTCAAAGTCAACCAGTCAGTTTTTTCTTAGCTATCTAGCTTTGTACTTGAGGCTACTTCCATCTTGGAATATATTCAATGGACACTATGTGTGTATTCTAATATAATAAAAGCCTTAGTCTGTCTGTCTATTTGTCCGTCTGTAATGCTCTGAGCCAATTGTGCATGTGCTGTCGAGAGGGCATGTGCTGATTGGCTGCGAGAGCCCAGAGCATTATGGACAAAGGGGG